>NW_008331824.1:1086964-1102152 GCF_000622305.1 Nannospalax galili
AGACTTTCTCCTTGGGTCTGGAATCTTCTAAGAATGCTTTTGGCCTCAGGAACTTGGGTGTTGGACTGACCTGAGACCCTAGCTGTGGCCGTGCCACACAGGGATGCAAAGGCTCATGGGGTGGGAATAAGCCCCAAGATTTCCCAGGGAGTGGATTGAGTAGTTGGGTTGTACTGGATGCAAAGGATCAGGGAGAGTAAAGATAAGCCTCGGAGCCCCAGAAAGAGGCTGTCAGCCTCAGAAAGAGGCTGGTGGGTTTTACAGGACCAGGGAAGTAGAGGGAGATGAGGGCAGGGCCAGGACCAGGAGGCTCCTGGAGCCCAAGAAAAGGACTGAGTTGCTCTGGGTGAGAAGGATCAGGAAGCAGTATTGGTTCCCCAGGTGTCTGGGGCCCCAAGACTAGGAATCCGGATCAAGGTTTTTAATGCTCTTTATATCCACTGAATTTTTTTTACCAGTTGGAATTATAAAGACAAAAAACTTTTGATACGATGGAACATTTTTTTTCTTTTTGTCTTTTTGAGACAGGGTCTCCCTGTAGCCCCAGCTGTCCTGGAACTCACTATGTAGACCAAGCTGGCCTTGAACTCACAGAGCTCCACGTGCCTCTGCCTCCTGAGTGCTGGGACTAAAGGCATGCACCACCATGCCCGGCTTTTTTCATTTTTTAAAAATGTATCTTTTGGGGAACTTTGGATTTCCCTGTCTGTTCTTATGTTCACGTAACCAGAAGGGCATTCTAGGCATCTATTCAACTCTTGTTATAGAGAGGAAGGGCTAAAGCTCAGAGAGGCAAAGTGACTCACCCATAGTCACACAGCTACAGCGAGTCAGAGCTCAATATGGAACCCAGGTGGTTGGTCTCTTTGGAGGTAGGTGTTCTGGTGCTTACTGAGTTGTGTTGCCTGAAACATGTGGGTTGGTGCCAGGAGCTTGGGAATGACCCTGTAGTTTTAATGCTCTATTTACTGCTAGTCAAACTGCATCGCCCTGTGTTTCTCTTTTCCATTACAGTAGTCATCTCTATTTTATTTATATTTTGCAGAGAAATGATTTAAATCAAATGTGTTTGGGCTCAGAGGAAATCTAACCCAAAAGAGTTTTTGTGGCAGAAAGAAAGCCAGCAGATACTTATTTCCTGCCTTTCGGAGGCCTGTAACATCCTGGAACAAGAGGAGCCATCAATACATCTTTCATAAGGGCTTCTCTGCAGTGAGGTGGAAAATCCTTCTAATGACTCCAGCCCATTTTTAACTTTACTCTGAATAAAAGAGGGATTGATCAGGGCTTGGAAGGTCTCCATGTTCAGGGGCCTTCTGTGCCCCAGGAGGCAGGGCTACAAATGGAATTCAATGAGGGCAACATCTCCTATAGAAAAGACCTGGGGGAGAGGGATGGGACAGCCTCTATGCAGTGGACAGGGAAAGGTAGGAAAGGGATCACCAAGGGACTGAGGCCTGGAAGTTTCTAAGCTCCAGAAGAGTCACAAGTTGACTTGCCATGGGTTCCTAAGAAATGGCAGGTAGGCAGTTCTCTTGGACAGTGATGTACAGTGAGCAAATGGAGGAATGCAGTCTCTGTGCATCCATTAGTCAGTCAATGTCTCTTAACTATAATGGGCCAGACAGAGTGGAACAGCATAAATGTTCTGTAATAAGGAAACAGGTACTTGGAGATACAAAGGATACTGTTCATCCAGACACTTTTGCATCCACAGCTCCAGGCTCCTAGGATGATGCCTTTTAAGATGGTACCCATCAAGATGGTTCCCAAGAATGCTGGGTTGGCCAGGGGCCAAAAGGCCCATGCTCAGTTTAAGAGGCTGTGACTGTTTAGTTTTCATTCTGGGAGCTATGACTTCTCTCTCAGGGCCTGAACTTGAGGATTCATCTTAGAAGCAGGGCTGAGATGCCAAGGCCACTCCCAGGTGATATTTAGAAATATCTGAAGAAATTTTTGATTGCCACAAACATCAGAGTGGGGTGGAGTGTGACACAATGGCATCTGGTAGGCAGAGGCCAGGGATGCTGGTAAATAGACACAATAAAGCCAGTCTCCTTCCTCCTCACCCCTAAAGAATAATCCAGAACAGAGCCAAAGTTGACAACACCTGTTGAGTGTAGTGAGAAGTAACCAGATGATGATACAGGCAGACCCCAGCACCAGTTACAGGACAAACTGGGACAAGAGCACCCTTTCCCTTCTCTTTAGAACTCTCCACTCCTCTCTTGTAAAGTGAGGGGAGGGCTCCAGGGAAGTTGCTTCTCGATCACTTCCTAGAAGACCCCAGCTCTGCATCAGATCCCAACACTCCCATCCTCCCTCTAATTTTCCTGCCAAAAGACCACTGCAACCTCTGGTTTCTGTTGCATTTCCCAGGCTTCTGAACCTGAAGGACAAAGTTCCTATTCTTCAGGACTCAGTTTTCATCTCAGACAAACAGGGTTAGAAAACTGAGCCAGACTTGTCCTGTGGACAGAAACCAGTACTCACATCAGGGCCTGGCACACAGCTGCTCAATCAGTGGGGTTTATTAATAACTGTAGGGGAAATACATCTGTCACCTCTATTGTGATGAGCATTAAAATGAAATGCTAAGGATGTTTAGCACAGGGACAGGAGCAACAGTGGTTACTGTGTCAATCTGAGTCGATGGAGGGGAAAGATCAGCAGATGAGTGCGAACATGAACAAGAGAAGGAAAGCAAGGATCGTGGAGAACAGAGGTCAAACAAGAGCCTAGTGTACAGACCTACCCACTGGCGACATGAGGAAAGAAAACTCCAAGTCCCGCAAGTCTTTCCAGTCTTCCTGACTTTGCCTTGTTGTCAATCTGAGTTGCGAGGGGCTGTCTCACACGTGGTGTAGGAGTCTCATTAGCAGGCCTGCCTTTACCTACTATAGCAGTACCCTGCCCTCGGCCCCAGGGGGACAACCAAAAATGTCTTTTGCCCATATGGTCAAGTGTTCCCTTGAGCAAAGGGTATCACTGGTTTGAAACTTTGCCTGATACATAGAGGGCCCCCACTTAACAGATCCTTGTTGGAAGGAGGTAGGGACCAAGAGAGAGGGACCTAGGTTGAGCAGTCCTTCCTAGCAGGGCTGGCCCTCAGTTTGCCTAGGTGGCACAGGAGGCTCTCTGAGGGCACACTCCTGCTTGGATTCTTTGAAACAGATGCACACTTGGGTGCACTGCTTGTTCTGTGCCTTGTTAAGAGGAGAAATTTTCTGAGAGCCTATTTTCCAGGTCTGAAGAGTCCTTGTGGATATTGCAGTAAACATCCTTGCCACCTAACCTGCTCAGCCTTCAAAAGGGATCTTGAAAAGTACTTTGTGCTCCTATTCTGTGGATGAGACATCAGGGGAGAATGGCAGGGGAGACGGGGTGAGGACATGTGTGCTCACGGCTCTGGGTAAATGGGTGGAAAACCCTTGGCCTCTAACAGCTGAACCTTTGGGTGGATGCTGCATGTGAGAAAAGTAAAATGCACAGGTCATGGATAGAAGGGAGGTCATAAGAGCTCCTTGGCGCCTAGGTTGGGAGGCTGAGGGAAAAGATACATCTCCCCTATAAAGATGAAATTTGGGGCTAAAGAGATAGCTCAGTGGTTAACAGGCTTGAAGCTCTTGCAGAGGACCAGATGAGAGTTTGGTTCCCAGCACCAGACCAGATGGCTCACAACCACCCGTAACTCCAGCTTTGTGGAACCTGGCACCCTCTTCTGGCTTCCATGGGCACTGCACTCATGTGCACAAATCCACACTCACACATACGTATATACATACAATTAAGAACAAAAACTTCTTAAAAAGATTTTTGAAATTAGATGGAAACTTCCAGAATCATCTACATAGGAATGCACGACAATGGAACGCCTGAAGACTTCTTTGACAACTTCCTCCTGTCCCAGCTCCAACCTCACTGCATCTGCAGCCTCTCTCAGGACCTTCCACCTCTCCAGCCTGACTTTTCCCCTACTTCCCAGCATCCATTTTGGCATTCATCAAGTCCCCATTCACACTAGCATCTTTGGGCCTGCAGCTTCCTCTTCCTGAATGAATCCTTTCCCTCTATGCTTCTTCCTTTTAGTTTAAATATCACTTCCTCCAGGAAGTGAGTAGCCTGAGTCCAGCTGCAGAGCTACAGTCTCTGCATGCCACAGCACGCCCACCCCCATGCAATGATAGGCACTGTCTGCAGGGATGCTACCTGAGGGGAGGGACTGCACCTGTGCACCCACTACTGTGCTTCTTCTCTGATGGTTCATCTTGATTGTCAACTCCATGGGATCTAGAATTGCCTAGGAAATACACCTCCGGGCGTGTCTGTGAGGGAGTTTCTAGACTGGGTTCATTGTAGTGGGAAGACCCATCCTGAATGTGAGCAGCACCATCCCATGGGCTGGGCCCTGAGGCTGAATAAAAAGGAGAAATCAAGCTGAGCAGTGGCATCTATTGCGCTCTGCTTCCCAGCTGAGGATGCAATGCAACCAGATGCCTCAAGCTTTGACTTCCCAGCCATGATGGACTCTGCTCAGAAACTGTGAGCCAAAATAAACCCTTCTTTCCTTAAGTTGCTTTGTTGGGTATTTTGTCACAGTAATTAGAAGACTACTATACCCTTCATTTACATCCAACCAACACTCAAGGGCATAATAGAAGGAAGCAGCCAGATTAGATGAAGCCAGTCCCTTTTGGGGTCAGGTCACAGCTCCATTGAGCACGCCCCTGTTTCGCCTGCAGGAACACCATGGCCACATCTGTTTCCATACTAGATGAAGCAGGGTCCTTCCTGCCCAACCTGGAACTCTTCCTCTGTCCAGGTAATCACTGCAGCAGATCTAGCCCAACCCTCCATCAGTCACACAGCTTAGAACTCACCTCTGCAGCGGCAGGAGGGGCTCTACTGGAGCCAGGGACATGAACTCTGGCCCTGAGAAGCTCACAGCCTCTGCCTCACCCAGAGCTTGTAGAAATGCAGGATCCCAGGCCCCAGACCAGCTGCTTCAGGGTCTGGTCTGCACTTGAACTAG
The DNA here is from genome assembly GCF_000622305.1 of Nannospalax galili. Classification (NCBI taxonomy): domain Eukaryota; kingdom Metazoa; phylum Chordata; class Mammalia; order Rodentia; family Spalacidae; genus Nannospalax; species Nannospalax galili. The sequence goes on from NW_008331824.1 coordinate 1,091,997, forward strand.
ATCTTCTAGCTAAGGCATAAGAGGTGCTGGATAGGTTTGTCACACTACAAATGGTGAGAATCCATCCCACTCCATTCCACCCTATCCCACACCATTCTACCCACGACAGGTCCTGATATAACAGGTCTATGGGAGTCAGGAGAACGTGTGCTTCTCTCCAGAGCCCATAACATGCTGGTCTGCCAATTCAAGACCACACTTTGAGCACAACCTCTATGCAGTCTTTTGGGTCCCAGTGGAAGTCTGACAGGCCCAGGGATGGACATTTCTATAAGAGGCCAGATGGGGGCTACAAGGTTGAATAGGGACTTGCCAGATGGACAAAGGAAAGAGATCACACTAGACTGATCGCGGTAGACCATCCAGAGGTGGCATAGATTAAGGTATGTTTCAGAAGCCCCACTTGTCAGGTCACTGGGTGGGAATGGGGGGGAGACCCTGCTGGGAGGGAAGTACTGACTGGAGGTCACTGATAATGCTTCCTGTGAGCCTACAGGGGCACAGCACCTAGAAGACCTGACTAAAGCCCTGTCCTCCCCCGCTTCTTCCCCTCATCCATTACAGAAGAGGGGCTTGCCGTGCATCAAGCCTCTTCTCAAGGCCTGCCATGCGTGGACATGCTTTCCTTTCTCTTGAGTTTATTTTCTTAAACAATTACAGACTCACAGAAAGCTGCCATGGTTCTACAGAGAACCCTGTGTCCCGCTAAGTTCCCCCAGGGGTCAGCTTAGTTATCTGACCAAATGGGTACATTAAAGCCAGGCAGTTAACATCAGTGCAATAGTGTGAGACCTAAAGCCTATTCGGTTTTCACTTGTTTTTAATGCATTGGTGCATGTGCATGCCCTAGCTAATCTACACTCTCATGTCATCCCTTTTGAGAAAATGATGGTAAAGCAGGGTGAGGATAAAGCAATGGGAGGGGGCAGAAATGGTGTTCAGGGCAGCTAGCTGGGGTGGCTGTGTGGTAAAGCTTTGCCAGCAAGATTTAGAACTAGTGTAAACTCCTGGATCAGAGATGCCATCTGGAAACCTGCCCTTCAAAACAGTTGCTGGCTGCCACATGCTTCAGACTCAGACTGTAGGCCCGACCTCTGGGGGCAGCTCCTGTTGGCTAGGGCTGAGTAGGGGAGCTAAGAGGGAATGAGCTCCAGGCCCAGTCACAGTCACCAACCCTGTCAGCCTCAGACTTAAAGGTGGTCTGTCTGCTCCTAGTACCTGATCTGGCTATGTTCTTGGAACTGGTCTGGGCTGCCTGCCAGCATTAAGACTTGACAAATGTCTGCTGTTCTGAGCCTCTCCCCTGCCCGAGTCCTGGCAACTCCACTGAGGTCTACTTGTGAAACAGGAAGCAGAAGGCTGGGTTGCTCTGTCCTGGGCCAAGCTTAAGGCCCCTGATTGCTGAAACTGGAGGAGGTGGGGGGCTGAAGACACAGAGGAGGCTGTCATACCAATGAATAAGGCCTCTCTCAGGGGCTGCAGCCCTCGTAGGCAGCATCCTACCAGACAAGGCTGCCTTTTGCCACCAGTTTTTAATGATGTGTCTGGCTCCTTAGAAGAGGATGTTCTTGATGCTTGGAAATGTACAGAGAAGGGCTGGGGAAACAGCTCAGTGGATAAAGTGCTTGCCATGCAAGTGTGAGGACCAGGGTTGGCAGAGACAGAGGGAGGACTCTCTCTCTCTCTCTCTCTCTCTCTCTCTCTCTCTCTCTCTCTCTCTCTCGTCTCATGTGCATATGTGTCTGCAGGCGCACATATCTGTATGTTGTATGTGCAGAGCTATGAGAAGGCTGTAGGGTGCGCTGCTCTATCACTCGCCACCTTATTCTCTTGAGACAGGATCTCTCACTGAACCTGGAGCTTGGCTGGCAGCCAGTGAGCCCCAGGACTGGGGTTGCAGGCAAGCATGGCTACACCCAGTTTTTACATAGGTTCTGGGGATCTGAACACAAGTCCTCATGCTTGTACAGCAAGAGCTCTTCCCAGCGGAGCCAACTCCCCACTCTGAGGAGGGTCTTAAATTGTATTCTGTATGGAGACTATCTTATGGTCGAAAGTTCCAAGTCAGTTGGCTCTATGAGGATCTGGACATTGTGAGGACATGCTCAGCCAAAAGCCTGTAAAACCTCAGTGATTGACTGATTGACTGCCTGTGTATATGTGCATGTGCGCATGTGTGTGCATGCAGACTGAGAGAGGGTCTCTCACTGAACTTGGGGCTTGATGATTTAGACAGACTGTCTATTCGGGGAGCCACAGGGATCCTTCCGTGTCTTCCTCTCTGTGCTGTGATTATAGGTCTTCCACATCCAGGGACTTTTTACACTGGTGCTAAGGATTGACTTCAAGTCCTTCTTCTTCTGTGCCTCCTTTGCCAACTGGGCCATGTCCCCAGTCCCAAACCCTAATATTTGAAACTAATCTGCTGGGCTAAGAGTGTGACTCAGTGGTAGAGTACCTGCCTAACATGCACAGGGTCCTGTCTTCCATCAGAACCAAAACAAACAAACAAACAAACAAACAAACAAACAAAGGCTCTGCAGGGCTAGCTGGGCTCTCTGATCACTGCTTCCAGGACTTGTACATGGGAGTAGATTCTGCACTCTGACACCCTCCATTGGGTCCTGGGGAAAGCTAGAAAGCAGTAGGCCCTGGATGAATCGATCTTGTTGGTACAGGCCTCTGCTCTCTGGCAAGAAGCCAGGCGCTCTGCCTCCAGGGACCTCCCCTGAACCATCCATCACCTGTGCAAAGCACCCTGGAGGGTCTGTGGAGGAAAAGCGCTTTGTCAGCCCTCCTGCTGTATGGGCTGACTCAGCGGCACTTTCAGAGCCAGCTAGACACCCCACACCGACCCTAACTGCTTCTCCATAGGTGGTATCCACACGTGTGCTGCTCAGGAAAGCACCCATGCTAAGAGGAAGCGAGGAAACACAGCCATCTGAGAGCCCTATATGAAAACAAATTAGAATATCCACCCTTCCATTTCATTCAAGGAAGGCTGGGAAGGGAGACACAGAATCCAGACAAGTACTACACTAGGCACCGAGTCAACAGACACTATGATGATGGGGGAAAGCCCACAGACCAAAGCTAACAGCATGATTATGATTAACATTAGATAAGACTCTAAGTTTCCTGGTGGCCAAAGAAAAAGGAACACACTGCAATTATTGAACTTATCACTGGACAATGGGAACTCAGCCATGGAAAAGAACAAAGCTCATTTCTGGTGTCCGTGAGTCAGGAAGGTGCAAACAAAAGGGAGGAGAGCAGGTGATGAGGTAGAGAGGCGAACAGCAGCCGGCTCATACCAGACCTGGTAGGCCATATTTGGACCTTTGGCTTAGACTCCAAAGGGCATGAAAACCCATTTAAAGAGACAGGCAGATTCTCGATTTAATCTGGTTCAGGGTTTACAGGAACAGGTTTGATATCTGTGTTGAGAATCAGCGGCTAAGGTGGATGATGACAGAAGTACGGAGCACATTTGGAGGAGCCGCAAAGAGCTGGGCAAGAGATAGAGAGGCCTTAGAATGGAACCCGACTGCTTGTCAGAGCCACAGATCCCAGAATGCTCCAGTCCTGCTGCTCTTCCACACAAATCCTGAGCTCCTTCCCTCCTGATGCTTTTGTCTGCTTCTTCATCCTACTCCTGACAAGCTCTGGTCCCTTGGGGCGTTCACCCTCCTTCCCTGGACTCTCCTCCGCATGCTCTCCTCCCACCCTCCTCCTTGGCCTCTGAACTCCTTGGGAAGGCCTGTCCAGAGCATCAGCCACAAGTAGAGGACCCCGTCCCCACTTCAATTCTCCAGTCTGTGGCTTCCACCTCAAGGCTGAGGCCCAGTATCTATGATACCGGCACTGGTTCCTCTATTGCCTGGCTTTATCCCATCTCTCTCTGGGATCTAGCACTCCAGGAAGACAGACTATTCTCCACAGGATTTCCTCCAGTCCCCAGTATCAGGTCTGGCATGTAACAGGTGCTTAAGAAACGCTGGTGGATACACAAACCCCACAAAGTGGGCAGGAATTATCCCGGATCTCATAAGGGCCAGATAGCCTGGAGGATTCACCTGCGGGCGGATCCCAGCTTTGACTCTGAGGTTGGGCTCCTGGGACCCTACCCCTATCAAATTGGACTCCAAATGGAAGAACTCATCCTGATTGCACTCAACAAGCTTAAGGTGGTTCTGCCACATTGAGGCCTTGGTGCTCTGATGGGAAGCCGACATGTCATGAATATCTTCGATGTTCCTAGAGGATTCCTGAAAAGGATCAGGAAACTGGCCCCATACCTGGTCCCAGCAGATCAGAGGAGCAAAGGGGCTTTAGACAAACCACCACCAACAGTGCCACATTCCACTGTGCTCAGTACCAGCCATACTCCCCAGAGTGCATCACCTTAATCGGACCAATTTCCTAGACTGTGGCAACAGACAGTGGGATTCACAGGAGATTAAGCCTGTTGACTGAGTCTTCAGCACCACATGGCAAAGGGATATGTGCACACATGCCACCCGGGCCCCAGGGACAGTAAGCTAGCTGTCAGTCAGCTGTGTTTACAAAGCTCTGCCTGACTGTGCAGGTGCCTGTTTGGGGAAGCTGGGGTCCCACTTCTGAGGCTGCTTTGCTGTGATAGCTGGCTTAGACAGAAGAATTTGGGGGTGCAGCTAGTAGCTCTCATAGCAGGCTTTCTGGGAGGGCTGTTGCCCTGAACCCCAGTCAGAATGAACGAGAAGCTGCTTGGCATGGATGAACACAGGCGACATGGCATTTGGGTGTCGGCCATTCGCTCTTTCATCGTGGTTCCGGAGCTGGAACTTCTCTACGGGTCGCTTTTAGGAAGATTCACTATGAAGGCACCAGAAGCCTGCAGAATGAATATAGAAAAGCAGCTACAGGAACCAATGTCATCATCAGCACACATTCACGGGATTCATTACACGTGCCTAGTGCGGTACAAAAATCATACAGGCAACATCTCCCTAGGCTGGCATGTCAACCACTGTACTTTCATAATTAGGATAAAACCCAAGCTGCTAATCAGGGTCTAGGAGGCCCTGCAGGATGAAGCTCCTGCCTGCCTCTGGAAACTTCTTTCTTTCCTTGAACACTGATATCCCCAAGATCAAGCTTGTCGCTGCCCCAGGACATCTGTCCATGCTGCTCCACTGCCTGGGACCAGTTTTCTCTGAATCCTTAAAGGTCCATCTCATCCACTCCATGTGGTCTGAAGCCAGCTCGAGCATCTATGTGTGTCGGTCTGTCACTACCCATCCCAGCAGTTTCACGTGCTTGCAGTTCTCTTACTTTGGGTTTGCGTCTGTGCTTATGGTTTGTTTCTTCAGGTAAGCTCTAGAAGCAATCACCTTGCATTTCAGATTCCTGGCACAGCTGAAACCTCGAACACGGGAAGTGCTCAGGCATGAACAAGGCATCAGTCCCAGGTTTCCTAATCTCTTTGCTTAGCCACTGAACTCCTTAGCCTCAGCACAGGATGCACTGGACATCACCAAGTGCCTCCAATGGCCAGAGTCCCCAAGTCAACCTAGCTCAGGCCTCTGCAGGGACAGGCCAATGCCACCCCAAGCCAAGATTCTGGTTGGTTTTGTAAACACTTCCTGAGGATTACCAAAGCCTGGGAGACCTGTCTGGGGCTTTGAGGAGCTACCATCTGCTCTTCACATGCAAGGACCAAGCATATGCCTCAACAAAGTGCAGGCGCATGCAATGCCAGCCCAATGACGCTCATCCCAAGAGCCCTGGGGATGCAGAAGCTGGCTGCCAGGCCTCTGCACGGCTTCCGGGACTGTCTGGAAAGAGCTGCTCATCACTAGGGAGGTCATAGAAAGCAGATGAGGGCAAATGGACTGTGTGGCCAGAATGCAGAGGTCTACCCTGGGCTCCTATGCTTCCTCCCTCGCTGTGTGAGCTAGAATAAGCAATCATTACCCAGGCCTCGTTTTTTTCCATATGCAAAATGGGGTTGGTGGCTGTGCCTCTAATGGGAAGCACTTCTGTCAAGATCTCAAGAAACCCACGAATAAGGTGTGGGGCTATGGGTTAGTTTTTGACCTAAATTAGAGTCACCTGGGAAGGACTCTCCATTAAGGAACTGTTTCCACCTGTGGCCATGTCTGTGCGGGGTTTTCTTGATTGTTGAGGGATGTGGAAGGGCCGGGCTCCCTGTGAGTGGTACCACCCCAGGAAGATGGTCCTGGGTTGTATAAGAAAGCAGGCCGAGCACAGGTCAAAGGAACATGCCAGTAAGCAGCGTTCCTCCATGATCTGTGCTTCAGCTCCTGCCTCTAGGTTCCTGCCCCGAGTTCCTACCTGACTTCTCTCAAAGATAGAGTGTCACTTGGGAGTTTAAGATATAATAAACCTTTTCCTTCCCAAGTTGGTTTAAGTCAGTGTTTTATCACAGCACTAGAGAAATCAACTAGGACAAGCTGTATGCTTGTAATTCCAGCACTTGGGAGGCAGAGGCAGGAAGAGTCCAAGTTCAAGGCCAGCTTGGGATATGTGCAAGACTATGTTTCAACAAAACAATAAAAACAAAACAAACAAAACACATATTGCTGTGCCTGGAGTTGGCAATACCATGACCAGGAAGCGTTTGTGGGATGCCTCCCATGTCCAGGGTGCACTGGGTGCTCCTGGTTGCCAGGTCCTAGGGCACATGAGGATGAGTCTGTCTTAATTACCTGTACCAAGCCCCAGAGCACAGTGCATACGCTGCACTAAGTCAAGAAGCCTGGACTGTCAACTGGAGCCGGGCATGGTGAGCTGCACTGAGATCCCAGGCCTCAGGAGGTAGAGGCAGGAGGGTCGGGAATTCAGGGTCCTGTGTGGCTACATAGCGAGTTTGAGGCCAACCTGGCTACATAAACCCCCTCTCAAAAACAAAATGGAACTAAAGGTGGAAACTGTGAGCCACTGTGGAACTTCTCACGTCAAGGCCACGGAGGTCCCCATGCCAGTTCCAGAACGGCTTCCTTAACCATCAACCAAACAGGGATAACGCCCTGTGTGCTATGGGTCTCCTAACCGAATGCCCGACTCCTCCATCCCCAGTCATCATGTGCCCCTCAAGGGATGCCCTCAGGTCCTCCGCCATGCAGAGCAGCAGGGAGTTCACGGCCTCTGTACCCTCTGTGAGGGAGTCTTTCAGTTTCCTTGCTTGGCACCATCTCGATCCTCCACCCTAACCCTCTCTGGCTGTCCACCACAGCCAGTACAGTCCCAGTATAGTCGTCCCCGGTGGTGTACTGTACCCGTGGTGGCAGCTCCCAACACTTACTACTGCAGACACCATCTTGGTGTCCCATCTGAGACTCTGAACATGCAGAAAGAGCAGCACACACTCACTTTGGTCAACAACGTATTTCCAGAGCCCAGCTCAGTACCTGGAGCCTAGTAAGTGGCCGATAAAGCCTTCATCAGAAAATGGAGGACTGCCTGACATTTCCTCCAATCTGTTCATATCAAAGCCCCCCAACCCAGTGGGAAGGAACTTCAAACACAGCATTGCTAACAACAACTCCCAGTCCTCCTCTTAACCCACCTTCTGGGGCAATGGAACATGAACTCAAGGCCAGCCGCTCTTGAGTTTCATTCCTGGTTCTGTTACGAAAATGGGATTAGTTACCCAGGTGTGGTAGTACACACATTTAATCCCAGCACTCAGAGGCAGGTGTATCTCTGTGAGTTCATCTACATAGTGAATCCCAGGCCAGCCAAGGCTACATAGTGAGACTGTCTCCAAAAAAAAAGGTGGCTAATCTTAGCAGTGCCTATCCATAAGAATTATTTTTGACATGAACGAGCTGACATATGTACAAGATGTCTCTCTAAGACATGCACAGGGCACTTCACCTCTGCTTCGCCTCATAGATGAATATCACCCCATAACAACATGTGCCACGCCATTCCTGAACATGAGGTTCACCTGAGGACCTTCTCTTTCACTGAAGCCCACTGCTCATCAGGGCAGCCTGAGCACCTGGGTGCTGGTCTCCCTGTGTGAGTCCATCCTGGACCCCCACTGAGGCCCAACTCTAAACTCTTCCACTCAGACAGCTTCAGAGTTGTCAGCTGCTCACCGTCCCCAGTGGCCGCTGACCACTTTAATTCCACCAAAGCATGTAGTCAGTTAGCCTACTCTACCCTCTCTATCTGAAATGGTTCCCACTGGGGGCAGGCACTTTGCCCCCCAAGGGGACACTTGGTGATGTCTGGCAATACTCTGTGTTTCATGGCCTGGAAGGAAGGATGCACCCGGCATCTAGTGGGTAGAGAACAGAGGCACTCTTTATGTTCCCAAAGTGTCCAGTGTGGCCCCCACTGTCCTAGTTTGTTTCTTCACTGCTGTGACAAAACACTCTGACCACTACCAACTTGGGGAGGAAAGGGTTTATTTATATTACATTTCCTAGGTCACAGTTCGTCAGGGAGCCCAAGGTAGGAACTCGGGGCAGGAACCTGGAGGCAGGAGCTGGAGCACAGGCCACAGAGGAATGCTGCTTACTGGCTTGCTCCCGTGACCCCTGCTCAGGCTGCTTTCTTATACAACACAGGCCCACCTGCCCAAGGGTGGCACCACCCACAGTGGGCTGGGCCCTCCTACATCACTCAACAATCAAGAAGGTGCCCCATGGACATGGCCCCAGGCCAGTCCAATGAAGGAAATTCCCCAATTGAGGCTCCCTCCACTCAGGTGTGTCAAGTTGACACTAAAGCTATGCAGTACACCCACATAATGACCCAGAGCCAAACAGTAGGGGTACGGAGGCTGAGAGACCAGGAAGCAGAATTATCCTTTCTGTGGGCGTGAGGGGGACTGAGCCCTGCCAAGGATGGGAAGAAAAGGGAAGGGAGTATAGCATGAGCTCACATGAGCACACACAGGCTCACATGAGCACACACAGGCTCACCAACCACAGGCCAAGCAGGGGCCGGTGACTACCACGGTCTTCTCTGCTCCCTGGGCTTCTGTGACGCACTGCCCCTGAGCAAACCCTGAGCTTAATTTGTAAGTGATTCTGAGTTAGCCGATACTGTCCTCAGGAAGAGGACAGCAAGGTCATATGGTCAGGTCAAGGTCAGAAAGCTTGGGCACAGCAGATTTAGACTTTGTTTGTTTTTGTTATTGTTGTTCTTGTTATTGTTTTTAATGTCAAAGTTAAGGCTATGCCTGCTGCAGGTTAACCATGCCGGCTCACATCTCTTGAGCCTTGCTCTCTGTCAGGTGGTGCTCTGAAAGCCTGACCTATAGAAACTGACTTAACTCTCGGTCAACCCTGTGGGCTATAAGGTAGCTCGGGATTATCATTTAATCCCAGGAACCTGGGACAGGGTAGGGTACAGCCCCTAGAGGAGTGTCATATGCCAGCAAGAACAGTAGACATGAGATGTGAGCCCTGGCAACTTGTATGGGGAGTCTGACTCATCTTAATACACAATGAGGAGGGGAAGGGGGCAAATTCCACCTACCTCAGGCCCTTGGCATATGTTGCTCCTTCTCTGGCCTCTCCCCCCAGTTCTCTGTTGCTCACTGGATCTCAATATACACTTCACTTCTCTGGAACATTCTCCCATGCCCCCAGATCACCTGATCAAGCAGGTTAAACTTCCATTTGGTTCCCTTTCATAGCACATTGTCATTTACAATGAACTTACCCTATGTGCGGGTGTTAGAATAGTATCTGTGTTCTTAAACTCTACATTGTGTAGATATGGACTCCATCTCCCTAGGACTCTTAACACAATGCCTGGCACTAAATAAGTGTTCAATAAAACTTGTAGCTAAGGCTGGGGAGATGGCTTGTTAAATTGTCTGCCATATTAGCATGAAGATCTGAATTCAATTCCCAGAGCCCACTTAAAAAGTAGGACATGGTAGAGGGTCTTTTCAATCCCAACACTGAGGATGCAGAGATAGGCAGATCCCTGGTGTTCCATGGTCAGTCAGTCAAATCTAACTGGTGACCCCAGGACCCTATGAGAGACCTTTTCTCAAAAAATACAATTAATCCCTTGAGGAATGACACTAAAGGTTGACCTCTGGCCTCTACATACATATACATACAGACACACAAACCCCTGCTGAGAGAGAGAGAGAGAGAGAGAGAGAGAGAGAGAGAGAGAGAGA
>NW_008331824.1:1102192-1107970 GCF_000622305.1 Nannospalax galili
AATTGAAACTGAATGTATAAAATGGGATTCAAGGCCAAAACAACAGCTGCTACCCATTCGGTCCATTTCCCCATCTCCAGAGAGGGACAGAGCATCCACAGGGCTCCGTCCAAATGCCTCTATGACAGCTTGAGCCCCAGCATTCTCCAGGCGAGCTGGCACTGGGAGCCATACACCGATCCCCACAAAGCTGCCACCTCATCACGGTGGCCGTCTTTATCACTCCCCAGCAACACTGCTTGAGTCCTCCTTGACGTGCGGTGCCATCCCTGTGCAGAAGGGAGAAGGGCTGTGTTTACTGGGGCAGCGGTAGAGGACAGGCCTTTTCTTCCTGCTGTATTTAAGCTGCTGCTAATCACGGAGATTAGACTAAAACAATTACAACAGCTAATTAAAGAACAATGCGGGTTTTGGCATCTTCGTGCAGACGGCACCATTGGGAATTCCTAACTCGGGCAAAGCAGGGATAATTAAAACCCCGGCTGACTCTCCCCACTCCGGCAGCTGGATCACGCTGATTAAACTGCAAATAAAACACATGAAACCAACACTTTGTAGTCTATCCAATTTCACTTAAAAGGGCTTTTAACTGATTCATAAACAGAGAAGCCATAAACAGCAAATTATTTAACTGAAGGCAGTTATTTCATCATCACCATGTGCTGATTCTTAACACTGGACTTGCACCCAGGGATCACTGGCCTGGCAAAATCTTAGGAACCACCTCCTTTCCAGCTTAAGGGCATTCAATTCTATTCACTTACCAGAACCTCACCCTCATGGGGCTCCTTCCTTGGGGAATTCTGTCCCACTGAAAGATCTGTTATTGTACACATCCCAGAATATGCCAGGGTTGATAGAGGTCAAGAGTACATGGGTGAAGACCACTCCAAAGGATAGCTATGTTAAAACAATGAATGTCATTCTTATCGTATTCAGAGCCTTCCAAGTTCAGATTCTATAACACAAGCACTATCTCCAGCTACGAGAAAACTGGCCACAACGGCTGGGTATGAACAGATGTTTGATTTCCAAAGAAAAGCTGAAAGCCCAACCTGGTACTGTCCACACACTTTCCTTGTGTGCTCTAACAAGCAAGGTCATGTGGTTGGTTCGCGTTCCCTTCATCTCCCCAAACAGGAAATGTGGGGAAAATGAGAAATAATGAAAGGTCAGGGGAAGAGGGGAACAAGGATAGAGGAAACCGTCACATTAGAGATCTGCTGACAGGGACAGCGGAGAGCAGACACAAGGATTCCAGGAGCCCCAGCCTGCAGCCTGCTAGGGACCTGAGGCTCCTTGCCCTGGGCTTTGCTCTGGTCCTGGTTCACCTTGTTCTACAGCAGCGTTTCTCTGATGAGCTATAGAGCAAAGACTCTTTTGTTCCCAGTATACATACAAGCAAGGGTTTTATAATTTAAAACAAAAATAACATTAAAAAACAAAACAAGCCAGGCATGGTGGTGCATGCTTGTCATCTTGGCACTCAGGATGTGGAGGCCAGCTTGGCTTACACAGTGAGAGCCCGTCTCAAATAACCAAAATGAAAGAAATAAAACCAAACAAAATAAAATAAAAAGTTGACATGTTTGGGTACCATGCTGTGCTCAATTCCTCAAGAGTTCCTATCCATCATCTTCAAGTTTCTGAGTGTATTTCAATGTAGACAGCAGTAAACACTGCATGAATGGTATGGTCCATCATATCTGTAGTAAGCCTTTTAACATAGATTTTCCATAGACATTGGGAAAAAAACTTTACCAGACTCTGCATACAGATGGTCCCCCACGTAGAATGATTTAAGTTTTGTCATGTTTTTGATGGCACAAAAGGGACACGAGCTTGGTAAAAGCTGTGTTGCTAAACTGGGTTGTTCAAGACCTAAGATGTACTTTCAATAGACTAGCAAGGAAGATCTCTATTCTACTTCATGCCCACATGGCTGATGGAAAAAGAAATAAAGGCTTCCAAATGCCTATAAACCAGAAGGAAATGAACCCAAAATTCCATTTCAGGATCATTAATCTACTTAGCCTTCCAGTTTTCTTTTTTTTTTTCAAGATTTTTAAATTTTATTACTACATTTATGTAATTATTCATGTGGTGGGAAGGGCACACATACTGGGGTACCCGTGTAGAGGTCAATCAGAGGACAACTTGCATGAGTTGGTTCTCTGCTTCCACTATGTGGGTCTCAGGGATCCAACTCAGAACTCAGCAAGCACCTCAAGTCAGTGAGCCATCTCTCTACCCAAGACACTAATCTTTTCAACACACAAACAAAAAAGGAAGTTATAAAGAGAGCACTCTGTGAATGCAAACAAGATGCCTTATCACAATAGGATTTAAAGTTACTTGGAATTATTTATACATCTGTTAATATTTACCATTGTCTATCACATGGTTCAAGTGAGTTGTATAGCTGCATGTAGACACAGAACAGAGGGTTTTTTAAATATTTTATTATTTTTATGTGTATGCATGTACTGCCTGCATGTAGGTAAGTGCACCCGTGTCGTGCAATGCTCTCAGAGGACAGAAAAGGCTGATGGATCCCCTGGAACTGGAGTTATGGACAGTTGTTAGCTGACATGTGGGTGCTGGGATTCGAACCCGGGTCTTCTGCAAGAACAGCCAGTGTTCTTAACTGCTAAGCTATCTCTCCAGCCCCAGAATGGAGTTTTATACAGGCCAGAAATGTGATGTTGGGGCCTGTGAGATGGTTCAGCATATAAGAGCACTTGCTGCACTACCCTGACAACCTGAGTTCAAGCCTTGGACCCCAGGTAAAATGTTGGAAGCAGTGGCTCACATCTGCAGTCGTAACCCTCCTACTATGAGATGAGAGCTGCAGACAGAAGGGTCAGCCAGAAGCTCACCTGTATATCACAGAGGCAGAAATAACAAGAGAGACCTTGCCTTGGCACTGTGGAAGGACAGAGCCAGCTCATTCACGTTGTCCTCTGACCAACATCACACACAGACACACACAGACACACACACAGACACACACACACAATGAAACTGAATCTTACAAAAAGAAATGTGCCTGCCAACAATGTGATTTCAGGGGCTATTTTTGCAGTTTGGTTGAATAACAAAGGGCCAATATTTAATCCTTTGTGATCTAAGAAAGCAGCAATCTTATGTGGCTTAGCTCAATAATATCATGGGTGGAACCTAGAAGTTTCCACATGAATAGTTTGATAGTAACTATGTAAAAAACATGTGTGGAAAAGGCTGGGAAAATACAAGAAAAAACTGGCATGGTGGCTTTTTATCTTCCTTGGTCATCTCCCAAATTTCTAATCATGAGAATGAAATTATTGCTTTACGAATGGAAAAGATATTCCATTCAAATATTAAAATCAGGAAAGTTGCTTAGTCTTTTTGAGAGGTCTAGCTTCATGTTTAAATCATGAATATTGTGAATTCCAGCCTTAAAGCCACTTCTGAATGTTACAGACAGAACTGGTTATTTCCATGGACATTCGTCTTGGATGGTGTCCGTAGTTGGTACCCTCGTACTCACAAGCACTAACTATGGACACCATAGAATTTGGGTGTCATCTTGAAACATGAACAAGGAAGGATGTGTCACGTCTTAGATCCCTGTGAACAGGAGGGACCCAAATATCCCTGTCCCAGTTGCCTGAATCTGCAATCCATGTCCCATTTGTCTGTTTCCTTCTTGTTTTGTTTTTGAGACAGTCTCCCTCTGTTGCTTCAGCTATTCTGAAACTCACTATGTAGCTCAGGCTGGCCTTGAACTCAGCAATTCTCAAGCCTCAGCCTCCCAAAAGCTGGGGCTGTAGGTTCCATTTAGGATCAGCTTTATTATAGGACTGTCCTTCATTTTAAAAGTGGGAAAACTTATTCAAGGCCACAGGAGGATGGACAGAGCTGTGGTGACCAAAGATGGCTGGAGAGAAGGGGTTGTCTATTTGGAACGAACTTCCTGTTATGCAAAATTAAGACTCTAGATGTCTGTGGGACAGTGCCCAGAGTTAACAATAGTGTTGTGTGGACTTAAAAATTTCCTAAAAGGGTATATCTCATTTTAAGCATTTTCCCACCAAAATAAACAATGTGAAGCAGCAGTAAATGTGTAGAAGCAACAAGTCCATCTGATTTTCAGTGGGCTGGTGCTTTCCTGGGTTTACACATGTTACCAAATCTTCCACTTGCACCCACTAAACACTCAGAGCTTTTATATGTTTGTTACACCTTGATAAAGTTGTTAAACAACCATGCCAGGTATGTTGGTACACATCAGCACGCAGGAGGCTGAGGCAGGAGGACTGCCTGAGTCCCAGGTCAGCTCAGGCTACATATTAAGTTCTAGGTCAGGCTGAGCCTCATAAAACCAAAACCCAAAACCTAAACCAAAACAAAAAACCAAAACACAAGGAATCAAATCCCCTGAGACATTTAAGTTTGAAGTTACAAGATGAACCAGTTCTGATATGCACAGTATGGCCAGAAAGGATGTATTCGTGAACTTCATTGTGACAATCATTTCACAGTATATGGGTAATCAAATCATATTAGACACTGTGAGTTTATTCCATCTTTATCCATGCACCAAATATTTTAAAGTAAAAAATAGTGTCTAGGAGTTAAGCACAAGCACACACTTTTAAATAAGAATTGCTTCCAAAGCAGATAAAACACCTGTCTGCAAAAAATAGTTCACCACATACAGCTGCACCGATTTAAAATGAACAATTGCCTTTTCATACCTGATTACAGTCAGTTTCTAGCTGAACAGGAGTCTGACTATGAGACGGCACTTGAATTTCACAGGCAAGCCTACTTTTCTTCCCAAGTCTTAAATTCCACTGTGGTGAGCCGGAGGATTCCATTGACCTTCTCGGCTCACATCTGCAATCAAGATGAAAGCAGCTGGCGGCCAACTCTGGCTCTTGACATATAAACCCAGAGATAAGATCAGAAACTAGCAACATGTGAAAATCCAGGCACAGTCAGGATCTGCTGGAAGGACTCGCAGCTCCCTTGGTTATCGCTAATCTGAGTCCCTGAGACAGCAGGGCAATTGGACAGGGAGATTCTGAAGTCAGCTCTATAGGACAGACTGGCAGCACAGGAAACACTCGGGTGCCTCAGTTCTCCACCAGGGCCCGTGGCCTTGTGCGTTTGTGGTGAGTGGAATCATCTCGGGTAGAGAAGCAGGGCTGGCTGATCACCACAACCAGTTGTATTGAAAACAGCGAGAAGTAAGAAGGCAGGTAATGAAAGAGCAGGACAGCTGATCACAAAGCAAAGCAAAGTGAAGAACTCCAAGGCCGCAGAGGAGGAGTCACAACAGGTGTGATGCCATGAGGACTCGTCAGTGCTTCCAGAAGACTCAAACCCCTGTGTTTGAGATGTTGGCCAGATTCATCCCTGAGGAAGGTTCAGTGCATGCCCAATATATTTCATTTTAAAAGGCAGGAAGGGGCTGAGGAGATGGGTCAATGGGAAAAGTGTTTTCTGAGTACCCATGTAAAAAGATGGGCATGGTGGTATGAGTATAACTCCAGTTCTGGGGAGACAGAGACAGGAGGATTCCTGGGGCTCCTTGACAGACAGCCTAGCCTGCCCCATGAGTTCAAGGCCGCTGTGCCAAAAGAGGTGGATGGTGTTTCTGAAGGCGACAGCTGAGGTTGTCTTGTCCTCTGGCCACCAGAGGCATGTGTATGTGTGTGAGCACACACCAGAGAGGAAGAAAGCTAGGAAGGGAAGGAGGGAGGGAGGGAGGGAGGGAAGAGGGGAGGG
>NW_008331824.1:1107980-1182009 GCF_000622305.1 Nannospalax galili
AGGGAGGGAAGAGGGGAGGGAGGGAAGAAGGGAGGGAGGGAGGGAGGGAGGGCAGAGGCAAAGCATGGGAATGGGTGATATAATTTTCAGAGATTCCTTAGGGGTAAGGCTTAAAAAACCAGGCTTTCAAGCCCACCGGTGACTGCTGTGTGGGGGTGGCGCATGTTCACCTTTCTGTCTACCTGTTTCTAAACCTCACTCTTCTCACAGAAGTTACTTGAGGGTCCAGAACAGAGGCTGGAGGAGCCAGAGTGAAGAGTCTCAGCTTCCCAGGCTAGGTAATCCCTGGCTCCTCAGCTGAGCTCTGTCCTGGTAGGTCAGCACCCAGAGCAGCAGAGAATGAATGGATGTGGCCTTGTTCCAACAGAACTCCCCCAAGTCAGAGCTTTCTCAGGCTTGCTTCCCTTTAGACAGCTGACTTGACTGGGCTCTTGTTCCCACTCCACCCACCTCTAGTCTAGAACAAAGAATGGGTTCTGGACAGGCTCAGACCTAGACTCAAATCACGAATCAGCCACTTTGACACTCATGTCCTTCCATTACATAGCAAATATAATATCTAATTTAGGAAGAGCAGGATGGCCCAGTGGAGAGAGGGGCTTGCTTGCCTTGCAAGTCTGGGAACCTGAATTTGATCCTCGGAATCCACAAAAAGGTGGAAGGAGAGAACCAACTACACAGAGTTGTCCTCTGACTGCTACACATGTGCTGTGGTACATATCTCCCCCCAATCATGCACACACAATAATAATAAAACAATACAATAATTTTCTAAAAGATTGCTTAATATCCACTTTATAAGTCCCAGCTTAACAATCTGGAAGTGGCATATCCCCAGATAAAGTGCTTGATCATTTACTTTGAGTATCTTCATTTCAGAAATGGGATTAAGAAATGACAGCTTCTAGAAGGTTCTATCTTACAATTTTGGAAATCTAGTATAACACTGCACACTGAACCACTCTGTGCCCCATCACTGTGTTGAATGAGTAGATGTAGTGTGAGGATTCAACCACAGCAGCCTCTGACACATAGAGATCATTGCTCTGTTGGTGATGTGTACACGCTTAAATATCCAAGTAAACACACACAAACGTACACACATGCATGCACGCACGCACACACAGAGTTATTGGTTCCATGTGGGTGGAAACCATCTCTGACACATGCATGTGCTCATTAAAGAACTGTTTGTCCACTGATGAACATGAAAACACTCTCCTGTATAAACAGCTGCAGCAGCTGAGAACTGGGCTGGGCTCCCCCAAGTGCTTTGCAATTCATTCTCTGAAGCTGTTCATCTCCCAGAAGGAGCAAGGAAGCCATTCAATCCAGTCCAGGGACTACGAAATGCTGATAGCTGTTTGCCAGATTCCAGAACCACATCAACCATCCTGGTCAGAGAATCAGACCTGCAGCTGGGACTCCAGGATGAGTGGGCTGGAGGTCACTGGATTGGGTTTCCACTGGGTTGGGTTTTCGTGGAGAACGGTCCTTCACGGTGGGGATGAGTAAGGGACAGCTAGATCCCCCAGTGCACACAGGTGGCTTCTGCACTTGAGGGGTCTCGTGGGCAGCTTCCCTTGGATGGTTTGGAGGAGATTCTGTCTTTGGGCATAGATCCTCAAGCATTTGGAGCCATTAGCTGCTCGACTGCCCTGTATGAAGCAGTGCTTATCCTCAGCCAGGCCCCAGCTGGTCCCCTGGTCACTGCCAGCCCCTCCCGGGACTCCTGATGAGTCACATCAGCCCGTTGACTCTGCTCATAGGCGAGGTCACCTCTATAGCCAAGATGGCAACAGCCCAAGCCTGGGGGAGGAATGATGGCCCCATATGCAAAACAACAAGGTCCCCTCGGAGCTGCTGTGCCCAGACCAGGCCTCCACCCCATCTTTGCTTCACCACCCTGAGGTGATGTCCTTGGAACATGGACACCAGTGTCAGAACAAGGGTGGAGCCATGTCCTCTTAGAATGACATAAACTAACAGCCTGGTTCCCTGGCCCCAGAACAAAATGAGCCAATGTCTGCCTCTGGCCACGCAAAGCAGGCTCTCATGGAGTCAGCAGAGAGCAACCACAGGTGGCCAGATGCAGCCCTTGGCTTGAGGACCTCGGTCTTCTCAGCTGACACATCTGTTTCCCATTTGTGGCTGATTTTGATTTGGTTGTGGTTGTATTGTTACTGTTTGAAGGAGTAGAGGCTTAAGCCACTCTCTGGGGAAGAGAAATACCTGTAAATGTGCACACTGTGTGCATATAGGTATGTGTGTGCATGTTTGTGTGCACACACATGTATGTATACATTTTATATGCATGTGTGTGCATGTTTTGTACACAGTTTTGTATGCTCTGTGCATGTTTGTTGCACATGTGTGTAAGTGTACATGTTTTCTGGTTTTGTTTTGTTTTTGCCTTTGCTTTTCTTATTGAGACGGTCTCCTTGTAGCCCCAGTTGACCTGGAACTTGCTATGTAGACGAGGCTGGCCTCGATCTCACAAGGATTCATCTGCTTCTGCCTCCCAAGTGCTGGGACTACAGGTGTGAGCCACTACACCTAGCTCTTAAGTGTGCATGACTGCATGCACAGATGTGTTTATGTGTGTATATGTGTTTGTGTGCACATCTGTGTGAGCACTTTGGTGTACTCATGTGCACATACAGGTGAGTGTATCTAGGTGCACAGATACTTCCACGTGTGATAAATATTCATACACGGAAGGTGTTACTGTTTTACTGGTGAGCATATCTAAGATCCACAACGTCAGCTGTTAGCTCTCAGCACAGCCAGGATAGCATTATTCCCCACCTCTCTTCTCCACCATATTGTGGGCTGAACCCTACAATTAATGTATTGTGCTGTCTCAACATAGGCCGGGGAACAAGAGGGCTTGTGAGTCCCTGTGTCTCCTTTGCTTCTTGGCTAAGGTCCCCTCACTAAACCATTCACTGGCCTGCCGGTGCCTGAGTGACTGGCTTTGTCTCCCAAACAGCTGACAGAATTATCCAGACAAGATGGTCACATCCTCCATTGGGAACCAAGGGGTCACCTAGGCATGCTACAGTACGTGCCCCTGCCTCTGGATGCCCACTTCTCCGAGGGGTGCCACCCCCACGTGGCATGATGCCTGTGGCATGCGCCCTGGGGATATGAGTCCACATGACTTGCAAACCATCCAGGTTAGGTTCTTTCACATTTCCAGCCTCTCCTGTGGGCCAGAGTAGGTGATCTAGAAGCACTGCATTGCTTCCAGAGAAAGGACAATGAACACAGCTGGGTGAGGGCTGCCAAGGAGTCCTCATCACCAAACCTCACCCTACAGGATAAGTGTAGTCGGATACAGAGGAGACAGGGGCTGGAAATGTGGGCCTTTAGGTACTCAGACCTCAAGTTCATTTCAGACCAGTCAGCCACAGCCTCCCAGAATGCACTGCACTGCTGGTGTTGGCTCTGAATTCTGCATCCCCCACCCGCCTGAGTGGAGCCCCTGCAAAAGCCACAGAGAGAATGCGAGCCAGCAGTACCGACAGCCATGCACTCATGCACCTGGACAGGAGGTATTGCACACAAGCAGAACCTTCCACTATTGAAATCCTTTTTATCTCATAGTAGCCACGTAAATAAAATAGAAGCAAAAACAAGAGGTGAAATTGACTTTATAAGCTATTGCATGTAACCCAATAGTTCCAAAATGTTATCATTCTGTGTGGTCACTGTGAAAAAGTACTGCATCTAAAAAATATTAAGAAGAATTGAGATATTTTATATACTCTATGGTGTACGTACATGTCCATGCGTGTGCTTGTGTATGTGTGTATTTGTGTGTGTTTGCGTGATCATGGATGCCAGAGGTCAACATCAAGTGTTTTCTTTAATCTCATTGTTTTTAAGACAGCATATCTCAATGAGCCTGGAGCTCATCAATTCAGGTAGAATGGCTGACCAATAAGCTCCAGGTGTCCTCCTGTCTCTAAGCACTGGGATTGGGGGATCGAACTCAGGTTCTCATGCTTACACGGCAATCATTTTACCAACTGAGCCATCTCACCCATGCTGGGATATTTTACATTCTTTTGTTTGAATCTTGCCCAGAGCATAGCCCGGTCTGGATGAACTACATGCCAAGTGCCCGGTGGCTTCATATGACTGGCGACCACTGTGTCAGAAACACAGGGAAGTAGCTGAAGTCTAAAGTCACTGTTTAGAAAGATGATTCTGAAAGTTGAAATGCTCTGAATGTTTCTTTTTTACTTTTTAAAAATGGATTTATTTGTGTATGTGTAGGGGAAGGTGCATCATGGCATCATGTGGAGGTCAGAGGACAACTTGCAGTAGTCAGTTCTCTCCTTCCACCATATGGGCCTTAGGGACTGAACTCAGATGATCAGGCTTGGCAGGAGGTGCCTTAACTGGCTGAGCCATTTGGCCAGCCTACTCTGAATGTTTGGTACCCTCCAAGACGCATGCTGCAATCTAATCCAAAGCAACACTATTAGTACATGAGGCTTTAGAAAGTAGGCTTTGCCTACTGGATAAGATTAGCTCCTTTTAAAAGGGCGGAGGGAACTATATGGGCCTCTTCTGCCCTTCCCATCCCTTCCACCATAGAAGAATACAGCAAGCCAGTACCATCTTGGAACCAGATCCTGTACACACTGGTGCCTGGAACTGACTTCCCAACCTCCTGAACTGTAAGAAGCAATTTCTATTGTTTATAAACTACTCAGCCTCAGATATTTTGTTACATCAGCATGAGGCAGGCAGTGACAAGAGCATCATCATCAATTAGTAATTGCTTGATAATCAACATCTCTGGACAGGTGCATCTCAATGGATGAGGTGAGCCTGGGCTCCAGTGGAGGTTAGGACAGGAGGAGAAGCCTCCAAGGTCTTTTTCAGCAGGAAGGTGGTTGCAGTGGGAGCCGCTCGCCATGGTCTCCACCCAGACCTGTCTGTCTCTGACTTGCAACATGCAAGCACCCTTCTCCTCCCCTCCAGTGACGTCAGGAGTCAGAGCAAAGAGAGGGGGGCACTGACAGAACTGTCCCAGAAGGCCTTTTTCCTGCTGACAGCCTACTGGTGATGCCTACAGAGAGCTTCCCAGAGGGCTTTGCCATCTAGCAAGGTGATGATAAATTTGTCTAAAAACACCCAACTAATTATGCATCCAATAAAAGCAAGCTGCTGGCTGCCTGGAATGAGGGCTGAATGACAAATGGGGCAGATGTTAGTAAGCCCATTTTATTGGTGAGAGAACTGATGAAAAGGAAACAGATTCCCTTCCAGATACGTCAGGAATTGCAGAAAGAACAGGCAAGCGAGGAAGAGAAGCCGCATGTTTAAGTCATCCATCTGCTATTTCCACCTTCCTCTAGCCATAGAAGCCCCATTCCTTTCTTTTTCTTTATTTCCCGGTGCTCTTTAAGTTAGCTAATCAGTATTTCCACTTCGGTGAATTCATTTTAAAAAGAAACATTACCCACACATTGGAGGGAAAACTAGTATAATTTTCCATAAATGGGATGTAACTAGGAAAATACACACAGAGCTATTAATGTCTTTAAAGTTTGCACTGCTTAGACTCATCTTCTTAGTCACCAGATTACATTCGGAATTCTGGAAGAGGCTGCAGAGGACAAGCAGAAACTCGAATGTGGCCTGGCTGATGGGGAGAGTGGGGCCCTAGGAAAGGAAGGGCACGCAGGGAAAATGCTCTGTGGGGAAGGTATGGAGGTGGGTGTGGATGGGAGACTCCATAGGGAAGGAAGGAGATGGCCACCTACACAGCCCATTTCCTCAGACGGGAGCTCCGTGCCATGGACACACTGGGATGTGGACTAGAACATTTGCAATTATTTTAAAAGCATGGATGGAAAGGACAGTGCTTGTGCTGCTCAGTTAACCAGGAAACGTGTGCCCAGGCCTCCCACAGGCCTTCCCTAGAGTCTCCCAATCTATGTTCTGATTTCACTTTTCAAGCAGCAGGAAGAAAACAATCCAATTTCCTGGATGATGGTGGATTATGAATGTGGGTGTCCAAGGTCAGGGAGAGGTGAACAGAAAAAGAGAAAATAGATGGGCAATCAAAGGTGACCAGGGGATGCTGACATTGGAGCCTGGTGGCTTGCTGGTGTGTGTGTGTGTGTGTGTGTGTGTGTTTGCCTCCGGTCACCCCAGGATATCCACGAGACACAGACCTTGTAAAAAGTCAAATTCTCAGCAGGTAGGATCATAGCCAGGCTGGATTACATATGCTCTGACTTTTAACCTACCTACCTGCCTTGGGTTTCCTTTCCTACAAAGACAGCCTCTTCTGGAGCTGAGACCTTGACAGTGTCAGGTCCAGGAACTGTGCACCTGTTTTGCTCAGATGATATACATCACAGCCTCCTGCCTTCAAAAGCCAGTGACAAACACTTGGGAAAGAAAAGTATATATTCTGCATGATGCTGGTTGGATGTTCTCACAACATCTTAGAAGGTATGTATAATGCCAGTGTAGCTAGGATGAAAATGAATATTCAGCCCCAGAAAGTCATATAAATGCCCACCAACAGCAGTTTTTCTTAGAAGGAGTGGGTGGGTCTGACTAGTTGTTGCCTGTGTTCACAGTAGGGAGTTAGTGGTCTCTGAAGGTCTATAAAATGGGCTGAAGTTCTTAGGTACAGAATTTTGCATTGGCAAGTCCAAGGGAGAGCCGCCTCTGCTTCCCACCATCAACTTCATCTTCTGGGGAGTCAGGTAGAGGAGGTTTCTGAGGACCCCTTTTAGTACATATGAGGCCCTGAGGTCAAGGTTGATCTCTGTCATCAAAACAAACAAAAAAAGAAAAAAAAAACAAACAAGATCTAACCCTCTTGATCTATTTGCTCCTTGACAACCTCATAGCACATCACGTGACTACTTCTTCTTCCCTCCAAACTTGTCTACTGACACATTTCCCAACTCAGTTTCCCTCCATCTTTACCCTGACTGTGTGTTAAAGTTCTGCCTACCCAACCTGTGTCTTTTTTTTTTTTGAGACAGAGTCTCATGTAGCCCAGGTAGCCTCATACCTACTGTGTAGGCAAGGATGACTTGAAGTTCAGAGCATCCTGTCTCCACACCCCGAGGGCTGGGATTTCAGCACGTACCACCTCAGTTTCGTGCTATGTTGGAAAGCAAACCTAAACCTTTGTAAATGCAAGGCAAGCACTCTATCAACTGAGCTATAACCCTACCCTCTCTTCTATAGTTTAATACCTCTCTGTGGTGGTTTGAATGAGAAAGTCCCCCATAGGCTCCAAGTATTCAGACATTTTTCTCCCCAGTTGGTGGCGCTGTTTTGGGAGGCCTTAGAAGGCATGGCCATGTTGGAGGAAGCATGTCCCTGGAGGAAGGCTTAGAGAGTTCCTTGCCAGATCTTCAGTTGCTTTCTGCTTCCTATACCTGCTTGAAGATGTGAGAGCTTAACTTCTGCTCCTGCTCCAGTCACCTCTTCCACCATGTCTACCCACCATGATGGACTCTTTGCCTCTTTGGAATCATAAGGTAAATAGACTCTTCCTTTTATAAGTTCCTTTGGTCACGGTGTTTTGATCACAGGAACAGAAAAGTAACTAAGACACTCTCAAATATGTCCCTTTCTCTCCTTTCTCGATGTTCCCATCCTTTTTGGCCCTTCAAAATAGCTCTTCTGGATTAAATATCCCCTTTCTGTTCCTTTTGCCTCCAGACTCACCTCTCTAAGCCATCCCCACACAGCAGTCAGACAAATATCAAACTGATCTTGAATTAAGCAGTTCTCCTACTCAAATACCATCAATGGCTCTCTATCACCTCAGCATCCTTCAAGCCTCTCTATGTATCTTCAGTATCTGGACCTCCTATATCAATCTCTTTCTTACTGATCCCTGCTCCTCAACCTGAGCTCCATTGATACTTATTTCCTGTTGATGTCCAAATTCATCTCTGTTCTCATAGAAATGGCCTGGTATATTTGAAGGATGTGCTTTGATCCAACTCCCACCCAGCTTTTGGAATACGTTGTAGCCAGGAGCACCTTTATAGGGCCTCCTGAGAGTGTCTGGCCTCTATGGAGTGCTCCAACATTATCCCAGAACAGAGAGTTCACAGGGAAGAATCTCAAAAGCCTACTTCCTGTGGGCTGGGGTGTAGCTCTGTGGTTGAGCATTTACCTAACATGCTCAATGGCTCATGGTTCCATCCTCCACATGGAAAAAAGTCCACGTCTTATAAAATACAAATATAAAGAAAATAAAAAGGGGGGCCAGCAACATGGCTCAGCATGTTAAAGGAGTTTGCCACCTGATGATGCAAGCTCAGCAACCTGAGTTTGGTCCCTGGTTCACACGTGAATGTGGAAGGGGAGAACAGCCTCTACAAAGTTGTCTTCTGACCTCCATACTTGTGCCATGACACATGTACCCACATCCTCCTCCAATAATAATAATAATAAATTTAAAAAGAAAGAAAACAGGAGTGATAGAGAAAGTTCAGTCCACACAGAGTACTGCTTATGGCTCACAATGGCTCCATCTAGCCCCAGGGACACGGGGAACTATGGACCTAAGAGTTGGTGGAGAGATAATTCTGGGGTCTGTGAATTTGTTCTTACACATGTAATTATTTCAACTGACTCTTATTAAAATTTAGCATGTCCTTCAATTACAAACATAGGCAGCAGCCTGCAGCTGTACCCCTGGTGCCCGAGACCTTGATACTGATACAAACTGCAGACGTTTTCGTGTCACACTGCCTGGTAGCAGATGTCTCAGAATATTATTTACTCTTCTCACTCTTCCAAATGGCAGCAGTGAATAGATCTGCTGCCAAGTCTAGTTAATGAACGTGTTAATACAGAAGCAAGTGAGAGATTGCACCACAAATTTGCTATATTTACATATATTTTCATAGCTGTACTTTGATATAATTTATTTCCTTTGTCCTATTTGTCCTATTATGGGTTTCTCTCTCTCTCTCTCTCTCTCTCTCTCTCTCTCTCTCTCTCGTCTCACTTTTTTGGTCTTTTTGAGACAGAGTTTCCCTTAGCCCCAGCTGGCCTGGAACTCGCTATGTAGACCAGGCTGGCCTCAAACTCGCAGAGATCCTCCTGCATCTGCCTCCAGAGTGCTGGGATTAAAGGCATGCGCCACCATGCTGGGTCACCACCCCAGACCTATTATGTATTTTCTTTATTGCAAAATATTATTATTCAGGGATGGGAGGCATAGGTTCTGCCAGATGCCAAAAGCAGAGGTGGCCATAGGCTGTGCTAGACTCTGGGCTTACCTGAGACAGCACTGGTGCCTGCATGTGCTAATCCTGGGATGTAATATACTGGTTAATGTATGCTACGAATTCCCAAAGAGTGAACTGAGGTTATCTATCTATTTATCTATCTATCTATCTATCTATCTATCTATCTATCTATCTATCTATCTTCCTTCCTTCCTTCCTTCCTTCTATATATCTATCATCTATCATCCATCTATCACCCATCTATCCATCTATTATCTATCTAGCCTTCTATTATCTATCAACCTATTAATCATCTATTTACCAATCATCTATTCATCTATTAGCGATCATGTATGTAACCAATCATTTATCCATCTATCAATCATCTACCTATCAAATAGTCTATTATCTACTTAGCTATCTAGCATCCATCTACCAATCTATCATCTAGCTATCAATCTATTATCTATCAATCTATCATCTATCCATCATTTAGCTACTCAGTCATCTAGCCATTGTTCATCTATCATCTATCTATCTATCTATCTATCTATCTATCTATCTATTTGATTGTCTATTTTCTATTTCTGTATCTAGCATATATATACACCAATCTATTATCCAATCTGTCAACCTACCATCTACGTATCTGTCATCTATCAATCATCTATTTATCTACCATTTGTTGCTATATCATCTTATTTCTATGTATTACTGTCAGTTAATCCTTCCTTCCTTGTACTTCTCTACTCAACCATCATACATTCATCCATTGTCTATAATCTATAGCCCATCCAATCACTACCCATCCATCCTTTCCTCCCTCCATCCATCCACTCCCATCGATTCATCATCCATCCACCCTCCATCTCATCAGCAGTTCATTCTGGTTCTTGGGCAGAAGGAAAAGTAAACCAGTGTGGAAACAGGTAACACTATTCCTTTGTGTGGCCTTGGGCATGTCATTGCGCATGCCTGCGGCTTGGTTGCTTTCCAGACGCCTAGCACAGAGCTCTGTCTCCAGCTGCCACACCACAGGCTGGGCCCCAAGCCCAGCCATGGCCTTGAACCTGTGCCCAGACCACTGACTCTCCAAAGCCAGGCATGCACCAGTCTCTTGCTTTTAAAATATCACAGAGTGGTGGAACCTCAAAGGACAGTCACAGCTATTACTGAATCCACCCACTGTGTCATGATGGCTGAGAGCTCTGCCTTGATCCAAAGCAGTTCATTCTATGCGACCTTGGGTGACTTAGTTAACCCTTTCCTCTCAGTGTCATTCTTTTTCTTGAGAAGCAAGGATGAAAACCACATCTTCCTCATAGAGCTTTCTGGAAGGTTAAAAAGAACCTTCTTCATAAGGAAATTAAGTGAGTTTATCCCTGAGAGGAACTAGCTCACATGCCCCAAACATAATAAGTGCTCAACAAGTCTCCTGGTCACTGTTTTCTTCCTTTGTTCCAAGGACAGAGAGAATACAAATGAAATCCTCTTAGAACCCTGGAGAAAGGAGCTAAGGAAGTAACCAACAAATACAGCTTCTTACAAATGCTTAAATCCATTTCCATCTAAAATGCAAATCAAAATGAAAAGATAATGTCTTTATACAGGCATTTGTCAAGGATGACAAACATTAGCAACAGCCCTATCTTTTGAGAAGGGAAACAGGAAATCACATCAGCTCTCAGAGACCTGAAGGAACGCCATACAGGATGACTGGGTTCCCCAACAGCATTTAAAACTCTCACCCTGTACATGACATCTTGTTACTTATGCTGCACATACACACACACACACACACACACACACACACACACACACACACTCAGACACGGAAGACACATACAGGAATGACTAACAGGTAATAAGTTCACAACAGGAAAACAAAGGAAGCCACCTCCATGCCCACCAACAGGAAATCAGTTCACCGTGACCGGATGTTCATTCAATTCATGCTTCTTGAACAGTTGCTATATACCAGATAACAAGCCAGGTTCAAGAAACAGAGTTGGACAAAACAGAACACTGATAATAAGGGATATTAATCTGTACTGATATGGAATGAGAGCTAAGACACACAGACAGGAAGTACACATTATAAAATACAGCTTATTCAATTCCATTTCACAGAATGAAACAGATGCCTGTCAACACACACAGAGGAAAAATATGGAAAGATGAGCAAACCGTCAGTTTGTTGGTAAAGAACAGAGTAATGAGTGCATGGATTTAATCTCAGCAGAGACACTTTACATTGGTGTTTTGTTTTGTTTTATTTTGTCTTGTTTTGTGGAACGCTTCGCCGCTTTAATACATAGACCCGTGAGGTTCTAATCTCAGGACACAGCCACAGTGAAAGCATCTCTCTTGGCTTCCACTGTTCACACTGGTCCAAACCACCAAGGCAAACTTGTGGCTATTGCCACAGCCTCCATCCTTGAGCACTACAGACCATTTTCAGCAAGGGAACCACCGATTGGTGGTTTTTGAAAAGTCAGGCCATGTGACTCTTCTGTCCCAAATCTTCCCAGGGTTTTCCAGGCTAACTCATTTTAAAATTCAACAGGGTCCTGCTGATCTAGACTTCGTTCTGCTCACCATCCAGGCACATCCTTCTGCAGGGCCTTGCCACCAGCTGCTCCGTGCTCATCCAGCTATGTAACAAACTTGTCCACTCTGTTGAAATGTTGCTGTGTGAAACTGTCCTCGCTGGTAAAGAAGGAGCTCTTCCCTGGACTTGGTCTATGGTCTCCCCCGACTTAGTAGCCTTGCTTTCTTTAGTACTTGTCTAGATGACATGCATCACACAGAAAGCCACAGTTCTCATCTACTATTCTTTGTGTATGAGCTCGGGAGGTCAGGATGGTGTCAACTTCTGCTCTATTTCTAACTCCTCAAACAACTTCTCACACACACAGTAGACCCTCAATAAACATCATATGAATCATATGGTAATATGACCTACAGCATAACATTGATGACCGCAACTATGAAAACCAAATTGAGAAAGGACCTCAAATCTCCAAAGAATAATTTTTTTTAAATATAAAATAAACCATGTCTGTGTCCAACCCAGCCACCCTCAGAGAACACCCTGGAAGGAACACCCAGCGCCCACCATGGCCCACAGTGGCCTGTTGTCCCAGGCAGCTGTCCCATACACAGGGCTCTTTCACAGAGTCTAGGGATCAATGCCAGTGGAGTCTGAACATGTCAGAGGATCAGCCCTAAAGCCACAGCCTATTTCCAGTGCTGTCAAGAGAGTCTACACTCTCCAGGGACAGCCACATAGACCTGAAACCCCAGCCAGTGCCATACTTATAGTCCGCAAGAGAGACAGCTCTGGGGCTATGGTTTGGAATTTAATGCAGTGCCTGATGTACAACAGAAAGCTGGGCTTTGGGTCCTGATTCCCTAGGAAGGAGCTAGGAGCCCTTTGTCATCTTATACAGACCTGTGACTCAGTGTCTTGCTGCTTTTTAAACGTAAAGAGTAAGAAACATGCTTTGCTCTGTGTCTCAGTGCAGTGCAAGACAGAGATGCTTCACCCAGGATAATGTGTTTCAAATTCTGGCTCACATGAGGTCAGTTGGGAGCAAGAACTTAAAAATCTAATGACATCTTCAAGGAGGGCCTAACCAGTCACCTAACAGTCACTAGCACTGCACCACTAAGGCCATGGGTCACGGATTTTAGTCTCTGTGCATGGTGCATGGTGCATGGTGCCTGCTTTGCCTGGTGGTTCTCAGCCAGGGGGTCCTTTTGCCCCTGGAGTTATGTAATCTGAAGAAATTCTTGAGGTCACACTGTAAGGGTATCACTGGCATTAGCAGGTGTCCAGGGATGCTGCTAAATGTCCTGTAGTGCAGACAGCAAAGAAGAATAAGCCTAACCACAATATCAGTAGTGCAACAGTTGAGCAGCCCCCAGTGAACCAGCAAAGGGGAACAGGGTAGACCCTGGGTAAGGAGAGTCTCAAGTACAGGCAGAGGAGGAAAAAAGCAGGGTTAAGAAGACCAGGTCCACTGACTGGGGCTGGAGCTCAGTCGGTAGGTGCTTGCCTAGCAAGCAGGAAGTCCTGGGTTCCATCCCCAGAACTACCTAAACCCAGGCATAGTAGTGCATATGTAGAGGCAGAGGGATCAAAAGTTCCAGGTTATCCTTGGCTACCTAGCAATTTGAGGCCAGTCTGGGCTACATAAGACCCCTTGTCAAAAATTAATTGATTGATTGATTAATTAAATAGAACTGGTCCAGACTCCACTGGGGAGCTGCTGAGCTCAGGCTAAGTAGCAGGTATCTAGGAAAGGTAAGTAGCAATGCTGGAGAGAAGGCTCAGCGGTTAAGAGCACTGGCTATTCCTACAGAGGGCCTGGGTTCAGTTCCCAGCACCCACATGGCAGCTAACAACTGCCCAAACTCCAGTTCCAGGGACTCTGACACCCTCTTCTGGCCTCCAGGGGCACTGGATGAAACAGGTGCCCTTACATACATGCAGGCAAGAATACTCATTGAATGAATGAATGAATGAATGAATGAATAAATAAATAAATAAATAAATAAATAATTTTAAAAGAAAGAAAGATGAGCTGTCATGAGCAGATCCAATACTGGGCTGTCTGCAGCGATGGCAGGTGAGGTGAAGAAGGAAAACAGAGAGCCCAAAGGATACTGTGAGGAACAGGTATCATATCCAACGAAGGCACATGTAGGTTCAGTGTGACTCCAGCTTTTCCAATATCCTCCAACAATACCACCTCCTCCTCCAAATGTCCTAAGGCCAAATGGAGGATCATTCAATGAGAAAACACCCTCAGGCTTATCACTGGTGCCTGCTGATGTTGGGGCAGTGGGCCTGGATGATGGCCTCCTGGATAGGGAGTCTTTCAGAGCCCCTTACAGAGCTCAAGGTTCTTTCTTCTAGCACAGGCCAGGCTGGTTTCTGTTCCTCAGCCCCACCCATCTGCCACATGGGAGGCAACTCCTATCCCCATGTCAGTCCCCTTGCTTCAAGTGGGAAAATAAGAGATAGACCTCACAGAAGACAAGATGATGGCTATAATTAATAAAATGTTCCTTTTCAGAAAGATGGAAGGCACAGGGGGGCTTCAATGGCCTAGAAAAATGGCTGGGGCCCTCCCCAGAGCTCTCAAAGCCACAGAGAAAGGCAGCTGTACTTCTGAGAAATCAGATTTGAGTGCCAGGGCCGTATTGTTTCCTGGAGGCATGACAGAACAGGAAAAGGACAGTTCTCAGAGGCCTTGCTCACTGGGAGAAATAACCTCCCTCTGATGTGTCTGTCTGCCGTGCAGGGTCTGACGTCTCCCTAGAGAAAAGAACACTGTGACTACAGCAGACAGAAGACAGGGGTATAAGGAAAGGGTAGGACTCTGTGCTGTGGCTCTGTGCCCTCAGTATCACCACCCACACATGGGTCCTCAGGTACGAACTCAGCACAAAGGTGTTTAACTTGTATGCTCTTTGGCTCAATGTTAGGAGGATTTTGTCAAACAAATAAACAAAGAGTAACAGCCAAGATCCTCTAGCTAGAAAAACATTCTCACAACCCATAGACAGTTTCTAGAGCTTTTCTTGCCCCTCCCTCTGTATAAAGACCCCCCTCTTATCAAAACATGCCATGAGATAACACTGACTGCTGTGCTATTAAAGGAAAAGTGCCCCTACTGCCACAGGGGATCCTAAGAGGCACAGGAGAAATCTGAGATGAGACTCCTTAGGGGACTCTAACAAGGAGGGCTCTCACAATAGGCTAGATCTGACAAGAGGTATCATCACCCTGATGCTGGAGGGGAGGGAGAGAGGAGCTGTGGTTGTGTAATGGTGTGGCCCTACAGGAGTTGTGGTCCTCCACAGGGATACCGCTAAGCATGGAAAGTCACCACACTGCATTGCTTCCTGGCCTCCTACCCCTGTCCCCCTTCTCCAGGGCAGAGAAGAAGGCTTGACTGATGACATGGACCAAGGTCAGCCTCTGGGGACAGGTGGAGAGTGGGTCTAATGGGGGTGTGGAGGGGACACCCAATTTCACCTCTCTGATATCCATTAGGGAGACAGCCAGGGACATAAGGATTCTAGGGTGGAAAAATCAGTCTTCCATCTGTGTCCAACTTCCCATGTGTTTCTGCTCTCAATGCCCACAGTAGAGGAGCCAGTCTGAGGGCCTCTGGACAGCAGGATGGAGCTAATGGATCTGGATCAACATCTGCTGCTAGATTACAGAGTGACCAGGCAAGTTGTTTGGCGGCTCTAGGCCCCAGTTTTCTCACACAAAGTAAGTCATGCAAGATGACTGGGAGGAGGCTGGGTTTGGAGCTGCTCTGCCACAAACAAGCTCTTGAGTCTTGGGCCAGAACTCACCCTCCCATGCAGTGTCTGTCCCTTAAGAGGAGGGAGCCAGAACACCTTCCCTGAAGGACTACAGCCATGATTACATGAGGCCAGGCACATGCAGTACTTAACAAAGTCCCAGACACAGAAAACATGGTCCTCTCTGGCCCCATCTGGGAATGTGTATGTCCCCTGTATACCTGGCTGCTCTCAAGCTGCTAATTTATGCGAAAGGGATTTTCTTGACTGAATTATGGTAGCCAGAATCTGCAAACCCAGCCTGAATATTCTAGCTCTAGAACATTCTCTTAAGCTCCCCAGTTTGTGTGGCCCTACCTAAAATCCCATGGAACTAACAGCACAATCCTCACAGACCTTGGTACATGTGATACCTATGCCAGATGAGAGCCACAGCAACCTCCTCCCCATTCCACACTTTTGAGTCAAGCCTGGTCCAGTGCTTTGTACCTTGGCTGGTAATCCCAGATTTCTGTGTCAGTGCCTAAGTTTATAGAGTACTCTGAGGGTGTCCCAGCTTAGCCCACTCTGTGCAGCGAAGCCCGAGCCTCAGCCCAAGCACAGGTGTGGACAGATCTACCAACTCCATCTGTTACACACAGACATGTATGTGTCGCAACAACTACATCAAATCTGTATCTATGTCTGTATCCAAGTCCAATCCCTACCTACCCTGTTCCTGTATCACATCACTATGATTTACTGCATACCTGTAGGCATAGTTGGTCTATATCAAGTCTAATCGATCCCTAAATTACATTTATATTTGTATCTACAACTAATCTGATCTGTTTCCATAAAGGTACCTAATATACAACTACATCTACTCTATGCCTAATTGATAAACATATCTATAGCTAAGCTAATCTAGCTCTACAACATACTTAGTAGGCATCAATATCTAACCTATAGTTTGCCTATATACATATCTATCCAATCAGAATCTGTATCTAATCTACTGTCAATCACTATATAAAATCTGCATCTCTACCTTGTTGCAGTATCTTAGCAACAAGGTGATGGGGTGTCACCTGACTACTGGCTGAAGTCCCAATTCCATCACCCACTATAACTTTGAAAAGAAAATTTCATCTCTATGGGCTTCATGGAAGCCATCTCTATGGCTTATCTGGAAAATGGGGTTAAGATTAGTACCTGTCTCACAAACTCCATTTCCAGACAAATTAAAGCTAAATTGCCAAGTTCAAATCCTGTCCCATTTGGGCAAGTAACAGACTCTTTTTGCCTCAGTTTCTCATCTTAAAAATGTGGTGACGGTAACACTTTCCATATGGGACAGTGGCAAAATGTGAGTGATGGCACTATGTTACTTGGCCATATCATACAGGGGCTTAGCAAATATTGCTTGATGGAACTAGATTGCTAAGTATACATATAACACACAGTTCTCATCTCAAAGTAACCATAGTCAATGGCTATTGCTGATGTGTAAGAGCTTAGTAAATACTGAGAGTGATAGGTGGCTAAGTGCACACACAATGCACAGTTCTCATTTCCAAGTAAACATATTCAGTGGGAATTGTTATGGCTGCCATCTGAAATGTGTTCTACAGGCCCATATTTTATGAGTTTGTTCCCCATCTGGTGGCGCTATTTTGGGAGACTGTGGAATTTTCAAGAGGTGAGGCCTAGACAATGAAAGTAGATCACTAGAAGCAGGCTTTTGAACCCTATCTGGTTCCTGCCTCTGCCTTCTGGCCCATCATGATGTGAACAGCCTCCACCACAGACTCCCTCTGCCATGAACTCTACCATGCCCTCTTCATCGTGACCGCCTTAGACCCCCTGCAGCTACAAAGAAATCTTCCCTCTCTTAAGCTGCTTCGCCAGGTAATTTGGTCACAGCAATACAAAAACAATTAATACAACTGTCATTACCAGCAAGAGAAATGACTGTGTATTTTCGGAGTTAAGGGTTAAGTGCAAACCACCTAAGTTTGCAGTTGGAGAAGAGAAGCACTGTAAAGTCATCCATTTCCCAAGATGATGCATGCAGCCACACTTTGGAGAACTGGCTGGCTATCTGTGGAATGCTGCCTCATGTCAGTCACTATGAATCACACCAACTAGAAAGAAGCCCTGGCCACAGGACCACAGATCCTCCCTGGGTACAACCTCCCAGTCTCTGTCCAGGCAACGGTCCAGTCAACCACCCCCACCAGAGCTAATTAAAGACCTGGCAAATCAGAGCCAGCAGAAAAGAGCTCAGCAAAGAGATGGGCTGTCCCCAGACAGGCTGAGTCTACCTCTGAGAGAAGCTGTTCCTACAAGGATGCAGACGATGGAAAGGCAATTTGGTCTCAGCCGCCTCTCAACAGATGCTGGGCACCATAAGAATTAATGGGCTGGAGACTCAGGTAAGGACCATTCAGAAGCTCCTGATTACTCCAAAAACCGCTCTCTGTGGAGGAAAAGGTTAATCGAAGCCCAGAGCTGGAAGAGAGGCAAGCAGTCACAATTGCTTTATCCCAGGAGTGGTGGGAAGGCTTCCAGAGAAAGAAGTTTGTGTAAAAGAGACTGCTCTGCCCCGGAAAGAGGAACCAAGCCTAGAAACCTGCAGGCCTAATCTAGCAGTCCAAAGGCTAGACCAAGCCCTCCTAGAAGTCCAGTCAAGTAGCTGGATTGTTACTCTATTTTGTGTGATTTCGCCACACTGTAGATGGAACCCAGGGCCTCATACCTACTAGGCAAAAACATTACCACTGAGTTATACTCCCAGCCCTAATTTTTTGGTAGCTTTGAATATTCTCTACATTAATAAGCCATAAATCTCATAAGAAATGATCTCTCTTGATGAGTTTTTTCCCATAATTATAATTATCCAACAAGATCCGTCCTTCATGCCTACTGAGCACACACACATGGGTATTGGGGGCCCCTGTATGCATGGTTGTGGTCAGTGCTGACACTGGGGATGATGAATGTGGCATAGCTAACACCTGAAGGCTGCTAAAAGTTGACCTTAACTAAAACAGGTGACCTTCGAGCATAAACAAGAACACCAGGGAAGTCACTGCTATGAGGCTAAAGTGTCTTTGTGAAATAAACTTTTGTTCAGGGACCAAATGAGCATACCCACTGCTTTCTTAAACCTGATACTGTGATATCTGAGGCTAGATAATTCTCTCCTGGGGTAGGAGGCTGCCCCGTGCATTGTAGGACGGTTAGTAGCATCCTCAGTCTCTATCTCCTCGATGCCAGCAATACCCCCTAAGTTGTCACAATTAGACATGTCTCAGATCATAGCCAAATGTCCCCTGTCAGGTAACATCACCCAGGTTGAGAACTACAGGTTTTTATATTGAAGTTCAAGTTCAGCTGAGCATCAGACCATTAATTAGCTAATGGCAGCCATCTGCCAGATTCCTGACATGAGCCCCATATATGAGGGCGATATCGAGACCCGATGTTCTTGCGGCCTTTCACAACGCTCCCACTGGACAACACAGGGATCAGTGCCCTAATGACTCTGAATTCAATTCCCTTCTCTTTTCCACCCCATTCGTCTTTCTTCACCCTGGCTTGATTCTTTATTCATCTTGACATTATAATGACACAAAGGCACTTGAAGGAGCCCATTGTTTAATTGATTCTAAGGAAAACTGGCATTATTTTTATAAGAACCCAGACAGAATATGCAAAGGTTTTTGAGCCTGATTATGACTGTTTTTAGATTAACTCCACTGTATAGGCTTCAAGCCCAAAACATACCTCCTATTGGGCAAGGTGGTGCATGCCCACAATCCCAGCACTGGGGTTGCTGACAGGAGGATTAAGAGTTCAAGGCCACATGAGATTCTGTCTTCTGTCTCAAAAAGCAAAACAAGACTCTTATCTCCAGAGAGGCTTTGCTGAGCAGATCCTTCCCATTCACCTACTCTCTTTTATAAGCACGAATGGCTCATCTCCACTCACTTATGGCTACTTCCTATTAAGGGCATATTCACGTGCGTGCATATTTTCCACTAGATTCTTCCAACAAGGACGAAGCTCCAAGCAGGAGCCTTGTGCCCTGTTTGCTGTTGAATTCTTAGCATCTCACAAGAGGCCTGGTCTCCCCATGGCCCCAGAACTATTTATCTAATAAGCCAAGATGAAGGGATTTACACAGATATAATTTAAAGCATTCATTCCCTTTAACATCTACTACTCACTTCCTAAAAGGGCTGTCTGCAATCCTCTTGGCCCTAGCAACATCTTTAAATAATGTGAATGTCATTCCCTCCCCCATGCTCCCACTTAACTGATCAAAGGAATTCAGGTACCTGGTTAGTTTTGAAAACTAAGCAGTGGGGCGCTTCCCTCCTGTGGCCCTTGATCTCCAGGTCCTCAGAGATTTCCATGTAAATGAGATTCACTTCCCCTCCAACCTCACAAATACCCAGACTGACAGTTCTTTACTCTGCAAAGGAGCTCCTTCAGGACAGCTCCCCAGGTGTCTCTATATTTGAGCAGAGACCACTAACTAATTGACAGAGAGACTGTGGGGATAGGAGTGGGAGTGCATGGAAGGCAAAATTAAATGACAAGAGGCCATAGCAAGTGGGTTCAGAAATGATACGCCCTCTTGAAGATCAACGAAAATTAATCAAATAAGCATTCAAAACTATTGATGTGCAAGAAGATAGTCAATATTTTGTTGTTGTTCTAAAATGAATTTTTCTGTGGAGTCTGTAGAGAAAGCCACTGTACCTACAAACCTTGTGGCAACCTGAGTGACAAAAAAACTCCTTGTGCAAAGCAATTCATCATCTATCTGTCTATGTGTTCATCTGTCTATCTATTGATCTTTTATTTATTCATCTATCTATACATCTACCTTTCCATCCACCTGTCTATATCTCTATCCATTCATCTATCTATACATATATTTATCCATCCATCCATCCATCCATCTGTCTGTCCACATCCATTCATCTATCCATTCATCCATCCATCATCACTTCTACCTATATATCTAAGTACATCTATGGTGCAAATCATTTCCTCTACCTATCTGTATGGCTGACTATCTATCCATCCATGCAAACATCTAGTTATCATCTATGTATCTGTCTACTTATGTATCTATCTATCTATGCATCTATTTACTTATCTGTCTGCTGTCATCTGTCCATCATCTATCTATCTATCTATCTATCTATCTATCTATCTATCTATCTATCTATCTATCTGTCATCTATCTCTTATCCATCCATCCATCCATTTCCATTCATCCATCTGTCCATCTGTCCATCTGTCCCAGCCCTACCTATATTTCTAAGCATATCCTGGGCATCTATGCAGAACATTCTGTCTATCTAGGCACCTTGGTCTGGAAATACCAAATCTGGTCCCTCTGGCTTTGTTTAAGCATTAGCAAATCTTTCTACTGATCCTGGCGCTTTATTTTCTGGCCCGACAGAATAGAGGGTGAAAAGAGAGATTCTGACATCATATGACCCTGAATCTGACACCCACCACCTCTGCTATGTTCCTTCGAGATGACCTTGTACTACTTATATAATTCCCAGGATCTTTCTGTTCCTCATCCCAAGTCACCAGTGGAACTGTGGGGGATAATGATATAACACTGTGCCATTAAACAAATTCAAACTCCTTTTAGATTTGTGCTGTTGTATGCTTTCATTTCTAAGTCACCTAGTTTCCAGGTAACCACCGCCTGGAGATCAGAGCAGTGGTCACCACTGCCAAGTGGGGCTTTCTTGGAACACCCACAGGGGCAGTATACTACAGAGAAAGCTGACACCAGGAACTTGGACCGCCCTCACTCCCTCATGCTATTAATCTGGCCGTCTAGCAGAGAGTTCTGCTGATGCCAACAGATTCGAAGTTCTGCTGTGTCGTGTTGATGGCAGAGAACATTATTGGATCCTCAGCAGCCAGTCAATACATCTCTCCCAACTCCACACAGCCGTGCAAGGACAGATCAAGCAGTCCAGGGGGTAAGGACCCCTGCAGTTAATATTAGGGAGAATAGAGGGCAGGAGGGTAGAGGGCGCCTGGGTGGCCTGAAATCCATGCAGCCTGGGCTATGGGCAGACCACTCTGCCAATGTGTGATGCAAGACCATGGCTCACAGTGAAGTCCAACATGCACATGGAGTCCCAGACTCTAGGCCACAGCAGGTGGTACCACCATGATGGGTTGACTGGGGGTGGAAACAGAACCTAGCCAGGTCTCAGAATTCATGGGTACCTCACCTCTGCAGAGTCAGTTCTCCCAAGACTGCCACATCTGCCATCTTGCTCAAGGCATATGGGACATCATTACACCAGAAAACCTGCCCTGCTCTGCTTGTCTGACCTACTGGACAGAGGGCAGCTGGGCAGAATGCCATTGTACACCTATGATGGATGAGGCACAGCAGCAAGTCACATCTGACCGTGGTCTTGGGGTCAGATACAAAAAAGCTGTACTTCACTTGGATTCCGATGACTCATCTGTGTGTGTGTTTACATGTGTGTGCACTTCTTCATATGTACGAGATTGCACAACTGTGTAAATGTAAGTAGAGACCAGAGGTCAACCTCAGGTGTTGCTCCTCAGGTATCATTCACTTTGGTTTTTTGAGACAGGGTCTGTCACTGGCCTGGAGCTTATCAAGTAGGCTCTACCAGCTGGCCAGTGAGCCCCAGGAATTCTCCTGTCTTTGTCCCCCAGTGCTTGGATTACAAGTATGCTACAATGCCCAGCTTACTATTTATTTTAACTTGGGTTCTGGGGCAAGCATGTTACCAACTGTGTTATCTCTCCAGGCCCCCACAATGTCTCTCTAACACAAAAAGTCAGAACTCAGAAAGATGGCAATATGCTATAGCCCACTCAACCAAAGACCATGAGCCAGATAAAACTAATGTGTTGCTGGAAACAAGTCAAGCTACTTCCCCATAAGTGTGGCACAGATGCTCAGAGTGAGCCTTATGCCACCAGTGATTGAGATTTACTTCCCTTTATTCAAGAGATGGAAGTTTAACAAGAGCTATCACTATGCAGGGGAGCCATGCCCTCATTATGCAGGGAAACCACACCCTCATGATCTACTACTCAGAGCTACAGTATGCCTGCTTGCCCATTCCCATGGAGGTTCTGAAGTGTTGACTGGAGTCTAGAGCGAAGGGCAGAGAAGGTAAGACTTGGCTTCCAGTGTTCTGAACGTGGACTGTTTGCCCACAGCTTGCCAGAGCCTAACAGATTGCCTTCTGGAGAAGGTTAAGCAAGAAAAGAAGAGCCATCATTTCACAACCCAGCCTGGACATCTGGGCATTCACTCTCTCACAATCAACTGGGTGGACAGGAAAACAGACACGCTTCCCAAAGTGGTACACAGATTATCTGGGAATTCACATGAATGATTTTGGAGGGCACCCAACAGAGCACTTTAATTTTATTTTCATAGTTTAGAATTGATTTTAATGCTGTGTAAATATACGTATACAGATGCGCATGTGTGCATATAAACATGGATATATACACACATATATAAACACACACATACATACTACTTCAAACTTGTGATTTCACCAACAGAAGGATGAGACAATGTTTTTCAATGTTGACCCTAGCAGCACTTTGGGCTGGATCATTCTTTTCCATTGTGGGAAACGGGCCAACCTTAGGTATTGAGTTTGGGGTGCTGTCCACTTGGGTGGTTGTTGTTTGTTTGGATAAAAGGTCTCTCACTGGACTGAAGCTCATCAAGCAGGCTGGATGATGCACTGCAAGACACTGAACCCCATCTCCATCTTTAGGGATAAAGCCACACCCTATAACCAGATGAGATAACCCTAAATGTCAAAATCATCTCAGATTGAGACGCTGTGGCTTACTCTGGTTCTTAAAGTCTAATGACTTCAGTTAAGAAAAACA
Organism: Nannospalax galili; assembly: GCF_000622305.1. Lineage (NCBI taxonomy): Eukaryota > Metazoa > Chordata > Mammalia > Rodentia > Spalacidae > Nannospalax > Nannospalax galili. The sequence continues at coordinate 1,131,476 of NW_008331824.1, forward strand.
TGTACTGTTAGATGACTTAAGGGAACAGGTGAAATTCACACACAAAGACAAAGGCTATCAGGGTGTGCAAAGCATGGGAAAATAAGCAGAAGCAGAAAAGAGGACCTGGGACGCTTCTCCTGGAGCTGCACCTGCTATTCTGTTCTGCCATCCCTGGGGCCTGGTCCTCCTTGGAGCAGCCATACAAGAGGACAGGCAAATCATGGAAACCCTGAGGATGCATTTCCCCCACAGCTTCTGGGCTTCCTAATAGTGTGACCACCCTGAAGCAAGGTGGATTTGTGATCTTCCTCATTCCCCTTGGGGACACTCAAGCAGAGATGCTGATGACAGGCAAGGACCCAGGGCGGGGAGAGACAGAAGAGGAAGGCAGGTGGCATTTGCCAGCTTGCTGTAGAAGTCTGCCAAGGAGCCATTATTCGTCCGTGAGATGTTCAATAGGTTTGACAGTGCCTGATATCTGGAAAGAGCTCACTCTGGGGCTCTGCAGGGGTTCCAGCCTGTCTTCCTTCTCTCTTTGCTGTCTGACCAACCCACAGAGCTAAGGAGATGATCAATCCAGAGACACATCCCCTTTGAATACAGTAGGGAACCTATAGTCCTGTGGTTTGAAAAGCTCATACAAGCACTGTGCACATCTCTGGCTTTCTGGACGTCATTTCCCATGATTCTCACTACGACCCTGCCAGGTGGCACCAACATGGCAGCAACATTCCAGATAGAAGAGTGGCTTAGAGGTTAAACAGTTGCAGCAGCACTGTAAGGGTGGAAGGCACAGAACTATATTCCGCCTGGGTCTAACAGGCTCTGAGGTATGCATCCACAGGAAAGCAAAGAGAAGAAGACATCAGGGCCAGGCCATATTTTCTATCTCTAGGCCCACGAATCACCTGTCCCATACAGAAACACCATTGCCAACTGGATTACTTAGAATGTTCCAGTAAGCAAGCATACAGAACAATGCAACTTCCTGCCCTGGCAGCTGGATTCTACTGTTACAGAGCATTGGAGGCCCATTATGGGGAAGGGAAAGGTGTGGCTTCCTCACCAAAAAAATGGAATCTGTCTTTGAGTGGCGACAAGACAACTCTCCTCCCCAGAGTTAATCCAGCTGAGTCTGTCAGTCACCTGGCCACCCTTCCAGAAGGCTATGGACCTTAAGCCAAGCTAAAGAGACAGAAGGAATAATTAGCCCTTTAATGAGATAATCTACTTTTCCTTCCCAGAATTCCAGCCCCCTAGCGCAGTCCCTACAAGCCACCACGATGCTTGGCTAGGTTTGTCTGCTTTTCTGAGTCAAGCAATTTTCTCTTTTCTTCTCTTCTTCTCTTTTGGATGTTAGCCAAAGCCTAAGTACGGTTTCCTGGGTGCTTTGGGCTTCTCATTTTCTCTCTAAAGCCCCCTTACTGCCATAGGGCTGCCTGTCCTCCATGTGGCTGACCTCTCTGCTGGCTTAACTCAGATGGCATGCCTTTTTCTCTTTCTGTCTCTCCTCTTCCAGGCAGCTGCCAAGATTTACAGCTTGCTGGGGCCTGGGGTTTTTCTGTTAAGCTCTAATTAAATTGTCCTTCAGCCTCCATTTGCATCTATTCTTATATTCTTTCATTAATAAGACTAAGAATCCCAAAGTCCAATTTTCTCAGGCACATATGGAGACTCTTGAAGGAGTCCCCTAAATTTCCAGTAGCATCTATGCTCCAAGTGCCAAGGAGCAGTCTTTGAACTCAACAAAGCAGTACACATCATCTCCGACTCTGCAACTCCTCTGTTCTCTCTCTCTCTCTCTCTCTCTCTCTCTCTCTCTAATCACTTCCTTGGGATTACTAGGTAGGAGGTACATTCAGAGACCTGCCTGTGTATGTGTATACACAATTATATACATGTATGCTGCACAATCAGTCAGTGTAGGTACATGTGTATGAGCACACCACATACTCGAATGGCATACGAGGACAGCATGGCATACCTGTCTAGCCCTTCTGAGGTGTGGGGCCCAGAAGATGGACAGATACCCCTGAGGGATGGTCCAAGAGCATCAAGACAGATAAGTGACAACCATCATGGGAAGCACTCACCTGGGTCTCCAAGGTGATCAGAGGACTTGGATATGGATCCTGTGGGGAGAGAGGAGAAAGTACAGGTAGTGGTGGGATGGGGGAGTCAATTTCCTACCTAAGCTTTGCTTTCAAACTGAGCTTGAGTTTCCTATTTGGGTGGGGACAGCCTGACTCTGCCCTTTCCTGTTATCTAAGGATGCCAGAACAGCTCAGCCAATCCAGCCCCTCTTCATCCCTGGTACTCCTTCCCAAACCCAAGTGATAAAGGAGGCTTGAGTTTGTCCCTGAAGAGATCGTGCAAAACAATGAGGAGCCAGAAGAAGGAAGGTTGGGGAGACTGCTCGGTCCGCAAAGTGCTGGCCACACAAGCATGAAGCCCCAAGTTCAATCCCTAGCACCCACCAAAGAAGCCAGCTGTGGTGGCCTGTGCTTGTAATTCCAGCACAGTGCTGAGGAGGCAGGAACAGGAGGTCCTCAGGGCTCATTGGCCAGTCAACCTAGACTACTGGTAAGCTCCAAGCCAGTGAGAAACACTTGTGTGAAGAAATAACATGGATGGCTCCTGAGGAATGTCTCCTGAGATTACCTCTGGTCTCCATATATCTATACAAGCCATACATACATGTATCCACATAAACATGAATTCACACACTTACACATATGCAGAAAAACACACATGAAAGAAAAAAAAGCACCATTGCAAAATATCTCCAGTGTATTTATTTCCTCCATTTGAAAGAGAGTTGGGCCCATAAAAGGATTAGAAATAAATACAAAGTCTGATTAGAAGCAAGGCTGTAAGGTTGTGTCTAATCTTGCAAAGAATGAGTGAGGAAATGAGGTGACAGAAAAGGAGCCAAATTCCCGGTTTGAGTAGCAGATTCCACCCGGCAGGGAAGATCTTTTCAGGCTGGAGAAGGCCAGAGAAACATCCCATTCATTCACTCTTGACAAAAGCCAATTGACTGGGAATGCTGGGTGGTAGTCTCGGGTCATTAAGCAGGATTCCTGACTTGGAAGGACAGGGTGGGGACAGAAGAAGAAGGAAGGCACTAATGGAAGACGGTGATGGCCTCCCCCCAGCAGTTTCCAAGGAAAACAGGAAACCCAGTACATAAAGGCTATTTTTGTCTGTGCCATGTCTGCTCCGAACTTAACCATCATATGTGTTCATAATTCTGGGAAAACAACTTTAGCTGGCTCTTTATAGAGAATGACTGATTTTAAGGGTTTGGGGGGCACTTTGAAGCTTGGCTCTGTCACAGCAGATTTTCCCACACAGGCTTCTAGGGAGCCATGCAAATTAGTACCAACCTACCTTCAGGTACTAGGAACAAAGAGAAAGTGAAGAGAAGCTGGAACATTCTAAACTCCAGCTGGGGAAGAGCTGTCACTTACTTTCTGTTTGTGAGTTTCTCTTTGTCTCTGTCTCTGTCTCTGTCTCTCTGTCTCTCTGTCTGTCTCTCTCTCTCTCTCTCTCTCGTGTGTGTGTGTGTGTGTGTGTGTGTGTGTGTGTGTGTAACTGAGGATTGAACATCGGGCCTCATGCTAGGCTACCATCTTCACCCCTGCTTTTTGCTTTGTGTTTTGAGATGGGGTCTCACTAAGTTGCTCATGCTGCCCTGAAGTTCACTGTCACCAAGATGGGCCTTGAAAGGGAAGTCTTCTTGCTTCAGCTTCCTGAATAGCTGCGATCACGGGACTGTATCACCAGGCCTCATTCCACTTGCTTCCTTTAAAAATTTTACACTATTTCTGAGGGAGGTATTGACTGTGTAGCCAGGCTGGCCTCGAACGTGCAGGGATCCTCCCGCTTGGGCCTCCAGAGTGCTGGGGTTACAGGTATGCACCACAGGCTGGGTCCTACTTGTCTTTTGACCCTGTTCTGCAGTATCTTTACCGTGACACAGTCAAATGTGATCTCAGGCACATTCTAAGCTCCGGACTTTCCTTCAAGGTGAAGAATTCTTCTCCACACCCACTCCCCATTTCAGTTTTGAGTCCAAGTTCCAGCACTGCCCGGGTACAGCTCCAGGGATGTTGCCAGGGAAACACCACACTCACGTTTTCACACAACCCAAGCCCAGATCAGCTCTCACACCCAGGACATCTTTGAGGGAAGCTTTTCCTACACCCTAGCACATTGCAAAGCTGACTGTCAAGAACATTTGAAGAGACTAAGAGAAACAATTCAGGCCTTTCTCTTGCAGACCTTCCTAGCTCTTTGCCAAAGGTATGGTTCAGCTTTGATTCATGACACCTCAGCATTTACTAAGCCACTCTTTGCGGGGAGCAGTCTCACTACTTTACGCATCCTTCACAAAGCCCCCTCTAGCCAGCACATATTATTTGTATGATAAATGGTGTATGAGGCAGGAGAGTGAGCCTTCACTCCTTTGCTCCCTGTTAAATAACCACAGAGGGTTAGGACTTAGTTTAGTCTTCAAGAAGCAAGTTCATCCTCCCCATCTGTGGCTGGCAGTGGGCATCAACCCCTGTGCAGCCCAAGGGTGAGACCAGGCAGCCCCTCATCTTCATGTCACTGCCAGCCTGTACCTGTTTTGTCTGTTCTATCTGCCTGTCCATTCAGACTTATTTAGATTAGAGTTAGAACCTAAGATGCTGTAGTTCAGCCTCAAAATTAGCCTCCTTCTCCAAAGCCAAATTCTAGCAAGTGCTGCCCTGGGTATTGGATATGTGCCCAGATTAATTAAGCTGTGCTTCACAGCCCATTTGGCTATTGTGTGGTGCTTATGCTTCATTGCCCAGAATCCTACAATGGGGAAGAAGTGGGGAATGCTATCCTGAACCCCTAAGAACAACTTTACTGGGAAAGACCTTGGAAAGCCACAGAAAATCCCCGCCAATCGTGTGGATGATTCCAAGGGCCTGCCTGGTCCCTGGATACAGCAAAGCATCTACTCTTTATCTGGTATTTGAAGATCACAGACCCTGTGGCACATGGTCAGGGGTCTAAGCTTCTGAGAGAGGGAGCACAAAGGGTCTTTATTTAGCATCTTAATTAACTGGCCAGGAAGAGGATAAAGTACTTACACAAGGGGTTGTGTCTTTAACACTCAGGGTTCTCTTGCCAACCACATTTCCTTCTCTTCCCTGGGTGCACACTGGAAATGTGAGACTCTCCCTAAATGGGCTCAGTCCAGAGGATTCAAGGTATGACTACATATCTGTGAGGTCTCACTGGCAGCAAACATCCTCCTTAATTGGAAAGGCTAACGAAGTGGAACTGGGTCAATGATGCCGTCTGCCTAATCCATCCTGTCTGTCTAAATCGGGACTCTTTGGTTTACAGTAGAGTAAATTCTTGTCTGTCAGAGAGAAGCCTTCGGAGACCAAAGGGGAATTTGCAACGTGCCAGCCCGCTCCAGTGCAGTGCTCCTGGATTCGTAATGGGATGCAGAACCACAGACGCTCCCCATCTGAGGAAAGCCTTTCTGGGCCACCGACTGCAGGACCAAATTGGGGAAGCTAAATGGGGAACTGAGGACCATAAATTAGTGACCCTTGTTCTTTACCAGCCCTGGAGCCACACCCTCTGGTCATATGACTGAAGTTTCCAGCAGCAGGCTTCCCCACCCCTACAACTTGTCCTTGGCCACTTGATGTGCTTTGTCTACCTGGACCTTAGCAGAATGTGACAAAAACAGGAGCATGGATGTGCTTGAACAGGATGAACAGGTTGTGTCATCTCCAGAGTATGACCTAGGTGGCCAAATGGTCCAAGGAGGGTGAGCACCACTCAGAGAGACCTGGAACCAACCTGCAGCTTAGATCAGCCAACCCCAAGCCAATAGACAGCACAGAGAAAAGTACATGCTTACTGTTTTCATACATTCAGTTTGGGGTAATTTGTTACAGAGCATTACTGTAGTCATAACTAACATACATTTTCTACACACTGACCTTAAGAGAACTAAAAAGTTTTGTCAGATACCCTCACAACATTGGGACTTTCTTTTGCTAAGTATACAAATACATTTTCCAAACCTCTAAAATAACTCTAATGAATAGCTACTACTTATCAAGGCCAGACTTTGTGCTAGCTGCACTATGACAACAAACAAGATTACACTTTGCTGTGAAGATCTTGCACTACCGCTGAGTTCACCGTCAGCCTCTCTGCTGAATGCAGACATCTCTGGAATTAGCTACTGAGAAGCCATTACACATTAAAGGAGATGACCTCTGAGAGACCCCTTGCCCCGGGAACACACAGCTTTCATCCCTCCTCTGCTTCATTCCTAACTTAAACCTGTGATCATTCAGCTAATCAAGAGTTTAGTCTGAGCATCTCTTTCTTATTCAAAGTGCTTGGGACCAGAAGTGGTTCAGATGGAGTTTTGTGGATTTTTGAGCATTTGCAACTGTTATGAGAATTGACCTAAGGCTCAACAAGTATCTGATTTCAGAGCACTTCAGATTTCTGTCTGAGGAAATGCTCATGTATATTAACAATTAGCACTTGTTAAAAAAAATCTTACCATATTTGGGGCTGGAGAGATTGCTCAGTGGTTAAGGGAACTGGCTCCTCTTGCAGAGGACCTAGGTTTGGCTCCCAGCATCCCCACGGTGGCTAACAACCTTCTGAAACTCCGGTTCCAGGGGATCTGATGCTCTCTTCTGACCTCCTCAGGTGCACTTACATACATGCAGACAATACACTCATACGCATAAAATAAAAATAATAAATAAATTTTTAAAAAATCTCACCATATTCCAGGCCCTAGGCTTGCCTTCTATGCATCTATAATTTCACTTCCCCTGGAACAACCCCAGGAGGAGGCTACAATTATTATCCCCCTGATAGATATGGAGAAGCTGATAGCCAGAGAGCTAACCTGCCTAGGGTGGCCCAGGGAAGGGCTGAGCCTTGCACAATCCCCTCTCCACAGCACCTCTCTTAGAAAGCAGGGCTCAGTTTCCACAAAACCATCTTGTATTTTGACTCACGTCTATGCAGCAGTTAAAGGTAACTGTCTTAACAAACACCAGAATTTTTAAAAGTGTGTGTGTGTGTGTATATGTGTATACATATCTGTTTTTCTAAGCTTAGAGACATGGTTGAAAGAAATTAGCACACGTGTCATGACTGAAAATGAAAGTCAGTCTCTGCCTCAGGGGGAACCTGTAAAACCAGCCAGCTCAGTCCACCCAAGCCTTCTGAGTTCCAGCTCAGTAGCCAGCACTGTGCCTGCTGGGCACTACACGGAGCCAGACGTGAGTTGAGAGAGACTGTGTACAATTGTATTCTCAAAGCTCACTGTTCAGTCAGAGGCTAGTCTGATTATAAATCTCAGAGAAATGGAAATCACCTGTCTACCACCAGTCTTGTTTATAAAACCAGGAAGCTGGGCTCAAATATTTTCTAGCCCATATAGACCAAAGGTTGACTTCTAATAAGTAATTAAGCTTCAGTAAAGAGACAGACAGAGGGAGGTGCTCTTTTTAACCCCATGTATGCATCGGGTATTTCCGGCTTTCAGTTTTTGCTTTGATGACATCACAAGCTGTTGTTCTTGGGTGTTAGGCAATAGTTTTGGGGTTGGAGGTGACAATGACTCAGGCCTTCTTCACAGGTCCATGAAATCAATGGGCCCCTACAGTATACCCTGTGTCCCAGACACTCTCATGAGATGTGTCCAAGGGCTGGCTCAGTGTCCTTTCTGTGAATCCTATGACTAGGGACAGAACTGGGAGACTTCTACCATCTTAAAGTGACTTAGCTGGGATTGTAGCTTGCCTGGAATGAACAGAGCCCTAGTTCCACATCAGCACCAGCATGGCAGCTCATGCCTGTAAGTCCAGCACGGGGGAGTAGAGGCAGGAGAATCAAAAGTTCACAGTCATCCTCTGATACATAATGAGTTTCAGGCTGACCTGGGATACATGAGACCTTGTCTCAAAAAAAAAAAAAAAAAAAATGCTTTAATTCAGCTGTCATCCACTACAGGCACCTGGGGAAATGCAGTAAGTTTTTCTTGAGATTAGGGGACATAGACAGGTAAAGACTCATCTCCAATACCCAACACTCCAGGAGAGGGCGTGCCAGAGATCACAGGGTGGAAGCTGCATTTGAAACTGAGAGACCCTCAGTATGACTTTTCTCACTGCTGTGATAGCACCTGACAGAAGTAATTAAGAGAGGAAGGATTTGCTGTGGTGATGACTGAGAGGGGAAACCATCATGGTGGGCGTGGCATGGCAGCCTTTAAGGCAGCAGCAGCTGTGGCTGGGATGCCTTACTTCTCCATGGACCAAGAACTAGAGCTCTGAGAGTAGATTACTGGGGCGGACTGCAACTCTCAGATCCACTTCCTCCAGCCAAACCCCACTTCTGAAAGTTCTCCAGCCTCCCCAAACAGAGCCAGCAGCTGGGAATCAAATTTCCCAACACACAAGCCTACGTATGAGGACATTTCACATCCACATCAAAATGCATTCAAAGGAATTATAACGGCAAGAGCCAGAGGTTGGCTCAGGGCAAAGGGTGCTCAGTGGAAGAGAGGGCAGGTTGGGGGTGACCCTGGGTTCAAATTATGCATAACCACTGTGTTAGTTTGCTTGGATTGACAAAGCCACACGGAGATTGGGCAGTTTAAACAAGACATTTGTTTTCTCAGTTCCAGGGTCTAAAGCCCAAGGTCATGTTGTCTATTGGGTGTCTTTCAAGGTTTCCTCTCTTGGCTTACCTTGATGGCCCATCTTGCTGCATCCTCATGGGGCCTCATACTCCCTGGTGTCTCTGTCCAAACCTCTTCTTTGTGTAAGGACACTTCATCAAGAACCCAACTAATTCCCTCTTTAATGATCCTATCTCCAAGAACAGTCACATTTGGAATTATTGGAGTGAGGATTTCCACAAGGAATATTGAGTGGACTCACTCAGGCTAGGACAACCAGCTAGCCAACCTATGACCTCAGGTGAACTCCTCAGGTTCTGTGAGTGTCATCTGTCTTTTACATGATAGAACCTTGTCTCCAGTGGCGTTATTGTGAACATGGTGTACAGAACTTGCTATCTGGGACATTTTGAGGACATTCCTAATAACTATCCCAGCTTAATAGGTATAAACCTAAAGTGACCCAGGCAGACATAGATATATAGTCTCCTAATCTTTCAGAATGGAAAACTGCTTGTGTCATCAGTTTTCAGGAACATTCCATCAAAACAAGTATTTAAAATATGTACTACTTGTTTCCAGATCAAAATAATCTTCCCTTTGTTTGACTGTCCCAGGCCATTGAACACTTAAGACATATCACCCCCCCCATACACAACTCTAATAAGCCATAGTTTCTCTGAAGTGCAAGTTAGTGTAGACACTGGCTAATGCTATCTAGGCCAATGGCAGGGAAATACATAAATGCTGTTAATTGATTTCGAATGCTTGTTTTGTGCCAAGTCTAAGCACTAGCTGTAACCCTGCCAGGAGAGGGACCCTGCCCCTGGTTTCATAGGTCACATAACTGCTACTCCTGGAGGATCATTTACTTAAAAACACAAGGCTCAGAAGGGAGGGAGCTGGGATCAGCGAGTTGGTTTCCACAGGGCCAGAAACCAGTCCATTAACCAACACCTCAGTGTTTCCCAAAGTATGGACTTACTAAATTGGTTCTCTAGGCAAGGGTCCAAAGAATCTGTATTTTTATTGCATGCCCTGAAGCCATTCTCTTGTAGAGTGATCCTGAAGACCTCTGCCTTTGGGGTGAGGGGATACAAGACTGAACTCATCCATGCAAGGCAGATCTAATAAGTATCTACTGCATTCCTGAGACGCCCAGGGAGTCTGTGCTCTGCTCCTGCTCTGTGTCCCAGAGAAATCTCTACAACGTTGCCACGCGTTCCTTTCTTCTTATAAGGTAAAGGCATCTCTCCTGCCCCAGGAATCTGCTCACTGCCTTCTTCTTTTCAAAGTTTCCTCCCTAGGGACATCGGACTCCTTCTCACATCTTTTTCCAGGTTGCACTGAAGTGATCATGTCCTGGTAGGATTTCCCAGTGGCTTCTCTCACTGAGAGGGAAGCAGGGCATGAAGAATGACAAGCAGTGCTGGGCAGTGAGGGAGGGATGCCAGGCCCAGGCCGATAAAGCTCTCCTCCTCGCCTCAGAAAGGCTGCATTAGGTCTGACTGTGGGTTGGAATCACAGCACACACCTTTCTCAAAAGTGATAACTCACCTTCAAATAGGGCTCAGGGGGAGAAAAGAAGCCCAACGGGGAGGGTCAGAGCTTCCCACTGCTTTAGACAGACACATCCAGGCTATTTCTACTAGTATATTTATCAGCCTCTTGTCATCTTTCCTTTACATTGAAAGCTTTAAGCCTGTACAGGTCTCCTCCATGTCTACATTTCCTCCATAATTTTCTCTCCAAAGCCCTCCAATGAGCCATGGAGCCACAGGGTGAAATGCAAGCCTTTGAGGCTGGGAGTCCACCAGTCACAGCCTTGGGCAATATCAGAAACCACGACTCCCACACCTTGGTGTGTGGATGTGCCTAGAATACCAACACAAGAGAGGCAGAGACAGGAGGATCCCTGGAGCTGTCTGGCCAGAAAGTTTAGCCGAATCTGTGAGTTCCAGGTTCAACAAGAGACCTTGTCTCAAAAAGTAATATGGGAAAGTAATGTGGAAAGCTGGGTAAAGTGGCTACTGTGCAATCACAAAGACCCCACATCAAAGCAGAACATGGCAGTACACATAGGTAACCCCACCACTGGGGGCACTGAGGAAGGGATAGGCAGATCCTAGGAGTGGCTGACCAGGCAGTGTGGCAGAAATGATGTGCCTGAGGTCCAGGAGACCCTATCTAAAAAAAATAAGGTGAAAAGACAATTGAGGAAGACATACCAATGTAAACCTCTGGCCTCCACACATACCCACATGAGTGATGGCACACATGCATATATGTGTACATCAACCACACACACTGAATAAAAATAAATAAATGAAGTAAGGTAGAGAACAATTGAAAGTCACTAGACGTTTTTTATACACACACACACACACACACACACACACACACACACACAGAGTAAGTACATAAAATTACAATTCTCAGAACTACAAGGTTCTGAATACACCTACCTGAACACTTATTTAGAGCCCCAAACACTGGAGGAAATGTTAAAACAGGTGGTCAATGGGTGGACAGTGGGGGTTTCAAGCTGATTTGAATTTTGGTCAGCAGCATTGAAGAAGTGTTTGAATAATGTTTTAAAACTAACTTTTAACATTTATTTATCTATTCATTTATTTTAAAATATGTCTATGTATGTGTGGGGCCACAGCACATATGTGGAGGTCGGAAGACAACTCACAGGAACTGGTTTTCTCCTTCTACCAAGTGGGTCCTAGGGATTGAACTCAGGTCCTCAGGCTTGGCAGCAAACAGCTTCACCTACTAAGACATCTGCCAGCCCCCATTGCTAATGTTTTGGATCTAAGACATGTCACATGCAAATCCTAATTTTTCACTTTCCTTTCAAAAGAGATTTAGCAACAGTGGCTATGTATCCCTGCAGGACAAAAAGACTACTATCTGAGTCGTTGTGTTTTGGACACTGCCAACATCTTGACCCACTCCTATATCCAGGAAACTTGCCTAAGGGCTCAGGCCACCACTAACAATAATCCGAACGTTAGCTAAGTTTGGGCTCCTCCCAAATGCAAGGCAATTATGCTAAGTAGGTCACTGAAAGTTCATGTCTAGGAAATAGACATTAATAACCCCATTTCACAAATGGTGAAACTGAGGATCAGAGAGGTAATTTGCTCAACAGAGAGGTAACTTGCTTAACATCACTCATTAATAGGTGCCTGTCATGGTTTGGTTATGAAATGCCTCAACAAAAGCCTCAAGTGCTAAAGCAACCCCCTCCCCGCACCAATTAATGACCTACTTTATGGAAGCTGTGGAAATGTTAGGGGGTAGAACAGAGCTAGAGGAAGTAGTCATGGGGGTGGGAGAGTAAATCCTTGCAGATGTTTCTTGTCTCTCGGTGTTTATCTCTGTCTCTCTGCTTCCTGCCCACCATGAGGTGAACAGCCTTCATTTCCACATGCTCCCACTACCATGATGCCCTGCCTTGCCACAGGCCCAGAATGAACAGAGTCAAGGACTGTGGATGCAGCACTCGGAAACCATGAGCCAAAATAAAACTTCCCTCCGTTAACTTGTTCTCTCAGGTTTTGGTCCCAGAGGTAGAAAATTAACTGATACAATGTCAGAGCTGGGACTTGAACCACAGACCCCAGCACCCATGGATGCACTTAGGGACTACTTTGGACAAGGGTTCTCAGTGGTTCAACCACATGTTGAAGGGAAATCACTAAGGTGCTGTTCACCGTTCAATGAACAACTCCTACTGGGACTCCGTAAAGGCCAGGGGATTGGATCAGATGTTCCTAGTACCAGCTCTCCCCATTTCCTTGCAGTGGGCATTAACGTTAACAGTTGCTACAGTTATTGATAATACTAGGGCCCGGAGGGAGCTAGTTAGCAACCTAGTTAACACATAAGCATAAGAACCCAAGTTCAATCCCCAGACCCATGTATGTAAAAAGCTGGGTGTGGTAGCACATGCTTGTAATCCCAGCACTGGGGAGGTAGGGACAGGAGGATCCTTGGGGCTGAATAGCCAGCCTAGCCTAAAAACAATGAGTCCCAGGTCCCAATGAGAGACCCTATTTCAAAAAATAAGGTGATGTGGGCTGGCATGATGGCTCAGCACTTAAGAGCACTGGCTGCTCTTGCAGAGGACCCAGGTTTGAGTCCCAGCACCCACATGGCAGGTAACAACCATCTGCAACTCCAGTTCCAGGGGATTTGATGCCCTCTTCTGACCTCTGCAGGGACTGCATGACATGGGTACATTTACATATATGCAGGCAATGCACTCATACACATAAAATAAAAATAATAAATAAAATTTAAAAAATAAGGTGAGTAGCTTCTGAGGAACAACATCTGAGGCTGATACTGTCTAGACCACACACACACACACACACACACACACAGGTGTACCCAACTCACATGCAAACACATTTGTACATATGCACATAAATAATAAAATAACAGTAACAATAATAATAGTAATAATATAACCACATCTCATCCTTGCTGTGAAGCTTGATTGAAATGGTGTCCTGGAGCCTGGCTCGGCCCTAGCACAGAGTGGAAAAGCCATAGTGTTAGTCCTCCTCTGAGGCCAATTACCTTCCCTTTATAATGTCCTACTTTTTATAGCTCAGAGTCACTTTAGACCATAACTAAGACCTGCCACATGCCAAAGAAGGAGCAGTCACACAGCATTCGCACAGTGCAACCTGGACCAGAGAGGTGGATGGATTCCCTCCTGGCTTCTGAACATGGCCATCCAGCTCTGTGTGGACGCACATCTTCCTGGAACTGGAAACAAAAGCCACAGCTCCAGTCCAATCATTAGCTTTTGCTGGCCACAGGTCACAGCACCTGACAGTTTCACATCTACTAGCTGTGGTCACTGTGATGACAGGCAGTCCACTGGCACCAGTGTCAACAAGTACCCCACATACTGGCTGGAATTTCAGTGACACTGCTCTCTTCCATTGTTTTGGAGAACTGGTGGATGAGGGACCTGTTCTACAGGGAAACAGTTTGAACTTAAGATTGGGAGCAAAATAAAGGAAACAAAGATGCAAGTGGGGTGTGTAGCTATGTCTCTCTTCCCGGCTCATGCTGGCCTCAAACCTATTATACAGTCTAGGATGACCCTGAACTCCTGATTCTCCTGCCTCTATCTCCCAAGTGCCAGGATAACAGGGGTACATCACCATGCCTAGTTTATGCAGTGCTGGGAATGGAACCCAGGGCTCTGTGCATGTGCAGCAAGCACCTTACCAACTGAGTCATAGCTCCAGCCCACTATGAGGACATCACTCAGCAATTACTTGGCCTTGGATTCTCAACACAGCAAATACCATATGAACAGTCAGTACAGAAAAATTCCATCTTCCTGGTGAGTTTAACATAGCTCCATCCCTGACCTCAATCCAACTCACCATTTTCTGGTAAGTCTTAGGAGATCCAGGGAGAGAACTGCATTTCCTAAGAGCCACGTCTAGTCTACATCCACACTCGGCATAGCTGGGAATGTGGCTCTCGTAGATCACATGCCTAGCATGTGATCCCTGGATTATAGTTCCTGGATTTGGTCCCTAATGCTGCAAAAACCACAGCCAGGAATCCAAGTCTCTAGAATGACTAAGTCCCAGATTCATCCTACTTTGCCAAAATAAATTTCTAGGCCTCCCTGGACTCCCCTCCCTGTCTTCCTTTCCTGCTCTTCTATTACAGAACATATTTTGTACCAAAGACACTGTATCCCAGTTTGGGAAAACTGTGATTCAGCTGCGCTTCATGGCTGGAATGTTTCCAAGAGACCACACACAGAAATGGCAACACAAGCTAAAACTAATCCTGGGCATTGGGGTGGACAGCACTCCGAGCTCCAGGCTATGGGATGGACAGGAGGCTCCTCCCTAGACCAGGAGACGTGCTGAGAATGCACGGTTGCTCTGTGGACCTGCAAGGATAGATGCTGGCTTTCTACCCTTAGAGTTAGCACGGAGGTCAGGAAGCCAAAACGGAGGAAGGTCCAACCTACCAGTCTGAGTCCCTCTTCTATTTCTTCATGACATTGATAGTGATGGCCATGGTGACGATGATTCTGATGACAGCACCAATGGTGGTCACTTTTGTTTCAGTGCTGAGGATGTAGCTCAGGACCTGGTGCATACTAAGCTAATGCTCATCTATGGGACTTCACCCTCAGTCCTGTGATGGTCCTCTTGACAGCTATCATTCCTTAAAAGGCACCACAATCAGCAACTTATAGCAATTGATAGGCATCGTTTCTCCACATCTTCAATCCACTTTCATAGAGTAGCTGTGATGCAAGATGCCTGTGAAGAGGCTTAGGATGTGGATCGGTTAATAGAGCGCTTGTCTTGCAAGCACAAAGCTCTGGTTCTGTCCCCAGTACTGCATAAAACTAGAGCATGATAATCCTAGCTCTCAGGAGATAGAAACAGGAGGATCACAAGTTCAAGGTTATCCTTAACTATATAGTGGGTTTGAGGCCAGCCTGTGTTACCTGAGACCTTGTCTCAAAAACAGATAGATAGGCAGATGATAGGTAGGTGGATAGGTAGGTAGATAGAGATGATAGATATAGAGATAGCTAGATGATAGCTAGATGATAGATAGATAGATAGATAGATAGATGATAGATAGATAGATAGATAGATAGATAGATAGATAGATAGATAGATAGATACATGGATTAGAGACAGACAGACAGACAAAAAACAAGATGCCCATGAAGACTCCCCATGCTTGTGCAGACAATTTCACTCTAGGTTTTATTCTGAGTAGCATAGCCCTTCCTGATGACATTATTTACTAGTTTTCCAGACTACAGATAGCCTGGAGCATCGCCCCTAATTTACAAAGGTGGGACTCAGAGACTTATTAAAAGACTTGTTCAAAACCTGCAGGCCTGGGCTGGCTTAACTCTCAGTCATTAAAAAGAAGGAAGGAAAGGGAAAGAAAAGGAGGGGAGGGGAACAGGGGAGGGGAGGGAAATGAAAAGGGACCCAAAACACTTGAATGTGGAATGGTTTGACCTACAAGGCATGGGATGCATTCTACTATGTAAACACTGGCTATTTCAGCCTCCATTTGTATGGCTTTTGTTGAGATGTCAGCAGATCTGACCAGGGCAAGTAGCCCTTGGGACCACAGCAAGAGCCATATGGCTGCTCCCTATAGGAAGTGAGCACAGGCTGTTTACCACAACCAGTCCTATCCACCAGGCTGTGTCCTGGAAGCACCCGAGCTTGTGACCCCTCACTGGTCAGGCTCTAGGTCTTGTCTCACCCCCAACAAAGGAATGTTCCATTTCGTCCAGTAGACAACTTCTCTAACTTGGCCCTACCTCACCCCAGTCCCCCAAAATGAAAGTTCATAAAATGATCCAATGACTTTGCAGAAGAAACAAGATTCTAATGACCCAAAGGCAAACTTGAACGATAAGCCTCTACACTGGACTTCATGGTTGTATATGTGTGTGTTGTTTGCATAGGTATGTGTTTGTACGTATGCATACATGTGCACACACATGTATGTGGAGACCAAAGTACTATACTGACTGTCTTCCTCAGTCACTCTCCACCTTAATTTTTGTGACAGGGTCTCTCAGTGAATCTAGAGCTCACCTATTTGGCTAGACTGGGTGGCCAGTGAGCCCCAGATATCCTGCTGTCTCCACTTCCCTAGCACTATGATTATAGATGCGTGCTTATGCACATGGCTGCTGGGGATCAAAACTCAGGTCCCCGTGCTTGTGCAGCAAACGCTTTACCAACAGAACCATTGCCCCTGCCCCATGGTCTTGCCTCTTGAGGGTTGTGGGCCAGGAGGGAGCCTTGGCACATAGGAGTAGGCAAAACCGGAAGAGGTTACTGGTGTTCACTGCTTGCTGGTTTCCTGCAGTTGCCTCTGCAGCTGCCTGCAGACTGTGGGGCTGTTTTTCTCTGAGCACTAGAAGGAAGTGCTCTCATCACCCAGGACAACAGATTTGACCCAAGACTGTTGGAGCCAAAAACGTGCATAGCCACCCACCCCCAGCCCAGCTTCCCTTATGAACAGGGCAGCTCCAGAGGCAGGAAGATGCAAAGAAAGGCCAGTCTGCGGCAGAGCATGCCCCGAACTGTTCACAAAGCCCCAGCTGGGGGAAGGGGACAGGATGAGGCCAGAGGAAGGGAAGGGGGTCTGGGGCACACTGATTTACAATGAACTCCTTTCTCCAGTGAATAAGTGACTCTCCTCAACGCTGTCTCAATGGGCTTTATTTCTAAAACGACCAATTCTACACCCAGAAAGCCAAATTTGCCAGACCTCATGCCAAGGTCAAACAAGAGCCTGAGATCTCCAGGGAAGTTGACAGTCAACACCCAGGAGACAACTTCTGTGCTAATTCCTGTGGGGCTGAGCCAAAGCCCACAATGATCCTCTTTATTTCTATGCTTTTCTGCACTGGGCAGGAAGGAGACCCTTGCTCACATGTATGCTGTGCTTGGGGTCACTGTGCGGAACAAAGTCCCTCCTTCCCAGGAACTTCATCCAGACATCTGCAGGGGAAGAGGCAGGATGAACAGAACTGGAGAGACAGACCCAAGTAATGTCTGTTCTCCAGTGGGACTCATTTCTGATGCAGTGGGAATCCTCCCTGGGTGCCCTACAATAGCCTCTGGGGCAGGCACTCTGGGAGGCTGGGCATCATGGGTTTGTAGAAGTAGCAAACAAACTGAGGCCAGCGAGCTGCATTCAGCTCAGCCAGGCTTTGCTCAGACCATGCAATGTTTTAAAAGGAGAAAAAGTGACACTGAGAGCCAGATTTCACATAAAACTGCAAAGTTCCAGCACTTCTTGGGAAATCCTAAGATCCCATAGCTCCAATCCAGCATCTCCCTAAGGTGCTGCAGGTGAGTTACCCAACTCCTGGTACTAATATCAAATAACTATTCAAAAATTGGGGGACAGTTTCATGTTCTACCAAACAGATTTTAATTTCTGAGTTATAACAGAAAGAGAAATGAATAAAAAGGAAAAGAATTGCATATTCCACTTCTATACTTTGCATTTGCAATTATTCATCAGGAGCATCTTTAAACACCAAAAGGGGGAAATATTACAGTTGTTCTGATTTCACACGCTAACTGTGTTTACATGCTAACAGCATTTCCCAGGGACAATTATCTTATTACTAGTGCGCTAATCTTTTCAATCTTTCCAACACAGTTTACAGCTGCAGACTTCAAAAATTAAGGCTAATTAAGATCCTGCTTTCGGCAGGTATGGTAGACTGCTTACACATTATAACAGATAAGAGAAATCAGTTTTGGGGAGAAGGTAAAGGGGCACAGTGTCAAAGTTAGAAGAAATTCTACAATTTCAACAAATGTGTAGGCTCCCGTTCTTGCAAACCCAGGACAATGGTCCCTTGGTGTCCACAGTGGATTCTCCCAGGACCCTGCAGATACCCAAATCATCAGAGGCTCAAGAGTCTTATGCTAAATGGCACAATATTTATATGTAACATACATGGATCCTTCTGTTTGTGGTAAATAATCTCTTGCTTAATTATAATACCTAAAACAATGTAAATGCTATGGAAATAGCTACTATACCAGGTTAGTGAATGATGAAATTTAAAGTCTATAGGTGCTCACTACAGATGCATTTTGTGTGTTTCTGTGTGGTGCATGCATGTACATGTATACATGCATGTGTACACGTGCGTGTGTACATGTGAAGGCCAGAAGTCGAAGAAGTAGGATGTGTTCTTTGATCATCCTCCACGTTGTATGTTTGAATAACAGGTTCTCTCCCTGAACTTAGAGCTCACTGATTCAAGTACACAGGCTGGAGAGTGAGCTTGTGGGAGTCTACCTCCCCAGCTCCCCAGCACTGAGATTATAGGCACACACCACCACACCTAGCTTTTTACATGAAGGCTAGGGAATTTTACATGAATGCAGATCTTTATACTTGCATGGCAAGCACTTTACTAGATAAGCCATTATTCTTGTCCCACAAACACATTTTTCCCAAAACATTTTCTGTTAATCCACAAATGCAAATCCTATAGACAGGACATTCCAGACTCCAAGATGAAACTGGAATTAATGGTGAGACCTGGAGACTTCAGTACCAAGGACAGCCAGTGAATCCATTCAAGGACAAAATGCATATTCTGCCTCCAATGATCTACTTCCATTCATTGTATTCTTATGTGAGATTTTATCAGAGTAGTAACTGAAAATGTTGACTCATATCACAGCTCTTGGGATGAGACACTGGCTCTGCTGATTACTATCTGTGTGTACCTGGTATGTTGACACCTTGGCCTTGCGTAGGAATTATGGATATAATGCTGACCATCTCCCAGTCCTATTAGAGTTGATTGAATGAATAGTTGGATGGCACTTAGAATAACACACAAATGCCTTTTCCACCATGGACTCTAAGGATGAACGAGAGGCTATAAGAACCTACATCTACCTGTTTTCTAACGTAATCTTGACCTCATACATGGTCAGTATGGCATGAACCACCAGAGCTACTAATGTAGTCACAGTTGTATTTACTGTATCTGGTATCCGTACCTTCTCCAATGGCTTCTTCAGTTATCTCATGAGCTGCTACATAAAGCTAGCACATGGATTTGGTCATCACTGTTTTGTGGGGGAAGGGGTAAGCATGTAGATGGTTGCATGTGTGCGTTTAGGGGCTCACATATATACATATGCATGGGGAGGTCAGAGGTCAACCTTGGGTGTCATTTTGTTTTGAAATAAAATCTTTCACTAACCTGGAACTTATTAATTTGGCTGAACTGTCCAGTGAGGCCCAGGGATCCACCTATCTCCAATTTCCCAGTGCTGGAATCACAAACATGTATCACCAAACCCACATTTCTTTTTAACATAAGTTCTGGGGGCTGGAGACATGGCTGGAGACCTGGGTTCGATTTCCAGCACCTACATGGGAGCTAACAACCATCTATAATTCCAGTTCCAGGGAATCTAACACCTTCTTCTGACCTCCGCGGGTATTGTACAACAAAGTTGCACTTACACACATGCAGGCAATACACTCATACATACACATACAAATAATAAATATTTTAATGTAAGTTCTGAAGATCGAATTCAGGTCCTCTTGCTTGCATGGTAAGTGCTTTACCATTTGAGTTGTCTCCCAGCTCTGTTTTGTTTTACATTTATTCATTTATTTACTCATTATTGTGCATGTGTGTGTGTGTGTGTGTGTGTGTGTGTGTGTGTACCTGGTGTGACATAGTACACATGTATGTGGAGGTGGGGGGACAACTTTGGGGAGTTGGTTCTCTCCTTCCACCATGTAAGTTCTAGGCATTGACCTCAGATCGTAAGGCTTGGTGGCAAGTGTCTTTACCCACTGTGCCACCTCACCAGTCCAATATATATATAATTTTTAAGAGGAAAGAAAAGCAGTGTGAAGTTGGCATACTGCCAGCCTACCTCCAGTTTCAATGGGAGATCCTATCTTAAGGACATAAGGCAGAGAGTTCTAGAGCAGGACACCCAGTGTCCTTTCTTGCTTGTGTACAGAGTTGCATGTTATGCACATGTACATATACCACACACATACACATAAAAATACATCACACACACACACACACACACACACACACACACACACACAGTTTGGGAAGAAATCGGCTTTCTTGACTGGCTACCTTGGCTGTATTTACTAAGCTTTTCCATAATCGGATCTAAGGCACCTCTGAGCAGCTATGCAGTGAGGCAGCAAACTAGAGATTTTTAAGATGAATTTCAAATAATTTCTATTTCCCATTTGGAGGGATCATCACACATCCCACACAGTGGAAACCATGAGGTTGTTCCTGCCCAGCAAGCTTTACAAATTATTCCATCCTCCTTATTGTTATAGACGGTGAAAAAATCAAAAGGGGACATGTTGCAGCATATTAAAGTCTCATAAAATATCTTTCTTCAGTCTAAAAAGGAAAGCCTAAAAAAATCAATCTAGGTTAGACAAAGGTCAATTTGCAGCCCGGAGTCCTAGAGCTTGGGAAAATGGCAGGGGCATTTGTAGGTTGTGAGAAATGAATAGCTGGGCTATAGTCTGAGAGGAGAACTTGTGCCTAGCAAGCCCGGGTCTGGGGTTCATTCCTAGCAAGAGAGAAAGGGAAACAAGGGAGGGGAAGGGAGAGGGGGGAGGGAAGGGAAGGAGAGGAAAGGATTGGGAAGAGGAGGGAAAGAGAGAGGGGCACAGAAGAGAAGAGCAAAGCTTGGCATGGTGATGTGCACCTGTAATCCCAGCACTCAAGAGGCTGAGGAGGGAGGATCATGAATTTGAGGCCAGCCAGGGCTACCACAGGGAGAGCCCGTCTTAATAAACCAACCAACGAACAAAAGAAATCAAAAAGCTAAGATACCTCTCTGTGAATACCACCCACCACACAGACACACAGACATAGACACACACACACACACACACACACACACACACACACACACACACAAATAAAGTAAGTAAATGGAAGGATAATGAGGTGTTCTCTCCCTAAATGAACCACACTGTACCACACAATACAGCAGTTCCACTTCTCAACAAGTACCAGGATTGAAAGTGAGGGCGTGAGACATTATTTGCAAACTCAAGTTCATGGCCGCATCATGCGCCAGAACCAAAAGGAGGAAGCCTAGCATCCAGCCCAGGACATCCAGTTGGACAGCAAAGGCAGTGGACATCAACAGTGGACCACTCTGCCTTGAAGAAGAGGGAAACTGAGACACAGGTGAATGAAGAAGACACCGAGTCATGCACAAAGGAGCAAGAATTGGGGGCAGAGACAGGTTGATCCCAAGGCTCCCTGGCCAGTCAGTCTGGCCAAAATGGTGAGCTTCTGGTTCAGTGAGAGACTGTTTGAAAAACAAGGTAGAAAGTGATTGAGGAAGACACCCAACATCCTCCTCTGGCCTCCACATGAGTAGACATGGTACATGCATATACATAGGCATACACCACATACACATCACACACACACACACACACACACACACACACACACAGCAGATAATTAGGCTGGGTTTGGTTGTACACTGGGGAGGCTAAGGCAAGATGATCAAAAGTTCAAGACCAGCCTGGACTACAGAGGGAGACCCTGTGTGAAGAAAAGCACAAGACAAGATTCCTAAGGGCAACAGGAGGGAAGATAACAGAGGCAGCCGAGGATGGGAACTCTGCATTCTGAGTCTGTAGGTCTGAATGTGCCATCACAGACAGACGGCTGACCCAACCATTCCGCAATGGTATTAAAAAGGCAGACGCATTAAAGGTTTTGAGGCAGGAGAATAATAGGCAGCTTCTTTTCTTGCCTTTCAAGAGCTCTGTCTGTAACTAACAACCCAAACTTCCCAAGTGGAAGAATAAACATACTGGAACATCCATATCATGGCATCCTACTGGGCAATAACCCAGAAATGGGCTATTAATGCTGTGGTCTGCATGGCTCTCCAGAATCTCTGAATGCTAAAGAAGCCACTGGAGAGGACGCATGCTGCAGTTCCACTGAGACCAAAGTCTAGGAAATGTAAACTGACCTGTCTGGGTGGGGAGCTGATCAACAGTGCCTGTGGCTAGCGCTTGGGGGACTATAAGAAGGGCAAAGGAAATTCCGGAGGTTATGGTCATCAACTAGTTACTAAGGTGTCATGTCGCAGATAACACACACATCAAAATCCATACACTGTAAGCTTTAAATATGTGTGTGGTACCCAAGCGTACACCCTGGTGGTAACAGCTCCCATACAGGCGTGTACTACAGAGGAAACACACATAAGCATTTTCTCATGGTCACCATTCCATAAAAAATATGTACCAACAA
Organism: Nannospalax galili; assembly: GCF_000622305.1. Taxonomy (NCBI): domain Eukaryota; kingdom Metazoa; phylum Chordata; class Mammalia; order Rodentia; family Spalacidae; genus Nannospalax; species Nannospalax galili. The sequence continues at coordinate 1,154,053 of NW_008331824.1, forward strand.
GGATTTACACAGCATTGCACAGCAGTGGGCATTAAAATTATCTAGTGATGCAGGGGTCCCACTTTTTGGCTTTTGGGTCATATTATCTTCTGCAAAGTTCATGTACAAGCAGCTGAATTACAAAAAAAAATTGAAAAGAAAGTTAAAATATAATGTTTGAGTTTACGATTTTGTGCTGGACCATCTGTAGTCTACAGACCACATGTTGGACACCCCTGAGAGCATACACGAGGATATGCACAGATTGTGCGCACTTTATGTAAGGGAACATAAGGGCATTTTATGTAAGGGAACAGAGTGTATGCATGTTACTCCACATGCAAGGGGCTTTTAATGCATTACCTCTTAAGAGACACAAGAGAGAACAAACACTCATGCCCATTTCTTAGCTGTGGAGACCGAGGTTCTAGAAATTGATGCAATTTAGACAAGGTCACAGTCATTGACAAAGCCAGACTTGAACCCAGGAGGTTTGACTGCAAAGGTGAATTCTGCCCGCCTTCCCAGACCAAGCTGTCCTGAGACCCAGCTAATCACTTCAAAAGATCAGGGGCAGAGCTGGGCAGATAGCTCAGTCGGTTAGGTGCCTGCCTTGCAAACATGAAGACCTGAGCTCTATCCCAAGAACCCATGTAAAAAGCATGTGTGGTGGTGTACACTTATAGTACTCCCACTGGGGAGACAGAAGTGTGCACTTATCATCTGGGGAGGTGGAGAAAGGCGGGGTTCAGTGGCCACCTAGTCTAGCCTACTCAGCAAGCCCCAGGCCAGTGAAAGACTGATTCAAAAAATAAGGTAGATGGTTCCTGGGGAACCACACCATAATGGATCTCTGGCCTCCACATGCATATTCATTCTCTCTCTTTCTCTCTCTCTCTCTCTCTCTCTCTCTCTCTCTCCTCTCCCTCTCTCTCTCTCTCTCTCTCTCTCTCTCTCTCCCTCTCTCTCTCTCGTTTCAAACCCCAAACTCCCACTGGGATTACAAATACACCCTGCCATACACACATTTTACATTGGTGGTGGTGGTAGGGATTTGAATTCAGACCCTCATGCTTGCTTGGAAAGCAGTTTACCCAGTGAGCTATGCTATGTCCCCAGCCCCCAGGCATACTGGTTTTTTTTTTAAGTGTTTTTGATCTCCGGTGGGCAGAGCCCAAGGATACACAACCCTCAGATTCTGTGCCCTGTTTCTCTTCTGCACTCTACTTGTAAGAATCCAGATTCCTAGCAGCAAGAGTTGAGCCCTGTTTTCTAAGAGACAAACGGTGCAGGACATACAGTCCATGCACAATGAATGTTCACCGACCAGTGATTATAAGATGAATGGTTTAAACAAAAGGACTATTTACATTCTAAGAATCCAGTGAAAAAAAAGGCTTATGTCAAAGGAAGAGAGCAATAGGGCCTCCCGATGTCAACGTCTGAGACTCTGGAGGCAAGCCAGGCTGTGTCCCTAACCAGCTACATGCATGACTCTAAGCACCTTCTGGATCCTACAGCTTCTATCCACAAGGTGGGGCAACATTAGAAGGTGATTCTGGGGATGGGGTGAGCATTGCCAGGACTAATACTGCCTGTGATGCCCTCAGCATGGAACCAACCTGAGCTCTGAGAGACCTGAGGAGCCCTCCTGATCACCTGCCCAGCCACTCGCAGGAGGATTAAGCTCAGGAGCTGGGAGGCAATACCTCACCTCTCCAGCTTGGGCCCTGATAACAAGGCAGGCAAGTCAGAGTGAGAGAGCCTTTATTTTCTCTAGCTTTGTTTTCATTTATTTATTTAAAAAACTTTTTAATTACAGGGGTTGGAGAGATGGCTCAGTGGTTAAGAGCACTGACTGCTCTTGCAGAGGACCCAGGTTTGGTTCCCAGCACCCACATGGCGTCGAACCATCCTTAACTCCAGTTCCAGGGGAATCCGAAGCCCTCTTCTGACCTTCACAGCATTGCACGACATGGGTGCACTCACATACAAGCATGCAATATATTTATACACATAAAAAATTTAATTACATTTTTATTTATAGAGTATGTGTGTGTGCTCCCTTGTATAAGTATGCATACAATTGTGCGCATGCCAGTGTGCACAGGTGGAGGTCAGAGGACAACCTGCAGTAATTGGTTCTCTCTTCCCAGCGTGTGGATCATCAGGCTTGGCAACAAGTACCTTTAACACTGAGACATCTTGCTGGCCTTTATTCCTCTTTTATAAATGAAGAAACTGAGGCAGAAATGATGGACTAGCCAGGGCTAGAGGCACAGGACTGTAATCCCAGCTACTCTGGGAGGCCGAGGCAGGAGGATCAAAAGTTCAAGGCCTTCCCAGGCAACTGAACGTAAAAATTAAACAGGGTCTTTTAAACAAATGCTTTGGGCCAGGTATACTAAGATTCCATTTATCTTCCGGTCCTCAGTCCATGACTGTCCCTAGGTAGATGACCCTACCTTTAGAAAAATATTACAGGGAACCCTGAATTTATACAATGGGAGCAAAGGGGATGGGCTGGGGGAGGGCAAGTGCTCACATTCCAGCGGGATTTGCCTCCACAAAAGGATTAGCAAGAAGAGTTGCTTTAAATAGCAGCTTAAGCCTGGTTTGTGGTGGTTTAGGGATTAATAAATACTTGGAGAGGTGGAGGAGCCCAGGAACTTGAGCAAAGTGGAGCCTGCCCAGCCAGAGGGGAAAGGTATATGTTCTCTTTAAAATTATAATAGATACCACCAAGAAACGTTCCATTTCAAGGTACCTGACTACCATTCAATATTCCAATTACTTCAGTCTCATTAAGGAAGATGCACCTGGACTGTGAATCACTTTACAGCAGTAATCCAGAATGTGTGCATTTTAAGCCCCTCCTTTAAGAGTATTGACAAGTTACTAAATGTCACAAGCCCTTCTAATGCACCAGGTATTATCCAAGCACATAACAGGCACCACAGGGGTCGGGGGATGTCATCAGATATGGGGAAAAAATGATAAATGCATTTCCAGACAATTCCATGAAAGCAGAAGGAGCTTCAGGGTCCAGGTGTGCCCATGGCCTGACCTGTCATTACCCCACACTCCAGAGTTGGACATCTCTAAACATTCATGGTCTAGAGCTGAATCTTCCACCCTTACCGCACTGGGACGCCCACGCCAACCTGGGCCACTCTGCCCTGAAAAGGTAGGGTGAGGTGGGTGGGGAGGTGGGGAGAGAAACAGGAAGCCAGCTTCTGGGCCTCCCCTAGGCCTAGCACAGCCTTCTGAGAGAGGACTTGTGAGCTTCCCATCACCTTGTTTTGCTCCCTTGAAAAATGGGGGATATTAGCTACTCCCCACCTCCCTCTGTGGGAAGCGCCATGATTAATTAGAAAACATCTGGGAAGCACTACCCGCTTTGGAGAGAAGGGCACCTTGGGAGAAGTGCTATAAAAACACGGAGGAGCAAGCTATCATGAGCATGATTGTTATTATCATTTCCATCTTGGCAGTCCTGCCTCAAGACTTCAGTAGCTCCCTGCTGCCCTGGACAAAGATGCACCTGGCTGCTTGGAGGGCAAGCCCATCTGAGTTGCTTGCTGTCTTACCCTCCTCCTTACCTCACACGCTTCTCATGAATCAGAGAATAGCCCCCAGGAAAGCCCAACAAGTCCCCATGTGACACCCACTCTTTAGGTCCTGCTACTCCAGCACTTTGCTCAGCATCCCTGCTGGAAGCCCAGCATCTATAGGACCACTGCTTTTCTTCTGAGAGTTCTGCTAGTCCACATACACAGGTATGGACAAAACAGTGATCTCAAACTAGGCACGGTGGCTGGCCCATACCTGTAAACTTAGCCCTCGGGGGTGGGGGCAGAAGGATCTTAAATTTGAGGCCAGTTTGGGCTACACACTGAGAGCCTGTTTCAAAGAATATATAAATACATAATACGTATACACACATTTCCCTCTTCTCAGAGCTAAAATCCCGTAGATCTTAAAAAACATTCATGAAAGCAACAATATAATGTAGACATGCCCTATCCCGCAGACTCCTGTGTTAAAGGCTTGGTCCATCCCTGTGGGCTGTGCTGGCTCCATCCTCATCACTGTGACCAAAATACCTGACAGATGCATGTCGGGAACGAAGGGTTTGTTCTGGCTCACAGCTTCAGTGGGTTCAGTACTCAGTGAGGGAGGAGGTGAGGAGGAAGGCACAGTGACATTTGTGACAGCAAGACTGTTTGCCTCACATGGCTGCAGACCAGGGAGTAGAAAGTCCAGGTCAGAACCAGGGGCCAGTACAACCTCCAAAAGTTTTCCTAGTGATCTACTTCTGCCAGTCAGGCTCCACCTCCTGGAGACTCTACAGCCTTCAAAAGAGCATCAGGAACAAGGGATCAAGGGTTCAAAACAGGAGTCTGTGGGGTACCCCAGATTCAAACCTAACAGAGACACTGCAGTTCCAAGGTGACTGGAACATGAGGTTGAGAAATCCCATGGACAGTTCCTAGCTGAGTGGCTCTCAGCAGATGGGACTGGGTGGAGGGAGGTCAGTAGAGTGTGGCTTCAAATGATTTCTGTTGTCCAGGGCTGCTTCTTCCCTCCTGCCTCTGTTTTCCATCTGTCGTGACATTAAGAAGTGCCTGCTACATATTCCCACCACCATGATGCTGTTCCTCATGTCAAGGCCATGGCAAGGAAGCCAGACCACCGTGGGTGGAAACCTCTGAAACCATGGGCCCAAAGAAATCTTTTCTTCTTTTGTTTCTACAACTATTTTTTCACAGTAACATAAAATCATGCAAGCAGCAATCCAGCATATGTATTTGTATGTTTTGTGTGTGTGTGTGTGTGTGTGTGTGTGTGTGTGTACTCTTGTGCAGAGGTCAGGTCAGTGTTGGCTGTCCTCAGCTCCTCTTCAAATTAAGTTTTTGAGTCAGAGTCTCACTGAACCAGGGTCTCACTGATTCAGATAGACTTGCTGGCTAGCTGGCCTAGAGGAGCCTCCTGTCTCTGCCTTCTTAGGGCTGTGCTCACTGCTCTGGCTAACTTTTTATGTGGTGCTTGGAATCAGACTCTGGAACTCAAGCCTGCAAATCTGGCTTTTACCAACTGAGCCCCCCCCCCATGTTCTTTCAAGCCTTCTTTCCTATAAGAGCACTGGCAATCTGTTAAATGCTCACGATACAGCGGGACCTATAGCCTAACGGGGACTGCTGCATCCATCTCCTTTCCAGAGCAAACCAGTGGGACAGGTATAGTGTTATCAGTTTCAGTGGGAAACTGAAGCCGGGGCTGTGATGAAGACAGAGGCACAATGCAAACCCAGGCTAGAGATCTTCTGTTTCCAACTAGATCAGAAGTGCACAGAGGGCAGATAGAGTGCAGGTACTGCCACCACAGGTGAGCGGAGCCCTAGGGCTCTGGTGAGTGCCGAGGCTCTGGACTCCGATGGAGTCAGGCTCTCCACTCTGCCCCAGACACCCTTCCCAGGCCCTAACGTACTCTTGAGTGGAATGGAACACATGACACACCACAAGAATTGTCAGGGAAAACCCACATCTGGGAACAGGCATGCTCCTCAGGGACAGAGATTGCTTAGCATGCACCGGGCCCCGAGTGTCATCTGAAACACCTCGAAAACACAAGTCCAGAGTAAAGAGAGACTTCATCTGGAGAGATTGCTACAAAGCAGAGAGCAAGGAAATGGTGGCAGGGAGCAGGCCCTGAGCACAGCACAAGACAGGCAGAGGGCTGGGGTGTGGCTCGGAGACAGAGCTCCTGCTTAGCAGGCACAAAGCCCTGGGCTCCAACCCCAGAGCTGTAAAACAAAGACCAGCCAAAAAGATCAGGCCAAGAGGCATTCTCCTTTACAGAAAGGAAGTAGAAAATAAGGTCAGAGACTGAGGAGGCCAGGTGTGGGGGCAAGAATACAGGGAGAGAGGTGCAGTGGCGGGGCTGTAGCTGACAGAGTAGTGTGCCCCCAGAAGGGACTGAGGGCTGGACCACAGCACAGCAGCCTGGAGGGAAGAAGCCTCACCAAGGTTGGCTGACCAAATGGTTGGTTCTGGTGAGTCAGTGGACACAAGCAGCTCAGCCAACAGGAACATCCAGCTTTGGCTTTAGCTAAGGAAGCCAAGGGGCACCCATGTGCAGTGCTAAGCACTGCAGACAGAAGATGTTTTGCCGTGAACTGTTTTCCAGAATACAAAAGAATCTAGGGAGATCTTCAACCTGTCTTTTGCTTTGTTTTGTTCTTATGAAGTAAGGGCTCATCATATGGCCCTGGCTGACCTCAAACTCACAATCCTCTTGCCTCAGCTTTCCAAGCGCTAGGATTCTGAGCATGTACCACCATGTCCAGCTAACTTCTGCCATTTCCCGGGAAGAAGGGGCTCAGGGAAAACCCAGCAGAGACCGTGCTGTGTCTGAGAGTGTGGTATCACAGTACTGTGTTTCATGCATGTTCAATGGAGGGTGGGGGACACAGAGCTCATGTTCTCAATAGGAGCTAGTTGCTGCTTTTACTTTCATTTCATTATAATTTTCTTCCAAGGCAATGAAAAAGGATGAGTTTAGGTTAGGGCTGGAAGACAGTGGAAGGACGCCTCAAGCAGCTGCCCAGTGAGCGTGTATTCTGGCAGGTGAGCCCCTGAGACTACTGACTCACACTGAACTTCCTCTCTAACTCAGCCCTAGGACATGGTCACCTCCTCTTGCCTGAAGCCAGAGGAATCTCAAGCTTAAAATACATGCAGCATGTAGGGCCTGGTGCACATGCTTTTGATCCCAGCATTCACATCCGGAGGCAGATCTCAGTGAGTTCAAGGCCAGCCTGGTCTACATAGTGAGTTATAAGACAGTCAGGGCTACATAGTGAGACCCTGTCTCAAAAAATAAATAAATAAAACAAAACAAAAAAAACCCATACAAAATTAAAAGACTTGCAACATACTTTCTGGCTATGTGTAATTTTTGATTTTCTTTATGATTTATTGATTTTTACATGAGTGTATTGCCTCCATGTATGTAAGTGCATCTGTGTCATGCAATGCCCATGGAGGTCAGCAGAGGGTGTCAGATCCCCTGGAACATGTTAGCTGCCATGTGGATGCTGGGAATTGACCCTGAGTTCACTGCAAGAGCAGCCAGTGCTACTGGAGTCAGTGGAGTCCTCTCTCCAGCCCTTTTTCTGTTTTTGTTTTTTTGAGACAAGGTCTCACTATGGAGCCCTTGCAAGCCTGGAACTCACTATGTGACCAGGCTAGCTTTGTTCTCACAGAGATCTGCCTGCCTCTGCGTCCCCAGTGCTACAATTAAAAGTGTGTGCCACTATGCTGGGCTAGCCATGGATAATTTAAGAGAGAAAATACAAGCTAGAAAGGGCCTGGAAAGGCGGTTCAGTGGGTAAAGTGCTTGCTACCCAAGCATGAAGACTTGAGTTTGGTTCTCCAGCATCTACATAAAAACAAGGTATGGCCACGTTTGCAGCCTTAGGGCTGGGGAGGCAGAGGCAGACAGGCCCCTGGAGTTGTCTCACCAGCCAGTCTAGCTAAAACTGTGAGCTCCAGGTTCAGTGAGAGATGCTGTCTCACAAAATAAGGTTGAAAGTGACCGAGGGAAACACCCGAGGTCCTCCTCCAGCCTCCACATTCATATGCACACACATGCGCCTCCTGACTCACACACACACATGCATGCACACACATACACAATTATTTTTACAGATAAAACAAAGTTAGGTATGTCACCCACCTTTCAGTCATGAATCAGAAGAGATGGGATTTGAGACAGGGTGGTGAGCCAGGAGTTAAAGCACAGTAGAAAACTCCCCACTAACTTTTAATCCTCCTATAATCAGCTACATGCAAACCTGTTTTCAATTTACCAACAGCTCTTTAAGCTGCCACTAGCTCTTGAGGTATTTTTAGTCAAGTACAAATTCACCATAGAGCCCTAAGTCAGGAAGAGGTAAGGCATCAGGTGTTGCTCTCCTGGGATTCCAGTTCTGGCCCTTTGTCTGTGGAATTCACTGCTTCTCATTTGCATACAATTAAATAATCACTCACCCCCGACCTCTTCAGCATCCCCACCAGGGATGTCAACTCCGAGTTTAAGAGCTCTGTTCTTAATCCCAGCATCATTTCCAGCAGCAGGAAGGGGCTCAGTGGGAAGAGGAGGTTAGAAGGAAAACAGCCCAGAACTAAGCTGAAGAAGACTGCACTGGCTTTAGACTGATCCCATGAGGCTGAGGCTGCATGGACATTCATCGGCTCTCCCAGGAGTGACAAGCCCAGGAGCAAGGAGGGAAAGACAATACCGGAAGTCATGTGAAAGAACCCAAGCCCACAGACACCAGCCACGCAGAACTCACCACACCTGCAAGAAGGCATTTTGGTGTTTTGCTATAGGAGACGGGGTTTCTTGTAGCCAGGCTAGCCTCAAACTGGCTATGTAGCTGAGCATAACCTCGAACTCCTGATTCTCCTGCCTCAACCTCTTGAGTGCTGGGATTACAGGTATGTACCACCATGCTTGGTTTAGGTGATGCCCAGGCACGTCCAACCCACAGCTCCAGACGGCAGGTGGCCCAGGACAGCTATGACTGTTGAATACAAAATCATAAACTTACAACATTGTGAGTGGTTGTTTTGTTTATTAGCGGGGGGGGTACCTTTTTATCACTTCATTGTGTTCTTCAGGGTTAGCTTTGTAGATGACAATGTCGCATTGCAGGTCTGGTTGGACATTCCTGGAACCACAGGCCACCTAAGGCTTTCCTCTTGCTAGAAATAAAATCTGAACTTCTGGATCATCAGGTGCCAGAGGATCTCATGTCTGGTTGTCTCTCAAGCTCATCTCACACTCTGTCCTCTATGGTTCGGGACTGGCAGCCTTCTGATTTTAGAATCTCTCTCTCTCTCTCTCTCTCTCTCTCTCTCTCTCTCTCTCTCCCTCCCTCTCTCCCTCCCCCCTCCCCATTCCCCAAGGCCTTTCCCTCTGCTCAGTGTTTTCTTCTGGTTCTCTGGTCATCAAGATCCCCTGCCATACGCCACCTCCCAGGTGACTCACCCATCCACTCCACCCCCCACCCATGCCCCTCTCCTCATTCATACCACATTCCTCATCATACTAACTTATTTTCATTCTGTGCACACCATTTCTTTAATTTTTAAAAATTTCATATTGGGCTCGAGAGATGGTTCAGCAGTTAAGAGCACTGACCGTTCATACAGAAGACCCAGGTTTGAATCCCAGCACCCACATCTGTGACTCCAGTTCCAGAGGATCCATGCCCTCTTCTGACCTCCACAGGCAGGGCACAACATGGGTACACTTACACACATGCAGGCAATACACTTATACACATAAAATAAAAATAAAAAAACTTTTTGTTGTTGTTTTGTGATAGAATCTCTCTATGTGGGCCAGGCTGACTCTGAGCTTACGACTCTCCTACCTCGGGCCCCCCATGCTGGGGTTATATAGACATGCACCACATTATTGGGTAAAATGTGTTTGTTTTAATATTTTCTAGTCTTTCTGTCTGTTTGCTCTGTTTTACTGTAAATGGCACTCCAGACGTACTTGTTGAATGATTTAGTGTCTGTAGAAGACAGCAAAACTGGCATAGTCAACGAATAAGTGAATTTGAGGGACACGTGGGTCTGTCTTGTGTAAGAACCTATCTCAATTTAGATGCTAAATTGTTATCAGAAATATGGTCAAATTAAGTAAATTCTCAGGTCCAAGTTGCTCTAAACATATTTTAAATACTTTTCAATAAATGAAATGTGTGTCAGATTTTAAATTTAAATTAAGTGAAAATATTTTAAATTAACTATCTTATTGTAGGCCATATTCAAATGACCCCAGTAGTAGCATGAGATTAGGGCCACCGTACTGGCAGGTGCCTCCGTGGATCATACCACTCACCCTCACAGGAGCAGTGATCACAACTCAGGCATTATTTGTTGAGCACTTGCTGTACGATGGGCCCAATGTCCGTGAACCATGGAATTTAGAAACTGTCTACATTAGCCCTTAGGAGAGTCCATTAAGTATACTCTCCACTCACTGCAATCAACCCACCTATCCCAAGTAACATTTAAAAGAAATGGAGGCTTGGTATGACATGAAGGCTCATGTCTGTAAACTTAGGGCTTGAAAGAAGAGGCAGGAAGATCATGAGTTAGAGGCTAACCTGGGTTTCATAGCAAGACAATAACAGAAGAGAGTGAGAAAGAGAGAGGGAAAGGGAAAGGAAAAGAAAAGGAGAAAAAAAAAGATGAAATGAAATGTAACAGAGGTATGGAGAGGTGTTCGCCTGAGGGGCAGAGTTATGGCTCCCACCACTCTATTCCCACCCATACAAATAGGTAAAAGCCTCCCCAAGGTGGTGGTATTTGGAGATTTGAAGGTCATGAAGTCATAATGGTGGAGCCCTCACAAGAAAAGACACAAGACGGCGGACCACTTTCTTGTACAAATGAAAACATAGTAAGAGGACAGCTCTCTCGAAACCCAGACAGAGGTTCCTACCACACACCAGGTCTGCTGGTGCCTTAACTCCACTGCCTAGACTCTGGAAAATAGAAAATACATGCTTTTTCTATAATATTACCTGGGCTATGATGCGTTCACTGTAGCAACTCAGAGGGACTATAAATTGGTTAGAGTACTGTCAGGAATTTGTACCAAGAAGTAAGGACTGCTGCAACGGGTGAGTGACATGTGGAAGGGCTCTGGAAAGTATGATGAGGGGCAAGGTGGCTGGAGAGAGGATGTGGTAGGTCAGGAAAGTACTGCTGTGAAGGGGGTTCTAGATGATGCTATCAAGGGCTCAGTAAAGTTTCTAGCCTGTGGAAAGATACATAACTGATGATATGCAGTGCTGGGAAGACAGCCATGCTGAGGACCACTGTGTGATGCCAGAGAAGCCATGAGCAGCATGTTCAGTGACAAGGGCGGAGCAACCTGCTCTACTTTCATTTCTGTTTCTGTGATAAAATACCCTGACCAAGAAGCAAATGAGGGGAGAACAGGGTTCATTTTAGCTCACAATTCCCAGTTACTGTCCATTACTGAGAAGTTGAGGCAAGAACTCAAGCAGTTAGTCACATCACATCCTCAATCAAGACCAGAGAGCAGAGAGAAACGAAGCACCCATGTTGCCCACTTGCCTACTGCTCCTTACGCCCCATGTACGTTTCTTTACTCTTACACACTTTGGGGCCCAGCCCAGGGAATGATACTGCCCACAGTGGGCCAGGTCGGTCGTGACAATCCACCACGGACATGCCCCCAGGCCAATTTGACCCAGGTAACTCTTCGGCTGAGACTCTTCCTAGGAGATTCTAGGTTGTGGCAAATGGACACTTAAAACTAACCCTTGTCTACCAAGTGACAAAGAACTTGGTCACTCTATGTTGATGTTCCTGTATTTTGTGGAAGGTAAAGATTGCGACTGATGAAGTGAGTGATCAATTCAGGAGATTTCCAAACATCACTGAACGAGAGGCTTAGTTCTTTCAGATGACTGATATACTTCAATGTGAGGAGAGAGAAATGAATTGATGAACTTGTTGGGTATAAAGAAACTTGTACTTAAAGATTTGGAAACTTCTCGGCTTATCCATATTAGAAAATATTTGGAAGAGAACATAAAGGGTGTGCCAGGTAGTCTGCAGACTCTGGTTAGCGCAGCCCTGATATGAAGAGAGAAAGACACATGCCTCTGGTCATGGAGTGTGGCTCCTGGTCACGCTGCCTTCTGTGGAATCCTCTTCTTCATAGGAGACAAGAGGTGGTCTTCCTAAGACCTGCCAAACTGGCCAGTCAGCTGTTCCTCTTGAGTCCTCAGAGAAATGGATATCCAACAGGGAGACCATCTTTGGAGAATGAACTGCACATTGAATTCAGCCTCACTGACTTCCAGTGTGACGTCAGCCAGTGTGTAAGATACTTGAGTCCCCATGTCTGGCGAGGTGAACAAGGCCACACTCAGAGCACGACAGCAGGTGGCTTGGGAAGAACTAGACTGTCTGGGTTCAAATCTCAGCATATTACTCTCTGTACCTCCATTTACCAGCAGGTAAAAGGCCAGCACCCAACCCACTACGAAGGGTTGGAAGGGTCAAATGAGACAGTATAGAATGCATCTGTCCCAGTGTCTCCTGGATACCTAACAAAGAGCTCACATTCATCATAGACTCGTAGTGACTTCTCCTGGTGACACTTTGCAGTCTGCTAACAACACAAGCACAGAACTATACTATCCCCAGCTGAGCTGGAGCCTAACTTCCTTTGCTTCTTTACATTTATGTGTATACTTGTATGACTGTGTGTGTATACCATTGTGTGCAGGAGCCTGTGGAGGTCAGAAGAGGACAGTGGATCCCTAGGAACTAGAGTTACAGGTGGTTGTGAGTCACCTAACATGGGTGCTAGGAATCAAACTCTGGTCCTCTGCAAGAGCAGAAAATGCTCTTAACCACTGAGCCATTTCTCCAGCTCCTGAAGTTAAACTTCTAACTCAGATAAATCACCAGGAAATCTATCATGGTTCAATCAGTTCCCACCAGGGACACTGTCATTAAATACAGTGAAATCTATGATCGGCTTTTACCATATCAGCATGGGATTCCTCAGAGGCCCTTTGACGAGAGGCCCAGATCATGCCCTGTACTTGGTCACTTTCACATGTCCATCAGAGTTCAGCCAAGGTCCCTCCAACCAGCCAAGCACAGCTGGGATGGTTCAGTAGGTGCCGTGGCAGAGATCAAAGTTGTTTTGGGGCCTGTCAGAGTGAGGACTGCTGGGAGAATCAGCTATTCCAAAACCAGCCCTGTGACACCAGAGCAGCTTCCACGCCAGTTCCTCCACCCTGCCCCCAACAAATTCCTCATTCGCAGGAAGTGAAGGCTGTGGCTTAGAGAATTCTGGTGGTGTCTTGCATCCTATCTACAAAGGATGACCAAGTGAAGTTTTTATGTAGATCCCTCCTGGATAGAGCGGCGAAAACCTGCAATTCATGCAGTAATTCCTAAGCTCATCTGCCCAGCCCCTCTCTGGGCTGCATACCCGGCAAGCATAGAGAGAAGAATAAACAACTCAGCGGAATAAGCCCAGACAAATCCAGTTTATTATCCTGCGATCCAGCTCTGTCTCCAGAGCTGGGAGAGACCTTGGGCAAGTTGCTTAACTTCTCTGAGACTCAACCTCCTGGACCCTCCCTGCAAACACACTTCAACAAAATGCAAATGAAAGGCGTAGAGCAGTACTGGCACATAGTAAGTGCTCAATAAATGTGTTTGTTCTTCGTTATGTTAGTGGGGACAGAGCTCAGGGTGTTAAGATTATGAATGAAAAGGTATCTTCTAGGGGGAGCAACAGTCCCTAGGCCAAATCAACTGCTAGCTTGTCTTCATGAATAGTTTTTTGTTGTTGTTGTTTTTAGTCTTTTTGAGAAAGAGTCTCTCTGTAGCCCAGCTGGCCTGAAACTTGCTATGTAGACCAGGCTGACTTTGAACTCACAAAGACCTGCCTGCCTCTGTCTCCTGAGTGCTGCGATTAAAGGCATGCACCACCACGCCCGGCAGCTTACTGCAACATGGTCATGATTATTTGTTAACACGCTATCCCTGACTGCTTGCTCAGTGCACAGGCAGAGTGACCTGGCAGAGGAAACTCCAAAGTCCCCCAATGCTTCACACAGTGTCCTCTGTCCAGGTGTGTGTTTGTGTGTGTGTGTGTGTGTGTGTGTGTGTGTGTGTCCCCTTTGTATAATGACTCCAGTCCTATTGGTTTAGGGCCCATGTGCAATGTCCCCCACAAGGTCATGTGTTTGAACACAACCTCCAGCTGGTGGTGGTGTCTGGGGAGGTGGTAGAGCCTTTAGGAGGCGGGGCCTCTCTGGAGGAAGTGGAGTGATATGGCCCAGCCCCACTTCCAGCCCATCTCTCTGCTTCCAGGTATACCAAGATGTGAGCAACCATCATGGAGTGGCCACCACCATGCCTTCATGCTTCAAGGGACTGCATCCCCTCAAACCAGGAGCCAAAATAAGCCCTTCCACCCTTAAGTTGCTTGTCAGGTATTCCTTCAGCAATAGGAAACCAAGATATCACCCTCTCCAGCACACAACCTTTGTTAATCAATCTGCTACCTCCCTCTTCTCAAGCAATTTCAAGTTCTGAGATGAGATGCTGCGAATCACACATATGAGTTGGGGGCAGGGGACACAATTTTGTTCATAGCAGATGCTTTTCTTGTGATCACAGGGACACTGAGAATTCAAGGCATCTTGAGTCCCCTCCCTCTGACAGTCAAGACCCAGACTGCCTCTGTCCCTTCTGGGGAGAGTGAAGTCCCCAGAATCTATGAAGATACCAGAAGGACCCTGAAAGGCTAGAGCAGAGGGGATTGTTCAGGCACCCAGCCGGAGAGCTGCAGGGCGGCCTTGCTTCTTTTCCATTACACTGTGGAAAACAGAAAACTCAATTCATTTAAGAACAAACAGGCTTTAACCTAAAGTGCACTCTCCTGCTCCGCAACACCCAGGTATCAACATGCAAGAGCTGCAGCCAGCACTGCCCCGGCCACGCTCTCCTGGGGAACCTAGATTGGGAAAATAATGGCGTTTTCTCAACAAATTATCTCACGGTTGAAGTAATAACTTGTTTATAGATATGCCAATTCAGATTTTCATCCCCCTTAAAACCTGCTTCTAAAAGAAAACCAACTTTGTCCCCATAGCGGAAAGGCAGAGGCTTCAATCGCCCCCATGTATGTCCTTCTCCATGTCTCCCCACCGCCACCCACAGCTGCACCTTGATTAATTTTAAGCCACTGACAGTCTTTAAAAACAATGCTTTTTCTTTTAATCTTGGGTCAGCATCCTCCCATTCTGACACAATAAATATACATGTTGCTAGAGATAAAGCAAATATTTCTTTGGTAAAGTGGAAAAATTAAATGAATGCAAAGGATCCAGCCCTAAACTTCTCTAAAGTCTCCCACTGAGTTTACTGGTCCTCACCACCGGGGAACACATTTATGACAGGCCAAGGCAGTCACAGCCCAAACTCTCTTTTGACACTTCGCTTTCTCAGCCTCAAGCTATCAGGGCAGAAAGACAGATATTCAGAGTAAAAGGAGAGTTCAGAGTCACATCAAGCATTCAATCAACAAACAGCACAGGGTTCAGTGTTCCTGCATTACACTGGGTGCCAGACAGTCTCAGGGACATTGGGGAAAGAGGATGTCAGAGAGTGAATGGTAATGGGAAGCCAGAGAAAGGGGCTGGGGACTAACTCTGCAGTGCCCAGCACTGTGCCTTGAGCTTGTTAGGGTGTGACAATGTAGAGTGGGGGTGTCTCCATGAAGAAAGGGACTTCCTGCCAGCTTTATGACACCAGAATCTCCAGGGAGATAGAGGAATCACCGGTGCATGGCAGATAGAACAACTTGGAGGTGACTGAGGGGGTGGCTTCATTTAGCATCCTGCCCCGTGTTCCTGGACCTCTAACTCCAGTCCTGCATCTCTACCATGCAAGTTGTGTATCTCACCCCAAGGAACAGGAGGAACAACAATGAGAATCCACAACAGGCAGAGATCAGATAATGCCTGGCCTGACTGGCCCACGCAGGGTTAACATCCATGAGCATTATTTTTACTTCTGTAGTCCCGGGGTGTTGTTATTATTCTATCGACCCTCTTAATCTGGAAGAGCACAGAACCTTCAAAGAATCCTGGCTGATTCTTCACCTCAGGCTTCAAAACATTGAGATTAACAAGGACACACCGAGAAAATCTTTTGTTGTTGTTGTTGTTTGAGGCAGAGATTTGTTTCTGAGACTAGATCCCCAGTTCTGTCTAGAATCACACCACATCTAACCCCAGACACCTTTTGTTTTCATTAAGTTTTTACAAAGTGCACACCGTTTCAAAAATGATGGATACACATCAACACTGGAAGACTAGGAAGATGTGAAAGCTGCAGGTGGGTTGGAATGGTCGGTCACGGATGACTGTTTTCTCTATGATTAATTGTCAAGATTACTGTACAAAACAGTGAGTTTCATTATGATACTTTAGGGTGGTTTAGCAAGTGAAGATACAAATAAAGGGGAAGGATTTCTGTGTAAACCAATGAAGCTGTGTGGTCCTCAAGGCCAGAAGTCCACAGATGGGGGCTGGAGTGCACCACACCACCCTCAGGGACCCTTGCTCACTCCACAGGCTTGAGGGTGTCTTCACCATGTGCTGCTTTCTAATAAGTGAATCCTTGAGTCTGTCTCACAACACACAGCAAGTATCTCCTATGGTCAAGGCAGGGTAACCATAGCCACTGCTGAGAGAGAGAGAGAGAGAGAGAGAGAGAGAGAGAGAGAGAGAGGGCTTGAGGGGGTCTTCACCATGTGCTGCGTTCTAATAAGTGAATCCTTGAGTCTGTCTCACAACACACAGCAAGTATCTCCTATGGGCAAGGCAGGGTAACCATAGCCACTGCTGAGAGAGAGAGAGAGAGAGACCCTCACCAAGGGAGGAGAAGGTAAGAAAGAAAAGGGCCTAAGAGTGACAAGCTAGGGCAGATGTTTCCTGCTTGCCCCCCACTGCTGAGACTTTATGAGACGACCCCCTTTGTTCTCAGATCCAACACAGAGTGCAACTATAGCCATTTGATACATGAGGCTAAGAGAAGGCAAGTATTCACACAGCCAGAGGACAGAGCCAGGATTTGAACCTACAGATCATCCTCCAGGGCCAGTCCCCTTATCAGCATGCCCAATGGCTGGATAATGAAGCTGCTTGCAGCAGAAGTGAGAGCCCAGGCTTGCCTGGGAATGTCTCCCCCAACTCACTAGTGCAGACACAGGTCTCCCCTCAGCTCTCCCCTCAGCACCAACACCTAAAGGCTTTGCAGTTCAAACAGCAAAGAACAAAGCTATCACCAACCCTTTGAGGACAGAGGAGGGGGGTACCAAAAATGGGGCTTCTGATTATAAGGCTCACATCACAGTGCCAGGAGTCACTGATGATGGCCCTCAGGGAAAAACCACAATGAAACCAGAAAGACGCGCATGCATGCCTCTGTGTGTGTGTGTGTGTGTGTGTGTGTGTGTGTGTGTGTGTGTGTGTATCTCCAGATGTGAGTGTGCTTCTGTGTCTGTGGATATGTTGGTGTGATTTTCTTTTTCTTAAATTTTATGTGTATGAGTGTTATGCCTGCATGTATGTAAGTGTACCATGTTGTGCACACAGAGGACAGAAGAGGGCATAGGAGCCTCTGGAATTGGAGTTATGGATGGTTGTTAGTTGCCATGTAGGTGCTGGGATTTGAACTTGTGTCTTCTGCAAGAGCAGCCAGTGCTCTTAACTGCTGAGCCATCTCTCCAGCCCCCTGAATATATTTCTTTGTATGTACTTTCATACATGTGTCTGTGTGGTTTTGTGGATGTCTTTGTATGCACGTATATACATTTGTAGGTATATACACACATATGTGTAGGTGTGCTATTTTGCATGTCTGTGAGTGTGTATTTCTGTGTGCACATGTGTTTGTGTGTATAGGTATGACTTTTATGGTATGTGTACATGTATGTTTCTATATGTGTATATGCATATGTATACATGTGTGAGATGCATGTGTTTCTATTTGTGTGTGTGTGTGTGTGTGTGTGTGTCTCTGTGCATGTGGGATAGGGAGGGAGCTCAAAGAGAGGGTAGCAAGCACTTATGAGGGAAAAGGGACATGGGAGGCTCAGGGAGCAATGTATCCCCCCCACCCCAATCTGGGGTTGGAGAACAGACAGGCTGGGAAGTCTCCTATGTGACCAAAAAGACACCCAGCCACTCCTACTTTCCCACATCAGAACTCAAAGTGGTAGAGCCTTTACTCAGAAAACAAGAGGGAAAGGTGACACACTTCCTGTGATAGCTGACTATGTGACATTTGACCAGGCCAAGGGAGTGTCTCATTTTCACACACCTTGGGGACTCCTGAAGCTCACACACAGCACAGCCAGGGGCATGTACTGTCAAAGAAACAGCCCTGGTAAAAACGGACCTTGATTACCTGCTCCCCTGGGCCAGGCACTGCCTTCTCCAATCCTCTGTCCTGTGTGGTGGGAGCAGTGCCCACCATTCGACAGCTGAGAAAAAATCAAGGCTGGCTGGGATCAAGTTGCCCTTAAGATCACATGATCATCAACCAACGAAGCCATGATTGGAATCTGAGAGTGTGCCATCTCAGGAACACTCCAAATATGTACACAGACATTATCTCGCCCACACAGGCATGCACGTGCAGCCTAGAGCCAGAAAGAGGCACAGCTAGGAGTACGGCTCAGTGGGCAGAGTGCCTGCCCGGCATCCACAGAGCCCTGGGTTTCATCCCCAGCACAATATAAACCATTTGTATACCTGGAGTACAATGCAGTGGTAATACATACCTGTAATCTCAGCACTCAGGAGACTGAGGCAGGTGGATCAGAAGGTTATCCTAGGCTACACAGTGCCTCTGAAGCCAACCTGGGCTACATGAGACACTGTCTCAGAGATAGAAGGGACAGTAATATGTATGCGGAGGGCTGTGTCTCTACCTCTGTGCCCATTTCCACACCAGTGAGCCCCTGTGCACATCTCTTGGGGGAGCCACTCACACACAGAACAAAAGAAGCTTCCGTGATCTCACCAAGCTGGGCTAACTCAGATCATAGCCCTGCTGGCTGAGTAGAAGGCCTCATCACCCTGGGCCACCTCTGCACACAGCTGACACCGTGGATCAATGTGCCCCTGTGCAAAGGCAGCCTCCACAGCACGGAGCCAAGTCCTGCTGAACACTGAATGTGGCTCTTGTCAGCAGGGCCTATTGCACACAACACTGAGCCCTGTTTCTCCTGGCATCGAAGCCCTGAGTCTGCTCCAGCCCTCATTTTCACGTCTTTCCTCCCAGCAGACACAAGGCCCGTTCAGTTCTGGGGACTTGGTGTGGCTGCCAAGGCCCAGTGGAGGGAGAAGGCCTTGAAAAGTCACTTTATAAAGCATGCCCGCTCCTGGAGGCCAAGGCACGAGGCTCGAGCGGCTGACTTTCCATCTACTGCACACCCCACCCAGAGGTGAGGGACTCGGTCACAGCCAGTCCTTGTTCTCACCCGCTGGGAGCCGCGGGAACTTGGAATTCATGGGCACAGGAGCCAACCCAGCTTCTGTAATCTTTCTCTAGGGGCCTTGGCTTGCTGCAGTCAGCTGAGACAGCCTGATGCAAGTTCTGAAAGACTCCATTCTCTGTGGGGCCTGTGAGCAGGGGAGATGCCCAGGCTAGACTAGAGCAGTCAAGCTTCCTGTCGTGCACAGCAGCCGAGAACTGGATCTGAAGCCAACAGAGGCCGGACCTAGGCTCCCGGGGCACAACACAAGCCAGATAACAGAGCAGTAGAAACTGCTGGTTCATACCTTCTCTGTCACCTCTCAACCATAGCCATAATGTGGGGACATTAGCACTTGAAGACTTCTATTCATGGGTTCAGCACACAGCCAACAGACATTTATTGAGCATCTGCTATGTGCCAAGTGGCCTGGCTAGAGCCAATGAGAACAGAGCAGCAAAGCAAACAGTTTCCAGCCTCTTGCAGCACGTTCTCAGAGTCCTTAAGCTCCAACCAGAGCACACCACTAGCCCTCTGTGCTTCTATAAGACTGTCCCGGAGTTTCTGGGAACTAGTGTCTGGGGAGCTGACTTCATCCCTATCACTTGCAGCCCAAACCGCTCTAAGAATGCAGGAAACAGCAGACAAGAAGAAAAACAGGTGTGGGAAGGCTTTGGGGAGCTGATAGTGTTCTGGTCCTCTGAGAGCAGAGAGACCAATATTTGGAGCCCAGAAGGCCTGAAGGCAAACAGGTGGGTTCCCAAGTCCCTTGAGCTCACCTGAGGGGCCGAGGGTCAAGAGAGACCAGAAGCTCCTCAGAACAAGGAGGGAGATGCCAAAAGTCAGGGTCGGTAAGCCAAGAGTCAAGGCAAAGAGAACGTGTCTTTTTTTATCTCCTTATTCATTTGATACTTTCCACTGTGTGCTCAGAATGCACCGGGCACCGCCTGGGTGTGGAGACACAACGGAATTGAAAGGGAAGATCACAGAGCATCTTTGTTCACAGCCTGGCCACAAGTGGGTGACTTTAAAAACTCCCTTCTTTTGACTTCTGCTCCCTTCCCTGTCCCCTCTTCCTTTCTCCTCCTTCTCTTCCTTCTTTCCCTCCTCTTCCTCCTTCCCTTTTCTTCCTCCTCTTATCCTTCTCCACCCCACTGCCAACCCCCCTGAAAACTGTAGGACTCCAGCTGCCGCAGGTGTGTGAGTTCCTCAGTCCCCTGCTCTGTGAAATGGGAAGAACACAGTTTTCCTTTCAAGAAGCCCATGAAATCTTGCTTCTCAAAGTGTCTCCTGAGACCAGGCAGATGACTCAGTGAGAAAAGTGCTTGCCGTGCAAGCATGAAGACACGATTTCAGTCTCCAGAACCCATGTAAAAAGCTGGGTGCTGAGCACAGTAGCATGTGCCTGTAATCCCGGTGCTAGAGCAGGGGAGAGAGGAGGGTCCCTGGGGCTCACTGGCCAGCCAGCCAGGCAGAAACGCTGAGTTCCAGGTTAGAGAAAGGCTCTGACTCAAGGGATAAGGGGAAGAAGAACAGAAGGAGACACCCAGCATCAACCTCTGGCCTCACAGGCACAGATGCACAGAGACACACACATGCACATGTATACACAGACACACACACATACACAGACACACAGACACACACAGACACACAGATATACACAGACAGACACACATACACAGACACACAGACACACACAGACACACAGACACACACATGCACATGTATACACAGACACACACACATACACAGACACACAGAGACACACACACACACAGAGGCACACATAGACACACATATAGACACAGGCACATATACACATATACACACATACACAGATATACACAGACACACATACATACACAGACACACACAGACACACACATGCACATGTATACACAGATACACACACATACACAGACACACAGATACAGACACACACACATACACAGACACACAGACACTCACAGACACACACATACACACGTATACACACACACATACATAGACACACAGATGCACACAGACACACACAGACACAGATATACACAGACACACACAGAGACACACATACATACACAGACACACAGACACACACAGACACACAGATACACACAGACACACGTACACACACACACATACACAGACACACAGATACAGACACACACACATACACAGACACACAGATACACACAGACACATAGATACACACATACACACACACATACACAGACACACACACAGACACACGTATACACAGGCACACACACAGACACAGACACAGACACACAGACACACACAGACACAGACACACACACATACACAGACACACAGATACACACAGACACACACATAGACACATAGATACACACATACATACACACATACAGACACACGTATACACAGGCACACACACAGATACACACAGACACAGACACATAGATACACACATACACACACACATACACAGACACACAGATACAGACACACACACAGACACACGTATACACAGGCACACACACAGACACAGACACACAGACACACACGGACACACACATACACACGTATACACAGACACACACATACACACACACACACACAAACACAGACATAGACACACACATACAGACACAAACACAGACACATGCACACAGACACACATATAAGACACACACAGAAACACAGATGTACATACAGACACACAGAGACACAGGCACACATACACACATGCTAACCCCTAGGACATGTCTAAACATGATGTTTAGGTTTCCTGCTAGGGGTCCATAAGAGCTAATGTGAGTTACCCAGCTCCCAGTCTCCACCTGGAAAAATTCTCCCCAGTTATTCCAATCCTACTGGATGGACCACAATATCCTTGTGTGAGGATTTTTGGCTGTTGAAGAATAGGAAGTATGAGTTGTCTTGAGGGAGGGGACACAGGTCTCTGTGGCTTCCTTGGCCTGCCTGAGTTCTGACACCCAATTTAGACAGCATCGAGAACCAAACTGGGCTCCAGAAACCAGGCCAAGGCATCTGCCCACAATAACACCTATCAGAACTGCAGAAAGCCTTAGTCAGGAAAAAGAAAGACACAAATTACCAAGGCCTTCCTCAAAGCCACCTTCTAAAAGTGAAGAGAAAGAGCCCAAAGCCGTCGAAGGGTGCCAAAGCCGCCTCCTTTCGGGCTAGAAAGAGTAACAGGTCAACGTCAGCGTGCAATTTAATTCTATTTTGGACTTTACTGGAAAGCAGAAAATAAGAAAGGGGTTTGAGAGAGGCCAGCAACACGAAGACAGGAAGGGACCTGGAAGCTACACGTGCAACCAACGAATCCCCAGTCCACTTGGGTAGGATTCGGCTCCAAGGTCCGTCAGAAGACAGACTGTGGTATGTGCAATACACAGTCTGGGCCTAGCTGCCCCTCTTAGGAGACAAGATAGGGATGGCATGCATTGAGAAAGAGTGCCCACTACATTGACTCATTTGGTTTTGAAGAACTGATACTGAAAGGATTTGAGGCAGGAGATGTGACTCAGCTGGTAAAGTGCTTGGCTAGTATGCACAAAACCCTGTGTTTCATCCTCAGCACGGGTACATGCCTACAATCGTAGCACTAGGACAGTGAAGACAGAAGAATCATCCTCCACTCCACTGCAAGTTCAAGGGAACGCTGGGCTACATGAGACTCTGTCTCAAAAACAAAGAAAGAAAAGAGGATTTGTGTAAGGCAGGATGCCAGCTGCAGACAGGAGACTCCTTGTTACTCAGCTCAGACACAAAAAGGATGTCCTAAATGGTTCAACCAGCATGGTCTTTGCTAAAGCAGAGTGAAGCTTGGAGGTTCGACTCCAGTGACCCTGGTCAACACAGCCCGGGTCACCGCTATTCTGAGTTCATACCGCCAAGACCTCACGCAGAACCAAAGACCTTGAGCCCCAGTGTGTGTGGGTGGATGTGTGTGCCAACGCATGCAGGTACGTGTGCCTGTGTGCAGCACGGAGGCCAGAGGAGGACATCAGACGCCTGCTCTCTATCGCTCTCCACCTTATTCTTTTGAGGCAGGGCCTCTCACTGAACCCAGAACTAGGCTGGCAGCCAGCAAGCCTCAGTTTGCTGCCTCTGCCCCCCACAGCACTGTGGTTACAGGCAAACATCAGTTGGCCTCTCTCCACCCCACAATTCTTTTTGGTAACTCAACTGCCCAATTCTTAAGTGTGAACTTTGCAGATAACATCATTTCACCCTGTCAAAATGTTGAACATGTGTTCTCCAGAGACTGATGACAGTTTCTAGCACCATTACTCCCTGATAAAGAAGCTGAGTCCTGAAGCCCACGGAGGCTAAATCACGCTCTCCAGCTCAGAGGTGGTGCAAGATCCGAGGCCATGTATTTTACAGGTACCTGTGCAATGTGTGTCATGTGTCCTGGGCCTGTATCACAGGCACACAGTGAGGCTTATGCAAGACCACTTATCCCGAGCCCTGAACACGCTACTTATAATATATGTTGGCACAAGAATATCGGCTGGCTGTTGTGATTGATGCTGGTAAGAAATGTTGAAATAACAACATCACGACCCCTTGCAGTGCAAAGTTCTTGATAGAGTGCTGTCAAAATAAAGAGCGAGTTAATGCAATTTACTTCCTAATTAATTATGTTATCTCTAAATTGAATTATATTGTTTTGCTTGCTGAGGAATGCTGGTACGATCACCTTGGGCTGCTCAAAATGCCCAGCCTTGAAAACCTGCTTAGAAGGCATCCCTGTCCTGTCCTTTTGTCTGATGAGCGTGAAGCTAAGGGGCATTTCTGAAGAGGTCACCAGGCCCTGACAATGAAGCTTCATGATGCTGAATGTTGAAAACCACTATGAGTGTATCTGTGTGTGTATGTGTGTGTATGTGTGTGTATACATGTGTGTCTGCATTTCTGTGTGTATGTTTGTATATGTGTATGTCTGTGTCTGCATGTGTTTCTCTCTGTATATGTTTATGTGTCTTTTTGAGTGTGTATATATATATATATATATCTGTGTGTCTGTGTCTCTGTGTTTGTGTGTGTGTCTCTGTGTATGTGTCTCAGTGTGTGTTTGTGTGTCTCTATCTGTGTGTATGTCTTTGTGTGTCTGTAAAGTGCACGTGCACCTACTTGCTCATACAGTGGGAAGCCAGAAGTCAACCTCGGGTGTTATTCCTCAACCTTGTCTGTTGGGACGAGCTCTCTCAGTGAGCTGGAGCTGGCCAGTTAGGCTAGGCTGGCCTGCCATGAGCCTCAGGGACTCTCTTCCCTTGCTTCCATCTCCCCAGCACTGTGATTACAGGACCAGCTTCTGTGCCCAGGTGGGGACTGAACTCGGGTCCTCATGCTATGCAGAAAGCACTTTACAGGCTAACACTTCCCAGCTGGAAGATGCAACTGAGGTAGAAGCTCCTTTTGGCTCACCCTATGATGGTGAACAAATTACCGACCTAGCTTCATAAGGTAGCCAGGGTCTCAGGATCCCTCCAAGCCCTGAAGCCTTGAAGTCCCCAAAGGAGCAAGAGGCTCAGCTTGACAACTCTGATGGGCACACAGCTCAGCCACTGACTCAGACAGCCCACTGCCGACCGGTGGAAGGAAGCCTCAGTGGGAAGAGAGTTTCTTCTGGCAGCACATTATTTTTAAAAGCTCACACTTCTCGAAGGAGCAGGTCGTGCGACGGGGAGCAGGAGCCTGCTGCTAAAGCAGCCACAGCTTTAACTGGCAGCCGTCAACAGCAGGCTAGCTTCCGCCACCTTGGCCTTCAGGGCACATGCAGAAAAGAATCCGAAACACCTTTGAGATGCTCCCTCCGCTCCTGGCTTGAGGTCCATATCCTGCTGACAATGTATATTCCCAAGGTCGCCACATGGGCCAGGTCTAAGGCTCACATGGGAAACTATGTGTGTAGCACCACTGGGGTGTAAAGGGGAATGGGGGCACACTCTTTGGGTCCCTTTGTGCACACATGCATGCATATACACATGCACACATGCTCCATAAATACGTCTCTCTCACACACACACACTCCATACATAGATACACACACTACAGAAATATTCACATGCACTGTACATACAGATACATATACACTACACATACACATACTCTACACACATACAATCCACATGCACACATTGCACACACATACCACACTGCACACACACATACCAAGGATTCCAGAACCCTGGGCTTACCCCTGCCTGGACTTAACTACATTCCCTACTCTGTAGGTAGAAATCAGAATAAAATCTGTATAAACAAATTAGACACCATGGAGACCAAATTTCAGCCTACCATCAAGGACTGGAGGAAGATAAATGTTTCCCTTTAAGATTAACATTTAGGGAACAAGGTGAGGAAGTGAGGAGGCGAAGAGTATCTTAAGAATTACAAACACCAGGGCCTGGAGAGATGGCTCAGGGGTTAAGAGCACTGACTGCTCTTGTAGAGGACCCAGGTTCGGTTCCTAGCACCCACATGGTGACTAACAACTGTTTGTCATTCCAGTTCCAGGAGATCTGACACCTTCTTCTGAGCTCCACCGGCACTGCACAACACAGGTGCACTTACACACTAGCAGTCAATACACTCATACACGTAAAATAATAAATAAAAATCTTAAAAAAAAGAATCGCAAACATCAAAGTTCACTTGGGACTCAAAGAAATAAACAGTTGCTTGTTTGGTTCTCCCCGGCAGCCACTTCCACCATCTTGGAAGATGGCCCAGTGGAACAGCCTTCCAAGAGATTCTTATGAAGGTTTGCTTTCTTAGACAAAGCACAAGGGACTGGGGTGTGTCTATAGCAACAGTGTTTAATAATTTTCTAGATGTTTCCCTTTGCCCCAATCTTCTGCCTCTATACACAATTTGGTGCTTCCCCTGGGGGCCCTGCTTGTGCTGTGCTTCCGGTTTCTAAGGGAACTGAGACTAACACTCCATTTGCCTTTCAAGGCATTGGGCTCTCCCTGCTGTCACTCAAACGCTTGTATAAATGAAGACTCGGGCAGAGCAAGGGCAGACCCATGGGTGGCTCTTGTCATAAACACCCTGCCTTCTCTGCCACCCCCTCACTTCATTCAACACCCACAGGAAGTCTCAACACATGTCATATGAAATGACTCATTTTGTTTCTAGCCTGGCATATCTAGAACAAAAAGTACTCAGACTTTCCCTCATCATGACAGAAGGGAAACTCAATAAGTTTGCAGGCAGGAATGTTCAGTCAAGAAGGCATCTGCTCGTATGTGGGGAAGCCCTCAATGTGGTATGGTGCAGAGTCCGTGTTGTAACTATGCCATTGAAGGGGAGGCTGCTGTGGGGAATAAGTAAATGAAGAGGCATCAGGAGTTGGTGTTTTAGTAAAACTTTATTTACAAAAGCAGTCAATGGGCCACATTTGCCAATTCCTGCAGCAAACATAATGTAATGAACCTTAAATTTGAGAGTGACCATGCTGTTTGGAGACCCAATAAAACAAATGATACCTTCAACTGGAATGAGTCTCAGAAATAATACTAGAATTTTTGTGTGTGTGAAACTGGGATTGAACCCATGGCCTTGCACATGCTAAGCAAGCCCTCTACCACTGAGCTAGACCTCCAGCCCTCTTTTTACTCTTTATTTTGAGATAGTCTCACTAAGCTGCCGGGCTCGCTTTGAATTCACTCTCTAAGACCTTGACCTTGCAATCTTCCTGTCTTCGCCTCCTGAGGAGCTGGGATGACAGGTCTGCACTACCATGTCAAGCCACTTCATGGTCCATTTTAACCAGCATTTTCAACAATGTATGGAAAATTTAATCCACTGACCTTTCCTTTATATTAAAAATAAAAGGAGGGAGATTAGAAATATTGCTCAGTGGTTAGGGTACTTGCTGTCAAGCCTGATGACCTAAGTTCAGTCCTCTGAGTCCCACATGGTAGAAGGAGAGAACCAACTCTTACAAGTTGTCCTCTGACATACATTGCAAGGACCCAAATTATGGCTTGTACCCAAATAAGTTAATGCCAGAGCCATATAGTTAATGCTTTTAGCTTTGTATTTTCAAATAATTAGAGACCCTATACATTTAATTTTTAAATTGTCCAAGGAGATACATATAGAGAGAATATAATTTCCTTCCTTTCTTCCCCCTTCCCCTCCCTTTCTCCCTCCCTCCCTCCCTCCCTCCCTCTCCCGTCCCTTCCTTTCTTCCTTCTTTCCCTCCTTCCTTTATCTCTCTTGTTCTCCCTTTCTGGCAAGCACACTACCATTGAGCTATACCTCAACCATCTAATGTTAAGTGTTTGGCAACAGAATCAGCTATGCTTAATATTATTAGCAATAATGGCTCAATATAGAAAGAACTATTCACCATACAAAGCAATTAAAAATCAAAGGATGTTGCATCTTTCGTTCCTCAAACAAGCTCAGGCCTGGGTCAGATAACTAAACACATTTCATTTAAAAAATATTTTTGTTTAGCAGTAAAGAAAGAGGAAATCATGAAATTTGCAGGTAAATGGGTGGAACTACAAACTGTTATACTAAGTGAAGTAACACAGATTCAGAAAAATAATCGACATATATTCTCCCTCATATGTGGATCCTAGAACCAGACCCTGATAAATAAGTATGCAACCAGACATAACAACAGCAACCAGGATAATGGAAAGGAAACAGGGAGGTAAAGGAAAAGAAATAACCTGAAAGGGGGATAGCATAGGAAACAGGCCTTAATAAGGGAGATATGGATAAAAATTGGGTTAGTTGAAGGGAGGGGGGAGGGAAGGTTATACAAGGAACCTAGGGGATAAGGGGAAAGAAGGAGCTCAA
>NW_008331824.1:1182240-1183090 GCF_000622305.1 Nannospalax galili
ACTTTTTGCTCCTTGCCCTCCTAGGTCGACTAGTTCCAGGGGACTATGAGCATTTCTCAAAATGTCCTATAATGGTGGTGGATCACCTGTCCTCTTGATCAAGGAGGCCAAGGAGACCCCACAAGATGGACTTGAACCAGTTTCCAGCCTACAAAGAGGAGGGTCAACACAGAGGAATCATGTCCTCCATGATTCCAAGCAAAGTCAACCATGGTTGAGCAGGACCTTTGACTTGGAACTGGTAAAAGAAAGGAGCCAGGGGCTCCTCCCAAGCCCATGTGACCCCTGAGGAACAGATCCTCAAATGACTTTAAGAGTAAAAATAAATTGGTTTATCTGGACCAACTGTATGCCCTTAAACACGCAAAAGGAAAGTATAACCAAAGATGAAAGGGGCCAATATAATTTCATAAGAGTCCATATGCATAGCTAAAGGTTACATAACAAGCAACTCTGCCAGACAGGCGATACCTTCTTTTGAGTTGTTGGCCACGGTGGCCAAAGGGATTCCCAGATAGTAACCCAGCACAGAACTGGGAAATTGAACAGCAGACCCCAATCTTATCCAAAGGAATATTGACAACTGATTACCGCTAGATGAGGAATAGCCGACCCGCCTAAAACAAAGACCTCTAGATAGGCTGACTAGATTCACCAGAAGGGCAAGTAGTGGGGAATGGCTGGAGGTGTCGACAACGCAGCAGACAGTAGCAGGGATATCAGACTATAAGGACTCTACTGGGGGGAGGGAGGCTATGGGAGGGTGCTATCTGGGAAGTGGGAATAATAATAAATAAGATGGTTTGGGATGTTCTGTGTGATACACACACACACACACACACACACACAC
>NW_008331824.1:1183458-1204031 GCF_000622305.1 Nannospalax galili
TTCAAATCTTGGTCTCCAATACTGTAGGTAAGAGATGCATCTTAGCTCTGGAAATTGTTATTGAATATGTCCATGCTGTTGTAATGAAATGCCTCTTCCAATTATATGGTTATTAAATAAATAATTTTTTTAAAAAGAGGAATGATTCAAAGTTTCTACCAAAAAAATAATAAATAAAAGTATTTTTGAAAAAAAAATTGTTTATTATTTTTATTTTATGTGTATGAGTGCATCACCTGCACGTCTGTAGTGCAGCCATGTGGTGCAATGTCCGCAAAGTTCAGAAGAGGGTGTCAGATCCCTTGGAACTGGAGTTACAGATGGTTGTTAGCCACCATGTGGGTGCTAACCCGGGTCCCCTGCAAGAGCAGTCAGTGCTCTTAACCGCTGAGCCATCTCTCCAGGCATGCTTCATTTTATCAGTGCAGTACTAGAAGCCAAAGAAGGGCTGGGGTGACCTGCCTGAGGTCACAGCTAAGACATGGCAGAGGCTCAGCTGCCACCAGGCCATCTTCATCTGAGAAATTTCCAGAATGTGTGGTGGCAGAACTTCCATTACTCTTACTAAGCCATTAGTCTTTCTACTGTTCTTTGTAAAGTTAGGCTCTTGAAGAAATGTGCTAATTATCCAGATTTTCTAGGGTAGGGCACAATACCCCCTGCCCAGATGCACCTATTATTTACTGTGCCACCTTTTAAAATGGCAGCTGAAGCCCAAAAGCAACCCATGAACTTGGTCAAGAAACAAATGTCAATCAAAAACATCAGTTTACTGTCTAAATCAGCCTCCACTTCAACAACTGAATCTTTCTTCATGTATACAAGAAAACATGCTTCAGGTGTAAACATGAGGGTGGGGGGTGAGCTGGCCCAACACAGATCCCTCAGCTCTGGGCCCACCCCAAAAGTGAGCAGATGCTCTTGTTCTTCAAATTAGCCATGTATTTTGATCTTAACAGAACACCCCTGTGCTTTGTCTCTCATTACAGTTTTCTTTAATGTTTGACAATTTCATTCCTGCTTATAGTATGCTTTGATCAAGTCTACCCCTGTCTCCCTTCCCACTCATCTCCTATCCCCCATTGCCTTTTTATGGGTGCATTAGTCCCTCTTCTGTTACAATAGCAAAGTACCTGAGGTTGAATAAGTTTATGAGAAAAAAGGTTTGTTTAGCTCCCAGCTCTGGCTGTTCAAGGGCATGGTGCTGACATCAGCTTGTTCTTTTATGACAACCCCCACATGAAAACTAAAGAAGGGTCTCACAAGAAGCACCTTGCTTCCTTCCATCAACCCCAGGATTTCCCACAAGGCTCCATTTCTTAAATGTCCCACCACCTCCTATACTGTCACACAGAAGAACAAGCTCCTTCCAACACATGAAGCTTAGGGGACACACTCATACCACACCCACACCACAGCACGTAAGTTGGAAATCCACAGTAAAAGACTCATTGTGTGGATCCTGGAAAAAGCAAACCCTCTAGTCAGAGAGGCAGACTATGCTTTGCAAAGATACCAGCAACTGTCTCCCATCCATATGTTTTTCTGAAGTAAGACCCCTTACTCCCCCATCCCATAAGAAATAGGCATATTTTTCCCAATCACAGAGTCCAATTTGGCCTTCTGACTATCTTGAGCAACAGAACAGGAGGGATGTTGTGATGGTTCTTTGATAACCCCAAAGTTTCTAGAAGCTTACATCTTCCAGACTATTGGATAGCAGTCACATCAAAAGAATCCCAGTCCCCTGAAGCCATCAAACTGTATGTGTCCCTGCTACATGGAGTGAAAGGGATCAGCAGGAGAAGGCACCCCATGGTAGGATGGAGAGGCCATCTCACAAGTGGCTCTACCAGCTGCAGCCACAGCACAGACAGCCCAGAGGAACTTCCCAGCAGAGCCCTGACAACGTCTCAACCTACGAAACTTCGAATTAAATAAAGGACATGTGGAATACTCCAACCGAAAAATCTAAATTCAAATTCCAAAACTCACAGTATGTCTAGCTACATGATCAGAAAACTCCCATACGTGACCTCCGGGAATGAACTGCAACCAAACCACAGGTGTGAGGAAAACACTGCAGAACATTACCTGCAGGCTACATGTTAAAAGAGACACACAAATGAGCTATGTGCTTAGACGTGGGTCCCCATTACGGCTCATTACATCCATATACAGATGATCCAAAATCTAAAACAAACAATCTGGCTGGATATGGCAGTATGGTAATCCTAGCATTCAGGAGTCAGAGGCAGGAGGACAGCTGCAAGTTCAACACTAACTTGGAGTCAATACGAGTTTCAAGGCAGCCAGGGCTATGTGGTAAGACTGGAAACAACCAAAAAGCAAATCTTATGGAAGAGGGATTCTTAACATGCAGTATTTATAAGCTACAAGGCTTCCAGACAGCTTATTATTCAGTAATAAAGAGCTGGGGTGTGTGTGTGTGTGTGTGTGTGTGTGTGTGTGTATGTGTGTGTGTGTGTCTGTGTGTGTGTGTCTATGTGT
This sequence comes from Nannospalax galili, assembly GCF_000622305.1. Lineage (NCBI taxonomy): Eukaryota > Metazoa > Chordata > Mammalia > Rodentia > Spalacidae > Nannospalax > Nannospalax galili. The sequence continues at coordinate 1,185,970 of NW_008331824.1, forward strand.
GTCTGTGTATCTGTGTGTCTTATCAAATATAGGACAGACATCCTTTGGGAACACTGGGAACACCCAGATGGCTTGTGCACTGCAAAACTGCAAAGTGATTAGTGGGAGCTGAAATCTGGCCAGTGCTCCACTTACCAAGCATGCCTAGGAGGGTTGCACTTCCCCAGGGGGACTCCCTCCAGTCTTCTAATAGGGACCTTTTCCAGCTGTACAAAGGTCCTGTGTACACTACAGTGACCCCAAGCTCAGGTGGTCAGATGTGAACACCTTGTTCTTGGCATCTGATGAGCAAGAAGATTCACAAGGCCAGTCACAGATCTTCTCCAGTGCTTTGTCTGGTGACCTCCTTGGGCCTGCCACCTTCATGTGGGTCACCTCCTGCTGTTCCCAGGTTGCAACCCCCAGCTTGGAGGAAGTGCTTTTCCCACACAGTGGGTCAGCTCACATCTGCAAATCTTTCTAGCTCTGCCTAAAGCCACTGAACCTGCCTGACTCTGTTCCTGCTAGTACAGGGCCAGTGCTGCCATACTCGGGGGGGTCAATGGGCCAGCTCCCTGCCACCTCCCCAGTGTGGCTGGCAGTCATGTTCTCTGGGAACCCATTATTAGGGTTTTTTCCCAAGTATCTGAGGGCTAAATGCCAATAAACTTCCAGAACAAAGGAGGCTCTGCTTTCTTTAGCTCCAGACAGGACTCTGTGGGTGCAGTGTCATGCACTGCCCAACTCCCCCGAATAACACCCCTGGGCTTTGTGCAACAATCCCTACTGATCACATGTGTGTGGGGATCAAAGGTCAATATCAGGTGTCTTCCTCAATCACTCTCCATTTTATTTTTGGAGGCAGGGTCTCTCCCTTAACCCAAATCCTCTCTCATGGATTTGGCTAGACTGGCTGGCCAGCAAGCTCCAGTCTCTGGAATTCTCCTGCTGCTGTCTCCCCAGCACTGGGATTACAGTCACACACTACTGTGCCTAGTTTTTTTGTTTTGTTTTGTAGGTTCTAGGGGATTAAATCTAGACCACATGCTTCAGCAGGAACTCTTCACCAACTGAACAATCTCTCCAGCCCTGGTCATTGATTGCTATACTGTGGGGCAACTAAAGGCGTGCCAACCTGCCAGGGATACCCTGGCAGCAGTCCTCAGGGAGCAGGCGAGTCCCACATCAAAGTCTATAGGAACTTGAATGACGTGTCTGAAGCTGTCGCCGTCTCCCTTGAAAGAGCAGGAAGTCAGGCTAGACTCAGTGGTACTATCTGTTTATTCTGAAAAGCTTTGACTCTATTTACCCAGTTGAGGACATGGGGATGTCCATCTTCCTGTCCTTCCACTGAGAAGCTGATACAAATAATTTGTGCTTCCAAGAAAGAAAAGAGTCGTGTTAAAATCCAGACTCTGTTACTCCCTAACTGTGCAACTTTAAGCAAGCAGCTAAACTCTAGGTCTGTTTCCTCACCTATCAAATTGGGAGTCATAACATGTATACCTAAGACTGGACCAAAATAAGGCCACAGTGGCTACAGGAGACCTCAGCACCTTATCCTACAAGGCCCATGAATAGTCCTTCTGAAAATATTCAGTGGTTATGCATTTGCACTGATGTGCATTAGCGAAACACAGGCTTCATTAATGCCATGTACTTATGGATGTCACAGCTTAGCCTGAAACTAAGTAAAAACTAAGTAGATTTAAGTTCAAAGCAGCCACTGCTGGGGAACAGGGTAATACTAGAGAAACGTGGAGAGAATTCAGGGTATGGACACACCCCTCCCTCTGGCCCACACAGTGGATAAGGACACCCCCAGCACACAGTAGGTGCCAAATATTGTCTGCTTCCTTCTCCTGTGGTACTGTATGTTGTCAGCCTCCACCTTGAATGTGGCCCCAGCATCATCAGAGTACAGCCAAGGTCTGGAAGTTGGAGGCAGACTCCCTGAGCTCCTGGGAACATTTCTCTGGCCCATATTTCATAAAAGGCCCTTTGTTCATTGTTCCCGGGGAACTGATCCATCAGGGCCCACCACTCTCAGTGTCTGTGATTCACTCTACCTGTCTGTACCGCAGAGACTGTTAGTCCATCCCTATGCAGAGCTGAGGCACATCCCTCAACTCGACTCAGACACCACGGACCCCTGGAGAAATCACCCGGCTCAGAAGAGCTAAAGGTCAGTTCTCTGTGCTATGTCTTCCCTCAACACGCTGTTCTCTGTCCTGTAAACTGATCCCAACTCTGAACATGCACTCGGCCTTGAACTGTTTCCAGAGCTCCAGGGGAGACAAGGAACAAACTGAGCTGTGTCTAGAACAAGTGAATACAAGGACCCCTGCACAACAATCTAGTCATGTATGAACACTCATGAAGAGCCTACTACGTGCCAAGCACTGAGGAGTTCACACTGTACACAGAGGAAAAAGGAATTCCTGCCAGGGTGGGGTTCTAATCTACACATAAGGAGTGATTGGTTTAGATGGTAATAAATGTTAGAGTGACAGCTAGGCAGTCACAGGCAAACCCATCGGTGGGTCAAATCCAGCCTGCCACACATGTATTTTTGTAAATAAAGTTTTATGGACACACGGCTGCACACATTAATATCCATTATTGTCTTGAGCTGATTTTAAGCAACAAGGAGTTAGGCCAGGGAAGGCCACTCTCAGAAGGTGACTTTTAAGCCAAGACTAGAATGCTAAGAAGGGTCAGTCGTGCCTGTATCTGGGTATTAGTTCTGGAGAGAAAGAGCAGTAAATGCAAAGGCCATGGGGCTTGGGGAATTCTAGGGACAAAGACAAAGCCTACTAAGGGACAAAGCCAGGCATCATGGTAAGCTGGAGTACACAAGATGCTTGAAACCTCACAGGCCACCATAGGGGCTTCTTGTGAGTACTCATGACTTGTGAAAGTCAGCCAAGGGTCTATTTTTGTAACAAATGGTGATATCACTTCCACAAAAAGAAAGGAGTTGATGGGCTGGGAGATGCTCAGTCAGTAAATACCTCTGCACAAGTGCGAGGACCTGAGTTTGGATCCCTAGCAGCTACTGAAATATTAGGGTGTGTCGGGATGGTGAGATGGCTCAGTGGGTAAATGCACTTGCCACCAAGCCTGATGACTTAAGTTTGATCTCCAGGACACACATGGTAGAAAGAGAATGGAATCCTATAAGTTGTCCTCTGACCTACACACACACACATTATGTATACACAGCCAATTACAACAGCACATGCTGGCAATCTCAGCACTAGAGAGGTGGAGACAAGTGAACTCAATATTCAGTGAGAGACCTTGTCTCAAAAATAAGGTAGATGGGCTAGTGAGATGACTGAGGGGGCTTCTGGTCTTGCTGAACCATCGGGCTCCATGTGTCTCACCCACATGGTAAAAAGCTATTATTTTCACTCAAAAGAGATGCACCTACTTTCATGTTGGGAAAGGAACTTTAAAATCACTTTAAAATCACATGTTTAACTTACCACTTATATAGATTCCATTTACATGCAATAAATACATTGTGTGTGTGCAGGCTATGAATATGTGTGGGTGCAGGTACACATGTACATGTATGAGCATGCATGTTGAAGCCTGAGGTCAACCTTGGGTATTGCTCCTCAGGCATCATTCACCTTATGCTTTGAAACAGGCTCTCACTGGGACCTGAGGCTTACTGATTAGTTTAAGCTGGCTTGCCAGCAAGCCCCAGAGACCTGCCTCTAGACTGGGATTATAAGCGAGTGTTACCACACCTGGCTTTCTACATGTGTGTGTGGGATCAAATCCAGGTCCTCATGCCCATGTGACAATAAATACATTAAAAATATGTTCACCTTTGGGGGCTGGAGAAATACCTCAGTGGAGGTCCTGAGTTTGGTTCCTAGTACCCACACTGGGCAGCTCATAACCACCTGTAACTCCAGCTTCAGAGGGTCTCATGTCCTCTTTTGGCCTCTGTGCACACCTTGCTCATGTGCAAATACCCCTCCCACATCCCATACACATACACGTGTACTCACAATTTTTAAAGTAAAAATCAATCTAAAAGAAATATTCACCTCTCTAGCACCCAAAATCATCTTATCTATATGTGGGAAGATGGTTGCTTTGCCAGAACCTTGTTACTTTGAACCTACAGTCAGATTCTGACATGGGAACAGGGTCAGGAGTCATTTTCAAGGGGACATTTTCAAGAGTAGCCTGAGCAATAGAACACATGCTTTGACGTCAGACTTGACTTTGTTACCGATCAGCTTTTTGTTTCTGGCCAAGTTAAACCTTGGTAACCTCAAACTCCTCCTCTGTGAAATGGAGCCAGGTATGGGGCTGTTGGGAGAATTAAGAGATAGGCAGGACTTGGCTTGGACCCTAAACAGCAGATGCTCAGCAAATGACCATGGTGCTAATTGTAACTGCATCCTTATCACAGTCATAATTATGTTCATCACATGTCCTTTGATCTCTCAAAAGGTGCTAAAAGCATCTCTCCTCATCCATGCATCTGAGTGTCTGAACCACCTACATGCTGGGTGTAAGAGTCTCTCTTGCTGTCCCCTGGCTGCCCCAGGGCCTTCTGGGACTTGGTGGAAGAGCTGTAGTTTTCCACTGGCCTCACCAAACTAGGTCTCCCTTTTCTTTCTTTCCCTTTATTTTTTGTTTCCAAAAGCTTTCTGATTAACCATCTACCAGAGGGGAAGAGGAAAGAAATTACAGTAAATGTTCCTCACACCAGTCCTGCTGGGTGGGGAGGTGGTACTCAGACTCAATCAGCTACCTGCAGGGTCCCAGGCTGAAGTTTCTGCAGCATGGATCCAGGAGGCAGACAACTGGGAAGCTCCCGAGTGATCTGTGACCTAAAAACCCCAATGGCCCAGGAGTATCAAACCTGAACCCAGGAGGAGCCCAATTTTTAACAGGAATTTCCTTCTTTAAAAACTGACATCTGCAGCTGTGCGGACAAAAGGGCCAGGTGTAGCCTGGAAGGTAATTACCTTCAAGATGTAAAGATCAAACATCATCCTTAACTGGAGGGAATCCAAAATTCTCTTTGAAATCCCCTCTGCTCCAGCAGATTTAAGTCTCTTACTTTGTTCAAGACATCATTAAAAGGGGGCTTAGGAGATGGCTCAGTGGGTAGAGCGCTTACCATGTAAGCATGAGGACCTCAGTCCAGATCCCAGATCCCACAGAAAGTCGGATGAGGAGTGTGCAGCTGTAATCCTAGCACTCCTCCAGTGAGATGGAAGGCAGAGACAAGAGGATCCTGCAAGCTAGCAATGGACAACAACAGGGTCTGTCTCAAGATAGAAGGTGAGGACTGATGCCCGAGGTTGTCCTATGACCTCCACAGGAGCTCCATGGCACATGTGCACCCACATACACACACGAACATGCACACATACATATTATACATTCGAAAAAATGAAAAATAAAGGAAATATTTGGGTCTCTCTTACCTGAGTCCAGACATGAAGTGAGAGGAAGACAGCAAGGAGCCTGAGGGTTTGGGAGGGTGGAGAGCAGTAGTCACAAGACCCACCCAGGGTGGTCCAGTCCCTGGCTGGCTCACCATACCTGCTGGGGCGGCACATTGCTCAGGTCTTCTTTTTCTAGCACTGTCCTTCATAGCCAGCTGTGTTAAGATGCAGGTTCAAGTTGGTGCTTGGGGGTCTGGGACAATTTCTCAGTAGATAAAAGTGTCTGCACATATGGGAACACACACACACACACACACACACACACACACACACAAAAGTGGGTGCTGTGATAGTGAATCTCATATGCTCACTTGCTTGGGCCATGGGGTGCCCAGATTAAAGATCATTTCTAGGTGTGCCTACGCAATCATGTCAGTGGACTTAGGTCCTCTCCAATGAAGCTGGTGTCATCCAAGCCATTGAAGGCACCAAGAGGACAAAGAAAGGAGAGAGGGAGGAGCTTGCCTTTTTCCTGCCTCACCGATTCAGCTTGAACACCCATCATGTCTTCTCCAGCCCTGGGACTGGGGTTGACATCATCAGTTCTCCTGGTTCTCGGCCCTTTGGCCTAGGGCTGAGGCTCAGTGCCAGCGTCCCTGGTTCTTAGCTGATGGTGAGACTTCTTGGTTTCCCTAATTATATGAACCAGGTTTCATAATCAATTTATGTCTCCATGTTCCTGTCTGATTTTTGTCTCTCTTTCCAGACGTAAATATATATATATTATATTTGCGTTATAGATTTATATGCACAAACACATATAGTCTACCCTTCCCTTCTTAACTATCCATGGGGCATTGACCCCTTGCATAAAATGGCATTATATTTGCATATAACTTACATACATCCTTTCCTATCCATCAACCAATTTGTATATTGCTTATTCTACCCAAAACTATGTAAGTGCTTTGGAAATAGTTGCTATCCTATATTGTTTGTGAAATAATGATTTTTAAAATATGGAATAATAAAAATGTATAATAAATGCAAAATGGGAAAAAATAAGAAAAATGAATAAATCAAAACAGAATGTTCTTCAGAGAACCAATGGGTAGGATTTTCTGTAAGATCCAGCAAGGATCCCCTTTGGCTCTGAATTAATTGTTTTTCTTGTTGCTGTGATCAAATGCCTGAAGGAAGGATTTATTTGGGCTCACAGTGTGAGGACACAGTCCATCATGGCAGGGAAGTTACTGTGACAGGAGTAACAGGCAGCTGGTGTCCCTAGCCAGAAAGCGAGAGATGAATGCTGGTGCTCAGCTCAGTTTCTCCTTTGTATTCAGTTGGGGACCCACAGCCCATAGAATGGTGCTGCCTACATTTAGGGTGGGTCTTCTGACCCCAAGTAACCCAAATGTCTTAGCTTTCTTTTTATAACTATTTGACTGATTATTTTTATTTTATATGTATGAGTGTATTGCCTGCATATGTGTAAGTGCACCATGTCGTGCAGTGCCCAAGGAGGTCAGAAGAAGACGTTGGACTGTCCTGGAACTAGAGTTATGGACAGATGGTTGTCAGCTGCCATGTGGGTCCTGGGAATTGAACCTGGGTCCTCTACAAGAGCAGCCAGTGTTCTTAACTGCTGATCCATCTCTCCAGTCCCGCTAGTTAGCTTTCTATTGCTGTGTTAAAACACTGTGACCAAAAACAGGGTAGAGAAGAAAGGATTTATTTGGCTTACACTTCCACATCCTAGTCCATCACCGAGAGAAGCCAGTACAGGAACTCAAGGCAAGGTAGGAACCTAGAGGCAGGACATGAAGCAGATCATGGGGGAACACTGCTCACTGGCTTGTTCCTCTGGCCTGTGCCAAGGTTTATACAACTCAGGACTACCTGCCCAGGGATGGCACCACCCACAGTGGGCTAGCCCCTCCCACATCACTCAGCAATCAAAAAACTGCCTCACAAACATGGCCATAGGTCAATACAATCTAAAGGACATTCCTCAATTGAGGTTCCTTCTTCCCAGGTGTGCTAAGTTGACAAATGAAACTATCCAGCACACCAATCTAGAAACCCCCTTACAGATATGCTCAAATGTTTGTTTTAATGGTGATTCCCTTCTAAGACCCATCAAGTTGACAACCAAGATTAACCATCACAGGTCATTTAGTCTCTGTGTAAGTTCCTCAATTCTGCCAATGGAATGCCATGTAGCCACAGAAGATGCATGAATATGTGGGCATGACTGGGTCTCACTAAAACTTTATTTAAAAAGGCAGAGCGTTATCTACATTTGGCTCTGGGGACTCATATGCTAACTCTTAACTTGGAGAGGGACTTGTCTCACTTCCACATGTGTGTACATCACTAGCGGCTTTTTCTGATTATGTACTTGGCTTGGGAGGTCTGGGGTGGGCTTGAGATGCTGCACTGACAATAAGCTCCCAGGCAATGCTCACGCTCTAACTTCATGGACTCTATTTTGAGTAACAAAGGAGAACAGCAACACCCCCCACACATACAGAAAGAAAAGAAACCTACACTAGCTAAACAGTAAAATCCAAATTTAAGAAGCATTTAGCAAACCTCAGTCTAGAAAAGTAATTTATTTTCTCATCACCAAGGAAAAGAATTCCACAATTTGAGTCCATCTTTCAAAGACGAACACCATGTCATTGGTGATCAAGGACAGAGATAACTCTCATTATCAGAAAGCAAAATACCAGGCAGTTTAAGCACTGCTGTGTTTGCTAGCGGCTGTTCACCGCCACCCACAGCAGTCAGTGCAGGCAAATGAATCCACTGGAAGGCGGGCCATGGGTGCTAAATCACATTGTCTGAAAAAGCTGTGAAATTAGCAACAATGTAGCACCGAGCACTTTCTATGAAAGCAAATCCTCTGGATTGCTGGGGGCCGTGATCAGCAACGCCAGCTGGGTAGACACAGAGGGAGCAATGGCCTAGGTCCTTCTGGGATCTAAAAGCTCTGACATGTTGGGGAAGCTTCTACTAACTGTTGTCAAGACCCTAGTCGGGCCTGTTCCCCATGGGCAGGTACTGGTTCTGGATGTGACATACAGCAGTGTCTAATAAGTCTCTGTACCTTCTGGTTCATAGTAATTCCAGAAATGGCAGTTCAAATGGGAATGCCCAATGGCATAGCTGCTTTGGAAAACAGATAACTTTTTAAAATTAAATATACTCTTGCCACACAACCCACAATTCCATTCCCAAGATCCAAGAGACATGAAAACACATGTGCACATATAAATACGCAGGCAACTGCTCAGAGTGGCTACATACAAAAGCCTAAAAGTAGTTGCAACCCAAGCTTGTCACCCAAGGAATAAGTCACACACAATATGACCCAACAGTGGATTAAGCACAGACCTCCCAGACACCAACTCACAGACAAAGCCAAGTGCAGTGCAGATACAGCACGTGCTCCCCTTTCTACAAAAAGTCCAGAATGGAATGTTGATACCCAAGGCAGCAGATGACTCGTTGCTTGGTAACAATTCAGATAGACACAAAGAATCTTACTGAGCTGATGAAAACATCCTAAAGCTATATTATAGTGATGGGTGCAGCTCTGTAAGTTGACTGTTATTGGTAGAGACATGTGAATGTATAAATTTCAGAGTATGCAAGTCATATCTCAGTAGAATTTTTTTTAAAAAAATAAAAGATTCTGGGCTGGGACTGTAGCTCAGTGGTAGAGCACTTGGCTAGCATATGTAAGCCCCTGAGTGCAATCCCTAATAATAAAAAGGAAGGAAGGGAAGGAGGGTAGGAGGGATGAATGGAAGGAGGAAAGGAGGAAGGAAGGGAGGGAGGGAGGGAGGGCTCTCTCTATTGTCTTATCTTTTTTCCTATTTTACTACACTGATATTAAATAACTTAGGGATCCTATAATGAACAAACTGTAACAGACCAAAAGATACATTGGTTATTCAAATGAGACTGAAGAGCTTGTTTTGCCCCAGACAAACACTTGACTTTGACAGTGAATACTGGATTCATCTGTGGCCAGAGAACACATTGCCCTGAAGATCCTCCAAGGCACAGAACTATCAACCTACCAGCTTGAAAGACCTGACCGCCATGGGTACCAGGAGTGAGGCTCATGAACACAAAGCCACATCCATTGGCTGAACTGGGAAAAAGGATAAGAAAATCCACCATCTTGAGGGTCAAGTTCACCACGCCCATCACCTACGCACTAAGAGAGAACCCCTATATCACTCTGGAAAGGGACTCTGTGGTTATAGTCTGACTTCAGAGGCTGCGTTGATGGGCTCAGGAGAAAATGAAAGCCATTGCCCAAGACAGCTCCAGCTGGCTTCAGGATGGGACCAGAAAGTCTTAATAACTTCTGACCTGTTACAAAGCCCCTTTCTTTAGAAAAGCATTATTTCCAGCAGCTGGGGTGAGGGGATGTCAAAAGCCCAGTGCAAGGTCAGGAAGTGTGATCTAGAAGGATCAACGCTCTACTGTGGATTTTCCCTTCACCCAGCTTCACCACACACACACACACACACACACACACACACACACGCACGCACGCACGCACGTACACATGCACTCATGCACACACACACACACACACACGAAGCCAAAGCCAGCTCACAGTCACTGTTAAGGCATGGGGCTTGAAGGAGCACACACACAAGGCCAGCAGTGGCTTTAGTCATCTGGCTGCTGGGCCAGAAACGTAGGCCCCAGGTCTAGCATGAGCCCCACAAGGGGGAGTGGGGTCTCTTCTGACCTGATAGTGTTCCCTTTGTAGTCCTGGAGTATCCAAAGAGGAACACCAGCGTCATACCCAGAGGCTTACTAATCTCATTCTCCTTTTTTATTGAAAAAGAAAAATATCTGAGATAGCTCAAGTATCGTACAGTTCTTAACTCCGTTTCTTTTCCTTTCTCTCTTTTCCTCATCTTTCCCAGCGGCAAGCTGGATAAGCTTATCATGGGCAGGCAAACTACGTCTTAGCTCTGATCCCTTCCTGAAATCCATTTGGCGCCTTTAACATTTCATTTGGCAGACTGAATTTTGGACATGTATTTATGGGGCTGGGTTTACCCTTAACAGAGTATTGCATAAATCCCATTACTGTATCCGCTTCAGCCTGTTTGGGTTTTTCTAAGTCAGGGCTTTATCTAAGTGGACAGCCCTCAGGTGACCTGTGGCAGCTCAGAAGCTTTGTCCTCTTCCCAGTGACTTCTGAAGACAGTCTCAATCGCCATCTGCATCACCAATGTCTCGGGAAGCATTAGGCTTCGTGCACCCCAGAAGGAGGTGTGTCCCAACCTCTAAGGAAACAGAACAGCACATCCACTCCCACGTGAATGGATCCTTCCAGGAACCACCACACTCTACATGTATTGTCCTTCTTCTTGGCAATAGCCACAGGAGGTCTGCCCACAGTATGATGCTTTTCTGTATCCCTTAGGGATGGAACAAAGCAGGTTCCTTGTAATTTACGGAAATGGAAAAAAAAAAATCATACAGAAAAGTGAGTAGCGGAAAAATAAGGAACAAGATCTGGGTCAGAGCCTCTACATAAGCCAATTGTCCTTAGCCCAAAACTCAGCTTTCTTTTGAAGTCTCTCTCTCTCTCTCTCTCTCTCTCTCTCTCTCTCTCTCTGTCTCTCTCATTTTTGTTTCTTTATTCACATGCTCACTGGGAAAATATTGAAAACTCTCTCTCTCTGTGTGTGTGTGTGTATGTGTGTGTGTGTGTTGGTTCATGTGGGTGTGTATGTGTAGCTATACATAAATGAGTGCACATATGTGAGGAGAGGTCAGAGGACAATCTCAACCTTGAGTGTGGTTCCTTAGGCGCTGGTCTCCTTTATTTTAAGTAGGGTCTCACTGACATGGAGCTCCCTGCATAGGTTAGGCCAACTGTGCAGTTCCTTAGCCCCAGGGACCTCTGCCTCCCCAACTCTGGGATTACAAGCTCATGCTACCACACCTGGATTTTCTACCTGAGTTCTGGGGACTGAATTCAGGGCCTCATGCTTACATGGCAGGCACTTTACTGCCTGAGCCATCTCCTTCACCCTGGATGTTTTTTAAGTGGAGGTGGCAACTCTTACCACACACACAGAGCCACTAATGAGGGTGAAAGGAAGGGATGTGGCCCTTGCTGAGCACACTGAGCAGGTGCTCAGTGCCCCTTATCTGTGCAACCATGGCATACCTCCTCACCCCTCCTGGCCACTCTCCCTCAGCATGGCCAAAGAGGTCATTTACTCTAGAGCAGCAGGCACAGACACCTCCAGGCCACCTCCAGCTCAGCACACACCACATGAACAAGGCATGGTTGCACCATGTGGAAGCTTCGTCCAACACAGGACAGTTTCCAGACTCCTGGGATCTGTCCCAGAGCCACCCACAAAACTCTCCAAACACAGACAGACTCCAGATAGGGCAGAAACGCAAGGGAAGTGGCTCATAGCCAGCCATGTTCTGCACCCCAGGAAAAGCTAACAGGGAGTCCTCTGTCCTAGAACTTTCTTCTTCCAAAACACAGTTCCCTCCCCAAGCTCTGTGCTCCAGTGCCTAATCACTGTCTTCTACTACACAAGAGAGCTTTTTAAAAAGGCAGCAGCTGCCGCTGTAAACCAAGCCACGTGTGTGACAGGGCTCTTGGGCTATTTCAGGCTCCATCCCTGTCTGAAGGCGGTTGTGGCTTTGGTTACATCTAAGTTTGGCCTCAGAGTTTGGGGAGGAAAATGCTCTAGAGAAAGGAAAAAAATCTCAGAGTCTTACCTGATGCATCCAACCAGTCTTTACAAAAGTCCTACTATGTGTGGGGATCCAGCAGACAGCAAAAGAGAATTCAGTGAACTGAAATACCAATGGCAGGCAACGGACATGGCTCAGCACGGGAATATGAGTTTGAGCCCTAGAACCCACGCTGAAAAAAAAGCCCAGGTGTGACTCATGTTTGAAATACCAGTGCTAGGGAGGAAGAGACTGGTGATACCTGGGGATTGCTAGCTGGCCAACCTGGCCTACTTGGCATTTTCAGGTCAGTAAGAGATTCTTGTCTCAAAAAAGATAAAAAAAAAACAAGGTAGAGACTATCCTCTGGCCTCTACACTCACACACGCATGCACACATGCACATGCTCACCTGCAACACACACAAATACCAACAGCTTCTCCAAAGCTCAGTCCTCTGGCAAGTCTTTCATTAACTATTTTTTTCCTACCCACCTGCCTCTGAGCAGCTGAGGCCAGTGCACAGCTCTGGGATGATTTCAAGATGGCCACAGCTTCCTTTACCTCCGCCTGAGGTCCACACAATGTCCCCATCTAAGGGACAAGGTAATGGTGGCTCGGAGGTGGGAAGTGTCAGGCTTGAGGTGGCACAGCCTAGGAAGCGGGGAGGGATCAAAAACCAGACTGCCTCTCAGCCATATCAGCCACCTTGACCCTCCCAGGTTGTCTGCGACCAAGACCTTGGCACTAGCTTGGCACAGACCCCACTAGCTGCCAGGCCCCATGTTAGCACACAGTAGGGGCTGTGTTGGTGTTTGCTAAATTGGGTTTGAACTTGTTATTTAAAGCTGTTGAGATCGCATTCAGCTTCTAAGCTGTGGGTGAAGAACGAGGTCACACTATAAAAATGGAAAGCAGAAATGAACCCTGGGGATTTCCTGGAGTTAGGGATAGGCGTCCAGAAAGCAATGTACTTCAAATGACCAGAGAGCTAAGATGAAGTGGCCTCGATACATCATAATTAAATGAGAGACACAGAGAACTGGGGAGCTGTTCCGAAATGCAATTTCAACTTTCACTGACACTCGATTTTCTTTATGAAAAACTGGCATTTCTGTTGAGATCACAACATGGCAGAGTAGGGTCTCACATACCTTCTTGGCTCGCATGATAGAGAAATGAAGGCTTTTACTCGTCACTTTTTAAGTATGTGCCTCCCAAAGACTGTCTGGGAAGCCAGGCATACAAAATCTGATAATAAAAGTGATGACAGTTGATCTTCTCTGCTCTCTGGGGGGCATACCCATGCCACATGTTCTATCTGCAGCCACTCCTGGGACAATCCTTTTGTATAGGCAAACACTACAGGTCCCATTTTACAGACAGAAAAACCAAGAGGAGAGGGTCCCTGAGCACAGGCCGTCTTTCCATGGGTTCTCAGTGGCAGGATTACACTTAGAACATTTTATGCAACACCAAAGAAGATGCCAATGAGAGAGAACCATGCTTGCCAACTCCTAACATCTTAGGCAGGCAGTCGAGAGACCTGGAGCCATCCGGGCCAGAATGGGGAGCGAGATGCCTGTTTCCCACTTGGATGGTATTTCCCAGGGCAAATCTCCCATAGGTAGCCACAGAAACCTGCTTTCCAAACTCAGCATCTTTCATCTCTAATCATATTTGGCGCCACAGAAACCAAAAGGCATCCAGGGACAGGAGATCTTTATCTATAGCAAATGTTTATTGGAGTTGCTCCAGAAAGCAGATCCACATGAAGCCAGTGTGCACAATGTCACCCACATTGCAATGTATAATCCTGTAGTGCTTGGAGCAGGGCCCCTAGGAGACTGCCTGTCTTCTCATAGAGAAAGAAGAGGCTTTGGAGCCTTGTCCTTATCCATCATTTCCAGAAAGTTGTTGTAGGAGAGCAAGAGGACCTTCCAGAAGCATGCAGAAACATAAATCTGACAAGTTTTGAGAAAACAAAATTCACTCTCCTTGACTTATAACATCATTTCCTTAAGCCAGATTGCCCTCCCAGCCCTGACAACACCCCCCACCCCACACACACACACCATCTGCAGCAAAGGTGCTGGTTATTGCCTTTTGATCCAGACACCATTGGGGAAGGCACACTTACAGTTACCAGCAGAATCCTTGATGTCTACAGTGGAGACCAAGTTATCAACTGTCAAGGGACAACAGATCCTCACACCAAAGGACCAAGAAAATTCTCAGAAGAACAAATGAAGCAAACAAAAGGAATGAAATGTCCTTCCACTACGCACTGGAGAAGGGACACTAGAATGTATTCCAGAATACATGCGGAGACGCGCACAAGGTGGGGGTGTGGCTCAGTGGTATCGTGCTTGCCTCATAGGGAGAAGGCCCTGGGCTCCATCTCTAGCACTGTATAAAGAGGGCAAGAAAGAATGAAGAGGAGAGAGTAGAACAAGTAGAACGGGGGGGGGAGGACAGAGGGAAGGACAGGAAGGGAGAAAGGGGAGAAAAGGGGAGAGAGTTAGAGGAGAGAGGGAGGGAGCAAGGGAACGAAGGGGAGAGGGAGGGGGGAGAGACTGAGGGAAAGGTAAAAAGAGGCAGAGGGAAAAGAAGAAAGGAGAGATCTAAAGAGGCCTGCTAGTCCAGAGAGGAAGAAAGAGGGAGATTGAGGGAGGGTCCAGAGGGAGTTAAAGGAAGGGGGAGGGAAAGGAAAAAAGAAAGAGGGAAAGGGAAGGAGAAAGAAAGGGAGAGCACGAGAGAGAGAGAGAGAGAGAGAGAGAGAGAGAGAGAGAGAGAGAGATCTAAACAAATTTGCTATTCTAGAATTTTCCCAGAAGTGAGATTAAGGAGCTGTGAAAGGAACCTAAGTAGAGAAGACAGTGGATGGAGATGAAGATCATATCTGCCTTGCCCTTCAGCTGGTTTGGAGGCTGACACACCCCAAAGCATTTCCATATCCCTTTTTTTTCATCCACTGTAGTGATCATGATACAAGCAAGGATGCTCAGTCCTTCACTTCCCTAGAAGGCTCCCCTGCATATGGGACATGGGTGTCCCCCTTGCATAGACTACTCGAGTGACTGTGGCCCAGGTAACTACAACATGATGTAAGACTTAGGTACAGTTATGTGTAATGTAGACCTGGGCCCCTGGGCTCTGGATTCTGACTATGTGGGTTCATATTTGAACACTGGGTAATCTGGTCTTTTGTCATCTATAAAATGGAAATAATATTGACCCATATGCAGAGAGTTATCAAAAGGATAAAATAAGATTCTCTTATGCCCACAGATGGTAGAGCCAGAGTCTCTCTCCACTGAACTAGCATCTACCTTCTCACTACAGTCCACCCCGTTCCCTATTACCTCCTCCTAGAACACAGATTACCCACACTGCCCACGGAGCAGTTGAGTTTTTTATCCTTTGCTTCAGTCCATTAAAGTCCTGTCTTCATTCAGAATTTCTCTTGGAATTCTTCTTGTTCTTCTGTATCAAGTGCTCTAAGCAGCAAGGGTAAGGACAGATAATGAATGAGATTAAGTCTTCCCTCAGGAAATCCTTTGCCACAGTAAGTGGCAGCTAATGGCTGCGGATAAAGATAGGATCATATCAAAAAGGAGGCATAAAGACCTGGCCTTCGGCAGCAGCTCTCTACACATGACCTGAAAATGAATCACGCAGTTTAAATATCTGAAGTTTGAAAGTCTGCTTTGCCCACCCCCTCTGGGCTGGTTAGTTCGGTATGAACTTGGTCAAACGGAATTCTGGGTTTGTCTGGGAAAGCTTTTCTGGATAAGTTTATCACTTAATGTTAGTCAATGTTTATTCTCTTAGTTAAGTGAAGCAGCCTGCCCCCTCCCAACAGGGGCGGGTCTCTCCCAATCGGTGGAAGGTCTCATATAGGAAAAAGGTGCCCTTTCTCTGTAAGGCCGGCTCTGGCTGCCCAATCCCTTGAGCCCGATCAACTGCATTTCCTGCCTTTGGCCTAATTAAAAACATTATCTCCTCCCGGGATCCCCAAGTCTCTGTCTTGTGGACTACAAATCTGGGGACTTCTCAGCTTCTATAATCCCATGATATAATTCCTTTATAAGAATAAATGTGCAATGCACACAGGCACACACAGACACACAGTCTCTGCCTCTCTCTCTCTCTCTCTCTCTCTCTCTCTCTCTCTCTCTCTCAACCTCGAATTGGATAAACCATTGTAAGCTGAATATACTGAGCCCACCTAGCATCTGGCTTAGGGCACTGCAGAGTACAGGCTGTTTTGTGATCTCTGGGCTGGCTGCAGGCTGTGGTTTGCTGCTACTGACCAGAGTCATAGGAGATGAACAGACTGCACTTCAGTGTACCAGGTCCAAATTCAAAATCGGGAGTCTACTGAATACTCAGTGCACTGATGCCATCTTATTTATTCATATTCATTTTATCATTATCAACATCATTATTTTTGGCAATATTAGGGTTGGAACTCAGGGACCTTGTGCACACTCACAAGCACTCTGACACAGAGCCCCAGCTCCAGCCTTTTCATACAGCCCGAAATCAAAAGGTCTTAACTACAACCATCATAAGTCAGACTGGATGCAGACATACACACATGCAAGTATGCACAGGCACACACACACATACACGTGCACTCACACATGCTCACACATGGCTCCCTGGTTGTGTTTTACTGGAGAATCTGAGTGAAATCGCGGTTACCAAATTGTGACGGCATGGAGATGGCAGCCAACTGGCAGATCAGAAGAATCAAAGGACCACTTTCTCCTCCTGTGTAGGGCTGTTTAAGCCGGGGTGTAGTGGCCTCTGTGCCTTCATCCGCTGAACATGCATGCTCTTTTTCTCTGTATTCCCAGGGAGCTGGTATGTTCACCTGTTTAAAGGGAGGAGGCTGGGGCCACCCCAGGGATTTCTGGGGAACCTGCACAGTACCCTCCCATAATGCTTTGCATCTCTTCCTGCTTGCCTATTTCCTCCACAGTCCAACTTCTATATATTTAGTCCTTCCAAGGGTGAGAACACAAGGTCATGGGCTCCTGCTCTCAATGCTCCCAGTTCTCCCAGTGCCTCTAGTACTCCCAGTGCTCTCAGCACTGCCTGTGCTCCTAGTGCTCCCAGCACTGGCATTGTGCTGTGTTCTTATATTTTCTGTGTTTACACACAGCTAGTGTTAGATAACATATCAATTTCATAGTAGTTATCCACTGCTTGTCTGCTACACTCTAGGCATTAGAAATACAGTCTAGGTTGAGTTTCCTTTATTGAAATGCTAGGGACAGGAAGCATTTCAGATTTGGGATTTTGTTTTTTAGATTTTGGGATATCTGAACACACATTATGACAAACCCAAGTCTGAGCACAAAACCCACTGACGCTTCAGCACCCAAAGGTGATTCTACATAACATTTTATTTTATTTTATTTTAAAGATTCATGTTTATTTTTAAATTATGTGTATTCGGGTGTATCTTTGTGTGGGTATGTGCACGTAGTGAACGCAGCTGTTCTGAGGCCAGAAGAGAGTCAGAGGTCCTGGAGTTGGTGTTAAAGGTGGTTGTGAACTGAATGATGGGGTGCTGGGAACCCATGTCCTCCAGAAGAACAGCAAGTGCTCTTAACTGATCAGTCATCTTTCCAGTCACATATATAACAATTCAGAAATGCTGTTCCATGAGACAAAGTTTTATAGTGTTAAATTTTCTATTTGTAGCACTCAAAAATTAGGGCATTTGGAATTTTGAGTTGTTTGGGGATGCTCAACTTGTAATAGACAAAATGTACCCCCTGACCCCAAAGAGGCTTAACATATCTAGTGAAGTCAGATATTACAGAACTGTTTCCCCCACACATGCACACACACACACACACACACACACACACACACACACACACACACACAAGGAACT
>NW_008331824.1:1204043-1215449 GCF_000622305.1 Nannospalax galili
TTAACAAGGCGAATTGTGGTGGTAAACTCCATGGAAAGAAGGAGGTGGGCCTAACTGGGGGAACACAGGAACCAATGCAGTAGGATGTCAGGCCTGGCCCTGGGCAAGACCCTGAACCCCAGGCTCATCCAGTGTCCTAGCCAGATGGGATAGACCAGGGGACTTCTCACATCTTGCATCTCAGTCTATTCTGAACCAAGACTCACCTTCAAAAATCAACCCCCTGAGAGCAAGCTTCATGCAATTTCCCTTTTTTGTTCCTAATAGTGAACTCAGAACTTAGCTCATTTCATCATTTTATATATATATTTTTAAATACTTTATTTATTATTTTTATGTGTATGCATGTATTCCCTGCATGTAGGTAAGTGCACCTATGTTGTGCAATGCTCGCGGAGGACAGAAGAGGCTGTCAGATCCCCTGGACCTGGAGTTACACACAGTTGTTAGCTGCCATGTGGGTGCCGGGATTTGAAACCGGGTCTTCTGCAAGAACAGCTAGTGCTCTTAACTGCTGAGCCATTTCTCCAGCCCCATCATTATATATATTTTTTAAGGACAAGATTTCATATAACTCAGGTTGGTCTCAAGTTCACTGTGTAGCTGAGGATAATCCTGAACTCTTGACCCCCACTGCTTCTGCATTCTGAGTGCGGGGGGTTACAGGCATGCTCCATCATGCCCAGCTTTTGCAATAATGAGGATTGAACTCAGGGTTTCATGTGTTTTGGGCAAGCTCTCTACCAACTGAGCCATATCTTCAGTCCTCATTACTCTCTCTTAGAAAATTTTTTATCTATAATTTGATTTTATGTGTATGAGTATATTGCCTATGTGTCTGTAAGTGCACCTGTGTCATGCAATGCCTGTGGAGGTCAGAAAAGAGCATCAGATCCCCTGGAAATGGAGTTACAGATGGCTGCTAGCCACCATGTGGGTGCTGGAAACTGAACCCAGGTCCTCTGTAAGAGCAGCCAGTGTTCTTACCCACTAAGTCATCTCTCCAGCCCCCAATTTCTCTTTTTAAAACAGGCTCAATATAGAGCCCAGGCTAACCTCAGACTCATGGTCCTCCTGTCCAACCTTCCCAAGGCCGGAATTACAAGTGTGGGTTACCACACCTGCCTGTTCAAGTCACTTTATTGACAGACTCGTGCCAGAGGAACCCTGGACTTCTTGCAGCCTAGACAGAATCAATCAAGGAGCACTGCACAATGGGTTAAGGCAGTGTTGTGTAGTTATGGTGAGAGCAGGCAGCCTTGTTTGAACCCTATCTCTGTCACAACCTCCCTAGAGTCAGTTCCTTTGCCTCACTGTGTCTTGGTTTGCTACTGAATAAAGTGGACATAGCAATAGATCCTCAGTGGTAGGATGGCTTTGATAATGAAACTACCTAATAAATACCCTATATTCAGAGCAATGAATGGCTCATAGTGCTCAGTATGTATTGGCTCTTATCCTCCTTGGAACCTCCAGGGTAGGAGGCTTGAGGGCACATGCTTCTGATAATATCATCAGAGCAGAGACTAAGGTCAGAACACCTATACTGAAGGCCCCTGGCAGCATGGACCTGCTGTGAGCCGACTTCACTGTGTCATTTTCAGTAAGTGAAGGATTTTCTTCCTCTTTCTAATGGTTACACTTCTGTTTCACCCTAGCCCTCGAAACATTAAAATATTCATGCACTTCCACTGAACTGTCACTGAAATAGCAACATGCAGGTTTTCAAATGCTTGCCCACACTCAGTCCACTGGCCACTGGGCCTCAAAGGCCTCTTCTACACAGTGGTCCCTAGTTATCGACATGTTTAAGAAACAAAGTTCCACATCTGGTCAAACACAGAGAATAAGTGACTATGAGGTGTCTGGCCCTCAGTGACACTTCTACAATACAACATCTGTACCCAGGGCTCAGGGAACACCTCAGAAGAGGGAGCAGGAAGAATGTGAGGGACAAGCCCCCTGCTGCTAGTTAATGCATCTAGACATGACAGGGAGGCTGCACCAATGAAATCTCCACAGTACAGTAGTCTAACGAGATCTGCATAATGACAAAACCAGTTGACATGCCAAGTCAGTGAATGCTGGGGGAGGGAGAATCAGTTTCCTCCAAGGACTAGGACCCTGAGAGATTATCTAATCCCAAGTGAGCAGACCTGAACACAGGTACACAGAAGTACACTTAAATGGATTCAGTACATTGTGTGTGTGTGTGTGTGTGTACGCATGCATGTGTGTCTATAAATGTTTGTGTATATATGTAGCAATAATAACTACAGAAGAGGAAAATAAACTGAGAGGAAGTTGGGGGGGAGTCATGGGAGGAGTTGGAGGGGGTTGGAAGGGATGGAAATAATGCAAAAATAATACTCGTGTATGAAATTCTCAAAATATAATAAATTTCATGCACTTCCACTGAACTGCCACTCAGCGACTTGCAAGTTTTCAAACACATGCCCACACTTGGTCCACTGAACCTCAAACACCGCCACTATACAGGGGCCCTTAAGTGCTCATGTGTATAAGAAACACCTGAAGAAGCCAGGCTGGACCTGTAGCTCAGTGGGTAGAGTGCTTGCCTAGCATGTCGGAAGCCCTGGGTTCAACCCCCAACCCCCAGTACTGCATGAATTGGGTGTGGTGGTATACACCGGTAACCCTAGCTCTCAGGAAGTTCAGGCAAGAAAATCAGAAGTTCAAAGTCATCTTCAGCTATATAGGAAGTTTAAGTTCAGTCTGGGATACATGAGACCTTGTCTAAAAAAGAAAGAACAAAAACAAAAAAACAGAATCACCAGATGGAACAATTGGACTTGGGAGGCTGGGGCATCCCAGATCCTGCACTTGGACCTGCTGAGGGTGCCCCAGATTCTGGGGCACTGCTGATGGTGCAGCATCCAAGACTGTCAGACCATCCTGTAGAACAAGCGCTGGAGTCTACCTAGACCTCCCACTGAGAAACTGAGGCTCACAGGACTCAAAGCACTTGGCCAAAGTCACAGGTGATCAAAAGGCAGGGGAGAAGTACAAACCTAGACTCCAAACCCAGTGCTCTATCTGTAGGATACTCCTCTGCCCTTTAAGCAGGTTCTCTGAGCTGAAATCAGGTACAAAGCAGAAGCTGTGTTTGCAACTCTGTATGGAAAGGAAGACTGAGGAACAGAAACTCTGCCACAGAGAGGAGGACAAGGCTCAACAGATGCTTCTGAGGCTGGAGACAGCAGGTGGAAACTGTGCACTCCCTGGTTCTTCCTGGGCACCAGCACCCTTTTTATCGATTTATAACTGAGCACACTTACAGGGTGCAGAGTGATCACATAATTGTGTCATCGCTGTGCATCGAGCACGCCGATGCGATTAACATTTCTCCTCCATTTGTGCTGTGACCCTTTGAACCAGTTTAGCCTACCCTGTGTTTCACACTTGAACTTATTCCTCCGATGTAACTCTATATTGGTGCCTGTTTCCCAGGCTCCACACCTCCTTTCCCAAACTCTCAGGACCATTGGCCTTTCTCCTCCCATCTATCAATACATAGCACTTAAACTCTCCCCAACAGCATCCTGCCTTCCCAGAGGTAGCTGACTAGGACCTCATCGAACTAAATTAAATCAGAGACAGAGCTTCAAACGCTGAGGCTGAGGAGGTGGTTCAGCTCTTGCCACCTACAAATGAGGACCAGAGAGTACCATCCCAAGAACCCAGGTTTAAAAAGAGCTGAGCATAGTGGCCATGCACTTGTAATCCCATGCTGGTTAGGCAAGGACAGGCAGATTCCCCAGGGCTCGCTGACCAATCAGCAGGCCAGTGAGAGATCTTGTCTCAAAAAACAAGGTGGACAGCAACTAATGAATGACAGTCTCCAAATACTCAGCCACACGTGCTTACACACATGGGCATGCACACATGGGAACATACACATGCGTGAACACCCCCCCACGTGCACACAGGAACATATGCACACATGCACAACACTATAAACTTAGCAGTCATCAGGCCACAGTCAAGGCTGTGTTAGCTGCCATCATCTCTCACCTCTCTGGTCCCAAAGCTGCCTCACTACTCACTAATCCCCCTCTTCCACTTTGGTGCTCTCTAAAACCTATTAGCCAGAGAAGTTGTATGTAGCTCAGGCTGATCTTGAACCTGTGATGCACTGTTTCTGCCTCCTAAGTGCTGGGGTCACAACAGATAGCTCAGATAAAACCATTTTAGACTTCTGTTCAAAGTAGAGTGTGAGCGATACCATGTGCCTTTCACATGTCATCCCGCTGTTACACCTTGCACATCCTCAGCCCCTTGCACGTCCCCCAGCCCATTCGTCAAAGCTGACAGGTTGCTGCCACTGCAGCATGCAACACTGACCCACTATGTCTGCACAGCTCACCTGCACCCACATTTCCCACTCTTTGCACTTCAAGATCCAGTCAACGCATTCAAGTTGCTTTCTGTCTTGTTTCTGGACCACATGGAGTCTTCAAAAGGCAAGCAGATCACTCCTCTGCTTCAAATGCCCCAGTGACTCCTCACTGTAACCCAAATGAAACCCAGACTCCTTGTCTAACTTTACTCCCAAGGCCACACCTGACTGAATCAGTTGAGGTCTCATCTCCCCCGTTATCCTCTCTCCACATGCCCTGGGAGCACCTGCCTTCCTTCATCCCGCCAACCCCCCGCAACGGCCCATTGCCTCCACGGGGCCTGGGGCCCTTGTCTACCCTCCAAGCCAGCCTCCCCTCACCTTCCTCATTCCCCATCTGCAGCTCTTTCATTATCCACAAGGCACAGATTGCTCCTTGGACTGACCCTATTTCTGCACTGATGATCTACAGTAGGTCTCCCTCTGCCAGAATGTAGGCACCTTGTCTATTCACTCTCTGTTTCATTTTTCCTGCTTAGGATTACACATAGCACAGTGCATAGTAAGTGCTTTAAAATACAGACTGAAAGAAACACTGCAATGAAGGAATGAATGGGAGGAAGGCAGACACATACCTGAATACTTAGCAATGTGTCCTAGAAGCTAGTGCACTGCCTGGCATACAGTAAGTGCCCAACAGTGCCAGTGCTGGTTATACACGAGGTGCTCAGTAAGTAAATAGTGAAATAAAACTAGACTAAAAGAATGAAAAGAAGGGGCATTCATTGATTCATCTCAAGGATCTAGCCCCATACCTGGTGCACAGAGGGCGCTCAGTACGTACCAGTCAGGTGGATGACCTTTAAGTGAATGCCATCCGTTTTCAATGGAAAAGGTGACATACTGCAGGTAGAAGAGGCCACCCCAGATCCAGCGCTTCTCCAGGGGTGCAAAGCAAGGACTCCAGGAGCTTTCTTCAAGAGCTGTCCACACAGCCACTTCTGGGGGGTGCCAGCCTTCCAGGGATGGTGCTGAAGTGGAGACTACGTAGCCTTCCTAGCACCTTGAACAGGGGTTTTAGGACCCCCTAAACTGCTGCCACCCCAGGAGGGTGGCTCCTAGGTGGCAGGCAAGGAGAAGTCATCCAAGAGAAGACAGCTGGCTCACTGGCTCCTGGGGGTCTGTATCCTGTCACCAGCAGAGAAACAACTCTTCACAGGGGACTCTTTGCTCTAAATCACGTAAAGACCTCAGAACAGCCTCAAGCAGTGTGCAGAAGCTCACATGGGGCATTCACAGGAACACAAGCTGCCCATCCTCCCCAACACAGATCTTCTCCCGGCTTCCCGCCACCACCCCTCTTTCATCTTCCTCCTCGGCTTCACCCACTATCTGGACACAAGTGTTAAAGAGCACATCTTTTTTACCTAGCCCAGAATCCACACCCAGTTTCACCACATCGCAGAAGTAAGCAAGGATCCCCTATAAGTCCCAGAAGAAAGACAATTCCAGAAAACTTTAAGGAGTCTTTGGACATGTGGCTGTGGGCTCTGTGCCCCTACTCTCAGGCCCGCAGCAATGGAACAAAGGGAAGAAGCTTATGTTCTATGAAGAACTCTAAGGTCAAAGGTAACAAGAAGCCAGGGGCAGCTGGTAGGAAGAAGAATGGAAGAGAAACAAAGACACAGGGAAGTTCTAGCCCATGGTTAGCATTGAGCCCACAAGTTCAAAGACATGTCAGAAAGCAGCCATCACCTCTAGTTCCCGCAACACCAGGTAGCTGGCAGGTCCTGACTCCCTGTGTTGTCTGCTCATCCACCCGGGCCTTTCTTCGCTTTCGCAGAGCGCATATGCCCTTCTGATGCTCACACCTAGATGCGGGCTCAGCAAAGTACAGCCCATGAGCTACATCCTGCCTGCTGTCTGTGTTTGTGAATAATCTTTTATTGGAACACAGATGTATACATTGATTCATGTACTGTCTATGGAGCCTTCACACTGTAAGGGTGTTCTGAGTGGTTGCATCAGAGACCTCAAGGCTCATAGAACTGGAAATGTTGACTGTCCCTTCCCCACAAATGTCTACTCATCCCCATCTAGGGCATTTGTTTGTGTGTCCACTAAAATATGTCCTATTTATGATTAGTCTTCCCTCTGCAACGTTAACTCAACAGGAAGGGGTCTCTAGTTCATCAAAATATTTCATATTCAGGCCAGTGAGATGGCTCAGAACATAAGGCGCCTGCCACCAAGCCTGATGACCTGAGTTTGGTCTCTGGGACCACATGATGGAAGGAGAAAACTGACTCCTGAAGTTGTTCTCCAACCTCCACATGTGTGCTGTGGCATGTTCATGCATGCACGCACCAGCACAAGCATGCACACACACACACACACACACACACACACACACACTAAATAAATAAATAAATAAGTAAGTAAATAAGTAAATGTAATTTAACTTGTTTCAAACTTCATACTCTTCAGGCAATGCCCGACTCGTGCCAAGCACTTGCTAATATTTGCTGAATGGAAGAATGAATGACTATCACCTTGTGGGGAACATATTATTACCACCTCATTTTGCACTGGGGTGTGGTGTCCCAGGGACTCCAGCAGCACTGAGTGGAGTTTTGAGGAAACACCCAGGTCTTTCCATTGAAGAGAGTGAACCTGTGTTTAGATGAACCATCAACACCATCTTGTGCCTCTGGTCTCTCACTTGCCCAGCTCGTCTTAAGTTCTCTTCCTTGCTGTGCTGTTAAGTGAACCATAGGAGTCACCAACCACAGCTTTATTTTATGTAAGGGCTTATTATGTATATTTATTTGAAAAAACTGCTGTGGTGGAATCTAAAATGCCCCCCAGTGACTCATGTTTTGAACATGTGGTCCTCAGCTGGTAGATGCTGTGCAGTCTTTAAGGGGCATAGCTTACCTGAAGGAAGTGGGTCACCAGGGGCTGGAGTCTTCACTGGGGGCGGGGCCTAGCAGGCATACTATCCCCAGCTTGTCTCCCTCTCTACTTCCCTGTGATGTGAACAGGCTCCACCACATGCTCCTGCCTCACCATGATGAATTAAACCCTCTGAAACCATGACCCAAAAGAAATCTTTCCTCCCTTAACTTCTTTCTGTCAGGCATTCTGCCGCAGGGACACAAAAGTAATTGATATAAAAGTAATCTATTTAGACTTCACAGTAACGTTTCCAAGGAAGTGACACTGTAATCCCATCAACCAGGCTGAACACTGAGGTAAAGAGAGGCAGAAGGACTGTCCAACACCATGCAAGCGTAAAGGGAGGGTTGGGGTCTAGTAGTCCCTGGCTCTTAGTTCCTACTGACCAGTCAGTATAGTCTGTTCAGAAGGAAAGTGGGCTTAGAAAGTCCAGGATCACCACATACAGAAGCCACGATGGCCCAGTGTAGTGACACACACCTTTAATCCCAGCACTAGGGAGACAGAGGCAGGCAGAACTCTGTTGAGTTCCAGGCCAGCATGGTCTACATAGTGAGTTCCAGCTCAACCAGGGCTACCTAGTGAGACCATGTCTCAAACAAAAACAAAACAACAACAAAAAACATAAAACAGAAACCACAGTGTTTCACATGACCTTAAGGATGAGACCTGCTTCCAGAAACATCCATACCACCCCACCCTACCCCCAGCTTTCTGCTGCTCAGGCAAAGAGGGAGCAGGAAATCCCAGGAATCTGCCTTTTAAGGTCTTCCTTCTGAAGACTCGGGGTCACTCAGAACTATACAATGTAGGGACCCCAACTCAGCAGAGACTCAGGACTCCTTGGTGAGAAACAACCCAATTTGTCAGAGCCTAGCGGCCTACACTATTTACAGGGCTGGGCCAGCCAAACTGTCTGACTGGGGCTTCCCAGACCAGACAAGAGGGGACAGAGTGTCCCTGGGCTGAGAGGTGGGGGAGAAGTCAGCCTCATCCTGCCTACTCCTCCCATCTTCTTCCCCAGAGAATCTACAGATTGGATTCTCCAAAATGCTTTTCACATCTCAGTTAGCGCTGCTGATCAATTAATTATTCACGGCCTTGCTCTCCACAAACTCTGAGACTGTCACTGTTAGCAAGAGGATTTCTGGACTCAACCCAGCACCCCTGCCCAAGCTGTCAGCCAGCCCAATGTGGTGTTCCTCCTTCTCCCAAACCTCTGAAGCCCACCACCTACTGCCCAGCTCAACCCTGGGCTCAGGGACAGACAGCAAGTCCCCCAAGGGGTTGTCTGAGGCAGGGGCTGCCTCAGCCAGCGTGACTCACTCCAGCTCTGGAGCACAGCATCTAACCTCATTGCAATCTAAGTGGAAAATAGAGCTCAGAAGTTCCACCCTTGTGCCAGGCTGAGGATGGTTCTGTGGTACAGAACGAGCCTGTAAAAATGCTGGGTGTTACTGAGATGGAGTACTTGGGAGGGTCACCCAGACAAGCTGTCACTCTGCCGTGTTTGTAGTCAGACGTTTGAGATTTGGTAAGGGGCATTAGTCCTTTCCTTTGGAAAAAGTTAGGATGACTTTAGATGCATGTTCTGACATCCCAAACAGAGATGCTTATTCAGCATCCTTTGAAAAACAGACAGGCTCTGGTGCTGACCCATCACCCATCAAAGGTTCTGGGTCCCAGGTCCTGTCACTTCACCAAGCATGACCCTCCCAGAAAATCACCTTTTCATGATAAGCTCAGACTCCACATCTGCAAAATGGGAGACTCACACTTGCAGCCCAGGAGCTACGACAAGGAATCAACAAAGTGACATACATAAAACTGCTCAGGCACACCACATCCGGGCATGGACACTGGCTGTCCTGAATTCTAAGATCCCATGCCTTGTAAGACACAGGTCAGATTTAATAGCAATTCTGTGGTTCATTCTGATAAAGAAACACACTCATCTCTTATAAAATTCATTGCAGAATTTAGAGATATTATTCATTAAACATTTTTAAATGAGTGAATTATCCTTATCCATTGCTGCAATGACTTTGTTAATGATAGGTGAAGACGGAACACAGAGAGGCCATGTAGCTGACACAGGAACACACAGCCAGTCAATGGCTAAGCTAGGAACAGGAACAAAACCCAGGGCCCATAGGTCTCCAGGACAAGGAAGAGGAGAAGGGGGGGAGGAGGAGGAGGAGGAAGAGGAGGAGGAGGATGGAAAGAGGAGGAGGATGGGGAGAAGGGGAAGGGGGAACGGGAAGAAGAAGAATAAGAGGAGGAGGAGGAGAAGGAGGAGGAGGAAGAAAAGGAAGAGGAGGAGGACAAGGAGGAGGAAGAGGAGGAGTCGTCAGCAGACAGCCCCCTTCCTGACTCAACTCTTCCTCCTCCCCTTCCTCTTCCTCTTCCTCTTCCCTTTATCCTCAGACCATCACTAGCAATAATAATAATAAACACTCTGTGATATTTAACACATGCCTCAGCACTGTGCTCAATGACGTATGAATATCTGTTCACTTCATCTCTCCACAGGATCCTCTGGAGTAGCTACCACATGTTCTCATTTTACAGAAGAAGCAGGAGAGGCACAGGGATGGTTCCTAACTTGCCTACAGTCACAGCTAGTAAGCAACAGTGCCAGGACTTGAACTTGGGCAGCCCAGTTTCAAAGTCCATGTGTTAAAAGATAAACTCTACACTGTGTGCTCCAGCTGAGATGAATGGGGACACTTCAGGGTGACATAAAAATGTCACTATGGCTTTCTCTCACACAGGGAAGTTCCTCTGAGCCCAGCCACAACCTGCCCTCCCCAAACCAAGAGCGAGTCCAGGCCTCTCTGGCCTTCCTTCCTGCTGCAATGGGCCAGCTGGTGTGCCCAGTAGAGGGTGGGTCCCAGCCTGGATACATGCTCTGACCGAAGCCGCAGCTCCACCCGCTCCCTGTCTACAGCAGCCCAGCGATCATTTCTTCATGATGGTCAAAGAACAAGAGTCCCCAAGGAGGGTGCAGCAGGCTGGACATCTGCCAGGTATTCCCTCACCAACCAGAGGGGACAGGTAAGAACCCTCTCCTCAGGTTTACCTAAACCCCGAGGAAACTCAACATCCAGCGATGGGGAGGTGAAGCGTGCGGGCACCGTGCCAGGCTGGGTGAGAATGCAGACCTGTCCCTCAGCAGCTGCACAACGCTGCCAGAGTTACTTCCCTCTGTGTGCCTCACTTCCTCTGTCCACAGAGTGGCATTCTGACAACACCGATATCACAGGGTGTTGGAGCATTAACTGTAAAATGCTTTGCTTGTGGTCAGAGTAATAAGAGAGGGTAGGGGGTGGCTACCATTATTTCTCTTTTTTAGACAGCATCTCATATAGACGAGGCTAACCCTCAACTACATAGCTATGGATGATCTCGAACCTCTCATCCTCCTGTCTCCATCTCCTGAGTA
The DNA here is from genome assembly GCF_000622305.1 of Nannospalax galili. Classification (NCBI taxonomy): domain Eukaryota; kingdom Metazoa; phylum Chordata; class Mammalia; order Rodentia; family Spalacidae; genus Nannospalax; species Nannospalax galili. Next base: position 1,214,807 of record NW_008331824.1, read on the forward strand.
CTGGGACTCCAGGTATGTGCTGCCATACCCAGTTTATGCTCTGGTATGGAACCCAGGGCTTCATGCATGCTAAGCAAGTGCTCTACCAACTGATCACCCCCAAATCCCTATCAACCTTCAATGCACCAGGTCCCAAGAACACAAAGTGACTCTTAAGATACAACCAGTACATTCAGGAAGCTGGTAGGAAGCCATGGAGCAAGACTTGATTCTACAGAGCTTTTGGTCTTTGGGTCATACACACACACACACACACACACACAACTTTATTTTGGCAGTTCTGGGGATGAAACCCACCCAGTGCCTTGCACATGCTGGGCAAGCCCTCTACCACTGAGCCACACCCTTAGCCCCTTAAAGCAGGGCTCCATAGCTCTTGCCTCACCTGACCTTTTAAACAACTTCTGAAGGAAATTAAAGCATTTTCTGAACACCTACCATGTGCCACTGCTCCCAGTACTGGGATGTGCTCATGGCATTAAGGGGCCTAAGGCCAGCTGTGATGATAACAAGATCCTAATAAAAGGCTGGAGTCTGGGTCTATGTGCCACTGCTCCCAGTACTGGGATGTGCTCATGGCATTAAGGGGCCCAAGGCCAGCTGTGATGATAACAAGATCCTAATAAAAGGCTGGAGTCTGGGT
>NW_008331824.1:1216442-1223303 GCF_000622305.1 Nannospalax galili
AGGGGAGGGGAGGGGAGGGAAGCAGAGGGGAGGGAAGGAAGGGGTACAGGACACAGGACATTTTGATGTGGAAATGAGGACATGGAAAAGGTCTGTGCTGGGGAAATTGCTCTGCAGGACAGGTGGTGATCCAAAGGGAAGAGTGATGTTGGAAGTGGGGTACAGTGACTCCCAGAAGCTGAAAAGCCTGCAAGTGACAGAGCTTTTGTCTAACAGTTCAACACTTCCTGTCTGTTCAAGGTCCATCAGCTAATTAACCATCACTTTTCCTAGATTTTCAATAAAATAGGAGCAATGAACCTATTTTTATGAATACAGATGGTATGAACCTGACCAAAGAGCACACATTCCAGTGTCCTGGGTCCTCCTGGGGCCATGGCTCCTTCCTCCTCCCCAAATGGTTTTCATGCCCCTGAAGAACACAGGCCTCCTCCCTCCTCCCCCATACTAAGAGCAAATGCCTTCTACTGTTTCATGTCACCCTCCTTGGAAAAGCCAGGCCTGACCTCCCCTCACTCTTCTGTGGCTCTCTTGTTCTTGAACACTAATGCTTAGGAGCCCTATCTGGTCACCTGCTCTATGCCTAATCCCAAGCATAGTTCATGGCACAAAGTAGGCCCACAGCAAAGGTGCTGAATGAATTTTGTTGAAGGGCCTGTGAATGTACTTGCTAAATCTACAAAGGTGACAGTTTTAGTGAGTGACACACGGCAGACCATCATTGGGTGCTGCTCAGAGACCCCAAAGTGATGAGACTGGCTCTCCACTGTGCAGTAACCTGAGGCTCAATGGCAGAGAAGCCTCTTCCCAGCACCCCAGGATCCAAGCCACCCCAGCAGGTCACTCAATGTCAAGGACAAGATTCAGAAAGACATCAGGGAGGAACAGCTTAAGGAGCCTGCAGGAGATACCACATCCTCCTTAGAGCATTGACCACCTGACATCCTTACCGCTCTTAAAGGTTAGAGCAAGTGGGATAGTGGAAACTAAGTACAAACAGTGCTTTGCTTTGATGCAGGCAGTAGCGACATCCCCTAACTGGAAAACAGTGACCTGTCATGTCACTCATTCAGTCATTATGACAGAAGCACTGGGAAGCCATCTGCACATAGGGAATGCACAGCCTATTCAAAGACTGGAACTGTCAGAGGAACTAAATCAGCATCTTATACTGTTGGTCCTTGAGGAGATTTCACGGACCAGTACTTCCTGGTTCACCCATTTCTACCTTTTCTTTTAGGATTGCCTCTTTCTTATTTTCTTTTATTCTCAATGACCTTCTTGATAAATAAACCTTGACCTCTAATCTTCACCACTTTCATCCTTCATGTCCCATATGAAAAGCTAACATTCTTTGAAAACAGGCTATGCATTTGTCTTTGGCACAGTGTTGGCCCCATCTATCAGGCTGGGATGTGAACTGTGCTCAGAGTCACTGATGCCTGGATTTCATCTAAAATGTCCAACTGATTTCTTTTCTGATGGAACAGTTCTATAGAAGGAGTTTTGTTTTGTTTTTCAAGACAGGAGTTGATGTAGCCCAGGCTGGCCTCAATAGCTATGTCTCCAGGGACGACCTTGAACTTCTGATACCTTACCTAGGCCCCCTGATGCTTGACACATGCCACTATGCCTGGCTTATGCAGTGATGCAGATAGAATGCAAGCCTTCCTGTTTGTTAGGAGAGAACACCACCAACTGAGCCATATCCCCCATCCTAGAGGCGTCCTCTCACTTTAAATTTCTATGTGATAGCCTTTTAGAAGCTAATGTTTAGTGTATATTACTATTTTGTGAATGAGAAGATTCATACTTTTTAAATAGATTAGTTTTCTTTTGAGATTAAGTGAATCATCAGTTTTAATGAGGGACTCATAGAACATCCAGAGCAATGTCTCTTTCAGTTTGTTCATGTTTTGTTTTGTTTTAATTTTTATTACAAATAGTATTATTGTGTGTGTGTGTGTGTATGTGTGTGTACAGGCCCACATAAGAATATGTGTACCATGTGGGACCTAGGCATCAAACTCTGGTCATGATGCTTGGCTGCAATGCCTTAACCTACTGAGCCATCTTGCCTACTTTATTTTGTTTTGTGACACAAGATCTCAACATAGCCCAAGCTGGCCTCAGATTGGCTATGTAGCAGAATTGACCTTGAACTCCTTATTCTCCTACTCTACCTCCCAAGTGCTGGAATTATAGGTTTGCAGCACCATGTCCAGCTTAGAAAGCAATCTTGATAAAGAAGTCATGAGGTGGACAAGATGGCTCAGTGGGTAAAGATGCTTGCCACCAAGCCTGGCAACTTGAGTTCAATCCCTGGAAGCTCCATGGAAGCAGTAGAGAACCAACTCTTGCAAGTTGTACTCTGACCTCCACATGTAAACCATCACATACACACACACACACACACACACACACACACACACACACACACACACACACACACTTTTATAATGAGCTCTAATGAATACCTATGATTCTAAAGTTATGAAGTTGGGTATGGATGGGAGACACCCAGGGTTAAATATTTCACATCCAGGAATTGCACATTCTGTGAGTTTAGCCACAGGTAAACAACTACAACTGACACTACCTAAGACTGACGCAAATGTAATGGATTATGGCTGAAATGGGATTTCACGTCTACTTCTAGCACAAAAAATTCAAATTTCATCCAAAATAAATTTGAAAGCATCAGCAAGCCATCTCCTCTTATGACACTGGTGAAGCCTGCCCATTGCAGGAGGCAGGACCTGGGGCCAGGCTCCTCAAACAGCCAGGACATTACCCCATCAGGGAGGGCTGCCTAGAAGACAAAGCCAACGGGACTCTTTGACAAGCCCTAGAAAAAATATGAAGTCATTGTGTTTAGTCAGCACCAAGCAGACCTGAAAGACAGTGGATGGAAGGGAATCCTTGTCCCAACCCTGACTGCAGAAGTGGGCCAGCAAATGAAAAGTGACCAGGGCTCAGAAAGTAAGGCCAATCCTGGGCAGCTAAACAATGCTGACATGGCACAGGAAGCCAGGTTTCTAGGCAGAGGCCAGGCACTCTAATGCTGCATCTGTGCACGACATATGCATTCCCCAAAGGGACACTTGAGCACAATGTTTCGATGGAAAATGACACATGACACTGTGGGCTAGAGATCTTATGTGGGAAGCAGGGCTGTGTTCATCCGCTTCCCAGCAAGAAAATCAGAAAAGCTAGAGATAAACAGAAGTCAATCAAAGCAGAAAGTGACAGGGAAGGAAAAAAGAAGTCTAATTCTGCCAGACCTGTTTTGCTGAGTAAAAGATAACAGCTCTTTGGACCATATGACTTCGATATAAGAAATTAAATGATGGCACCGTTCCCCAATACAGTGAAAGCAGTTAACATCAGGCATGTGCCCAAAGGCCTTGAAGGAACTGGATGGTAGTCAATTAATACATTTTGGTTCTATGGAGTCCCCATTTTGCAAGACTAATTATGTCAGCAAGCCTCTTCCCTGAGTTTCAGCCGGGAACCTATTACCCAGCTTCACTCTCTAGGATGAAAAGCAGGGTTTTAAAATTAAAGCATCAGCTCCAAACCAGCCAGTTAAAAACCAAAACCCAAACCCAAAATAAATAAAAACAGTGGCTAACTCAATTCTTCTAGATAATCATTTAATCTACATGTAGGTGCATTCCCTCAAAAGACCTGTACAAGAATGCTCATTCATAGTAGGGCCAGCTAGACGACTCTGAGTAAAGGTACTTGCCTCCAAGTCTGGTGATCTAAGTTGGATTCCTCAGACCCATGGTGGAAGGAAAGAACAGACTTCCACAAGTTGTCCTCTGACTGCCACATGCACACAACATACCTGTGTACACACACAGGTACACACACACACACACACACACACACACACGCACGCACAATAAATTAAAATGTACTCATTTTAAAAAGAATGCCCCTAGCAGCCTTATTTATAATGCCGCACTTGAAGCCAGCTAAAGGCCCATGGACAGGGCTGGGAATGTGGCTCAGAAGACAGTGCTTGCCCAGATTGCACCAGGCCCTGGGTTCCATTCCCAGCACTGCAGAGAAATTAGGAAATAAAAAGCAGAACTATGCCATGTTTTCAACATCAAGGCAGCTGAGAATCCAGTCGGCGTCATGAAGAGAGGCATGGAGAACCACAGCCATCAGATTAAATCAGCTGGGAAGCCTCTGTAGCCAGACCGGCAAAAGCTAGTGTCTTTAGGGCTATTTAATAATAAAAAAGGTAAGTTTAAGTTCTTTTCCTCTAGCTAATGTTGTGCTTCTCTCTAAGGTGAGACCCATTTAATGGACTGAAAGATAGGATAGTGCTACTGTTCAAAGACAGTGATGCCACAGCATCCCTGTGCAAGTCCCCCACCCCACCCCACCCCCACCCTGGGTAACCAGTGACTCCTCTCCCGGAACTCTGCCACTGATGCTGTTCATATCAACGGCAGCTGGAGAAACACGTGACCTTCAACCTGCAGCCAAACCTCCCCTGGACACTCACAAAGGAAAAGGGCCAGGCCCAGCTTCTATGCAGCTTCCAGAGAACACATACTTAATTATTTTTCTTACTGTCAACAGCTGGGTCTCCCTGAACTCCATGCCTGTAATAATTGCTATAATTATTATTTTAATACAAATCAGCAACTTATCACAATATTACCACCACCCCTGCCCAGCTCAGTGTGGATGATCACCACAGACAGACCCCCAGCTTCATATGAGTGGGAATCATCCCTTTAACAACAGTAAGTGGCACCCTATCTTTTACCTCCATCTTTTATGCTGGGTCTCAAGGGTTTCATCCATACAGTGGACAAACTGAGCTAATATTCAGGTAGAGCTATTTTGCAGAATAGCTCAGAGAAACTGCCTTGTTAAAACTTCAGGGCCAGGGCTGGAGAGGTGGCTTAGTGGATAAATTGCCTGCTGTGTAAGCATGAGGACGCAGCACCCACATAAAAGCCAAGTGTGACAGAGTGCATTTGTAACCCCAGTACCTAGAAGGAAGAGGCAGGGAGATCCCAGGCACTTGCTGGCCAGCCAGTCCAAAGGATCAGACAGCTCCAAGTTCAGTGGGAGATCCTGTCTCAACAAACACGGTTAAAAGAGAAAGAGGGCACCAGGCATCAACCTCCACACTCACATGTGCACAGAAACGTGCATATACACACAGACATGGGCACAGATACATACACACGCACACTTTTCTGTGCAACCCAGAATTTGGACACACAGACTCCCAGGTTGTGCTGCCTGAGCCAAAATTCAAGTCCCATTACCTTGTAGCTTTGGGTGACTGGTTATCTGCAGTAGGCCTAGGTTTTATGAGGGAAATAAATATCAGGGAATAAAGTAAACAGGAATTAAACCACAGCCACTTGATAAGGCTGTTGTAAATGACTAAATGTGATAATCTGTGAGACTCTGCTTAGCATGGTGCCTGGCACACACTGACATCTAAAGATAACAGCAATTGTTAGCCTGTTAACTTTGAGAGTTAACTCAAATTCTGTTACCATTTGGTTGGTTGTTAAATGGCCCTCAAAAGCCTATATACATTGAAGGTTTGGTCCCAAGCTGATGGCAGATACTAAGGGGGTGGGGAGTGGAGCCTGTAAGAAGCCTGGCCTCATTAGAGGACATTAGATGACCAGATGACCAACAGCAGACCTTTGAAGGGAATATTGGAATCCCAGCTGTCCTCCCTCCCTCTCTCTATGCTTCCTGGCTACTACGAGGTTAGCAACTCCCTTCCCCACACACTCTAGCCACCTTGACGACCTGTCTCATCAAGGGTTCAAGGGTGGTTAAGCAGTCATGGAGGGAAAACTCTGCACCTGTGAGCCATAATCAGTCTTCCCTGCCTTTAAATTGTTAATCACCGGGGCTTCATCACAGCAAAGGGAAGATGACTCACACAAACCCCAACAGTGGTTTCAAGTGACACAGATAAGCAAGGTGGCCTGGGGAGCAGCTGGAGGTTCCCAGCAGAAGGGACAGTCCTGCCTTCCTTCAAACTGCTGCCCTTCCCCTAAATGAAGGCCAGAGTTTCAAAAACTTTAGCAGGCATTCCAAATTTGATTCTGACTAGAAATCAATGATCTGGACTGGCAGGTTAAAAATTTTAAGATTACCTTTTCTTCCATTCAAAGAAGGAAGAGAAGGAGAGGAAGAAGTAGCAGATGGGACAGAGGGAGGAGAGGCTCACCCACAGCCCAGACCACCCACACAAAGAGCCAGGTTTTGTCACTGGTTTGTGGATTTCCGATCTACATTTCCCAGTGCCCTCTTTTTGTTGAAGTGTTCAGCTCCATCTGACACCTCCCAACAAAGAGCTGGGTTCCTCCAGATATTGTTGCTGGTTGATTATTTTGAACCCCTAAAAACCCCAAGTGGCTGTCACTTCCTCAAACAGGAAAAATTAATGACAGAAGCCGGGCCTATCCGCAGAGCACTGGGTTGCTCTGAACCCCCTTCTTTGGCTGTCCTCACCCTGCTCAGGCTGTTCTCTCTTTATGTTCTACCCAAGAGGAGATGAGAGGCTAAGGAATCAAGACCCATTCCTAAAGAGGAGGGGACAGCACAGGCAAGCGGGCAGCCACATCAGCTCTGCAGTCGCCTGCCCGCCCAAGGGGCTCTGTGCCTTTAACACCAGCTGTCCCTTCTGAGCCAGGGATAAAAGACAGCACGAATGGAAAGCAATAAATAGGCTTTTATTTTAAATGGAACATCTGCAAATCCTTGTCTTCCATGGAAAAAATAAACAGAAAACAGTCACAAGTCAGGCAAAGAAGAAAGAAAGAAAGAAAGAAAGAAAGAAAGAAAGAAAGAAAGAAA
>NW_008331824.1:1223390-1295704 GCF_000622305.1 Nannospalax galili
GAAAATGACTTCTCATCATATCTCTAATTAATAAAACCCCATTTCACCAGCAAAGGAAATGAAAAAGAGAAAGACTAACTTTTCCACATCCCCAAAGTAAGGATGCTAAATGAGGTAACCACTGTATTTCTTGATCCATCTAAGCTGGTTTTGATACTGTCCTTAAATAATGTATACATTAGTTCTTTGTTACTAAAAGCATTTGTTTATTTTATGGACACCAGTGCAGTTGAGTGCTGGGACTCTGTGAAATCATCCTGCTGTCCTTGGACTCTGGGCTGTCCTCATCCTTGACCCCCCGATTCATGAGATGATCAGGTGTCCCCACTGCCCTTTGGAGTTGCTGCTGACATCCGAACAGTGGTTCCATTACCCGGGTTCTCAATAAGAGTCTCCGTTCAGAGTTAAGTTAATGTAGTCATTACCGGTCCATTTGGGGACCCATTCATCACACCTAATTTCATGTCCAACACACAGGGGGCCAGAGGACACGAATTCAACAGGAAGCAAAAGCAGTGAGGTGAGTCCTGAAGATGCACAGGAAGGGCTAGAAACCAAGTCACAGAGGACATGCCTTGGAGTCAGTCCTCTAGGGAAGCTGTTTCCAACCATGTAGAAGCAGCCCAGCCACTAAAGTCATGTCAGAGGGCCTAGGGCTCTCCCTACCAACAGGCCCAGGGCACAGTTCCTCCAATGTCTAATCTAAACATTTTTCGTTTGAACTTCAGAATAAAATAGCACAGCTGTTCGTTTGTTTGTTTGTGTGTGCATGTTCATGGGTATAAGGATGCATGTACATATGTATGCACATATGTGTGAAGACCATAAGACAACTTCAGATGTCATTTCTCAGGCACCACCAAGCTTGTTTTTTGACATAGGGTCTCTCGTCCTGGAGCACATCAAGTAGGCTAGGCTGACTGGCCAGTGAGCCCTGGGATCTGCTGTCTTCACCTCCCCAGCACTATGATTACAAATGAATAGCCCCATACCTGTTTGTTGTTTGTTTGTTTTTATTTATGTAGGTTCTAGAACACAAACTCAGATCTTCTTGCATGCATGGCCATCTTCCTAGCCATCTCAGCAGCCTCAGTAGAGCTATTACCAGAGGAGCCAACAATCCCCAAATAGGTTAAGCCCAAATTTACCAAATAGGCACCTCCTTGACGGTCATTCTCCAAATGAGGATGGAATCCAGATAGGATTAGAGGTGAGCATTGTGGCTTGCATATTTTCACTGTTAACTAACTTCCTTCTACATATATGTCATGTTATACATATGCTAAGCCATTAGCATCTTGGGGCTGTCATTTTGATGAACTCATTAGGTGCATATATTTTTCCCAAGATGCACTTAAAATATGAAATTATTAGTAATATCTTTAAATGCATGCCCAAAGAGCTGGGGAGGGGTGTGCCAGGGACTACTGGTGCTGTTTGTGGTCTGGATGTGGGTGCCTTGGGTGCACTCAGTTGGTGACCAATTAACAAAACGTGCATTTAGCATATCATAGGGAGAGAGAGAAGTTCAAGGAGCATAAACAAATTTCAAGAACTGCAAAACTTTTGTACAGATATGAACAGAAGCATCTCTTTACAGATCGGCATGAGAGCTTCAGTTGTTCGTGTACTGTGCTGAGGACAGAAGTTGGGCCTCATGCATGCCAGCGAGCACTCTATCACTCAGCTGCATCCTCAACCTCCAAAGCTATAGGATGCTACCCCTCTGCAATCACTGGAGCATTCACATCAGTGTCTGCAACTTACGTGAGATTCTTGCAGTCACTCTGGAACTACTCTAGCAAAAAGCATCCTTCCAAAATACATCCTTCTGCAATCACTGGAGCATTCACATCAGTGTCTGCAACTTACGTGAGATTCCTGCAGTCACTCTGGAACTACTCTAGCAAAAAGCATCCTTCCAAAATACATCCTTACCTTGAAATAAGTGAAATATATGCAAACAATAATAAAGCAAAAAAATCTGCCCACCCCAAAATTAGCCCTTCTAACACAGCTCCTAATTTGTCCTCAGTACCTCAATCACTGTCTTCTCTCTTTGATATTTTAAATTTCATTTTATTGTGATTATGTTTGGTTTACAGGTCCTCCTCCACCCCAGCAATAACAAACAGGAAAGCAGGGACCCATCTGGGCTTCCCAAGATTTTACAAAGTGCCTGGCACACAGCGGGTTCTCCATGAAGGAATCAACGAGGATGAATTGTGAATGGATGGAAGCTCTAGTGGGCTTCATTCATTCGATCACTCAATAGATCATCTGGGAAGAGAATTGATAAAGAGCTCAACTTCTCCTGCTCTCAGGCATGAGCCCATCTCTATCCCTATGGGGTTTTCTGAGCTCCACAGAACTTGCTTCTCCATTCATCAAATCTAGTCTCTGTCACCCAGAGAGATGGACATATGAGCATCATCCAATGAAGGGCCAAAAAGACTCACAGAGGCAAAGTCACACATCATCTTTGATAGAGTTTAGCCCTAAGCCGAAGGGTTCCTGTTCTACTAACCCACCTGCTCTTGTCTCTGACAACTCTCAGCTTCCCTGTGCACACCCTCAGGGGTACAAGATCATGTGGAGCACAGAAAGGGAAAAGCAGAAGATCCTAAGTATCCTGCTACCCACATTTCTCACAAAGGGGAAATGATTTAGCAAACTGAAGAATCCATTACTCTATTTTTGTCTAGGAGGTTTGCCTTCCAAATGGTCTGACGTTTAAGAGAATTTGCATACTCTGGGGATCCACCACCATCAAGGAAGAATAAGAAACCTCCATCATGCCGAGGGTAGAGTGAAAGGAGTTGAGGTGAATGCATGTATGTGAATAAACCATATAAGGGTGATTGGTAGATGACCACAGATACTTTTAGCTCCCTACAATTATCACAGAGGTCTTTCAGACAGGTTGTAAAGTCAACATACCAGAGGAGTGGGTCAGGTACGATGAATGAAAGAAAAGATCTTGGGATAGGGTGCTAAGAATTGGAGGGTCTGGGGTATGGCCATTCCCAGATTAGCCATTAATGATCAAATAAAATGTGACATAGGATTGCCATCTCTTGTGACTTTGAAAAGAATTTTAAAAATCCACATAGTCTACGGCTCATACTGTAAAGGCAGAGATTTGTAAGCCCGACTTACAAATATCTCTCATTCATGAATAGATGAATTAATGGATGGACAGACAGAAGGGTGGATGGATGGATATATGGACAGACAGAAGGGTGGATGGACGCATAAATGGGTTGATGATGCAATGGATGGATAGATGGATAATTGAAGGATGGACAGAAGGATGAATGAATGCATGGGTTGATGATGGGATGAGGGATGGATGAACAAAATGACGCACAGATAAGTGATGGATAGATGCATGCACAGATGAATGCATGAAGGAAGAACAGGTATTGACGGTGGGCCAGAGTTGCCCCCTCATCACCAAGACCTGTGAGGTTAGTGCCTTCGTGGCCCCAGTATTTCAGACAAGGAAACAGTGCTATCAGATGAAAGAACATGCCTGAACCAACAGAGACAATGTCAGAGCCTGATTCCTATCTTAAAACATCATAGAATCTGCCTCTTGTGCCATGCTGGGCTAGCCGTCCTTGCTAATATGCAGGCTCAGTCTTTCAGCTACAGGATGTGGAGCTTAGATCTCGGGAGTGAATGGCCCTCAGGTGTGTCAGTTCTAGGATGAAAGGAGACTCAAAGGTTTCCAGAGCCCTTGATCACACTACTTCTCACTCCCGCCTTTCCAGGAAACACCTTTATCTTGTGTTCAAGATGCCATCATGGAAAAGCAAGGGTTAGCAGCAAACTGAGATAGGATATGAGAAGAATTCTCTCTGTTTGCAGGCCACTTACCATTGTGGCTCTAACCCTTGCTTTCTACATTCAACCTCCAGTAGGGTTAGAAGCACAGTGGATCAATAGATGGATACATACACAGATGCACAGATGCATGGATGAATATACAGATGATGAGATGGATGAATGATAGATGGATGGATGCATGGATGAATATATGGATGATCAGATGGATGGATGATGGATGGATGGATGGATGGATGCATGGATGCATGGATGGATGGATGGACAGATAATGGATACATGGCTAGATGTATGGATCTATGGATGATCTGATGGGTGGATGATGGATGGATGGATGCATGGATGGACAGATGGATGAATGGACAGATGGATGGATGAAAACATTCATGAACAGATGGAAGGGAAGGCTGAGAGAGGGGCTAGAGACAGGGTACTTAGAAGGCCAGAGATAGTAAACCAGGCAGATTAAGAACACAGTCTTTGTACTTACCACCCAGCTTCAACTGCTAGTTTAGCCACTTCAAATTGGTTTAAGTTTTATCTAATTTATTATGCAACTTTTATTATAGTTGGGCAATAAAGAGAGAGGTGAGAACAACCTTCACTTATAGGCTGATGGAAAGGATTCCGTTAGAGTAGATCCTTCTAGTTATCAAGTGTCTGGTGCAAGATAAACATTCAACAATAGAAGTTACCCTCCTATTGTTCTCACAGCTGTGATGTGTGCTCTGTGTGTGTGTTGGGTAGGGAACCATTAGATCAACCTCTGTGTCCCACAATCTCTACTCCTCTGAGCTGGAAATGAAAATACTATACATCAGCCTCACAGCACAGGATTGCAGAAAGGATTCCCAGGAGACAAAGGCACTGTGTTACCACACTACCTCATTAACATCCCTGACACCTGAGCCTGGATTAGATACCCAGATAAACCAGGGTCACTTGGCTGGGACAAACAAGCTTTCAGCAGGAACAAATTCATTTCATTGCCTTCAGGAAGCCCTGGATGGGGAGAGTCTACCCAAAATGATTTAGGAATGAGTCCTCTTCCTTCCTCATCTGGCAAGTGGTCTGAATTTCCGATCTCTGGTGATACCACCTACCCCCTTACCACCTTCTCCTTAACATCTTGGGCTGTGGGGGAGGGACAAGCTAACCACAGAGCACAGCCCGATGAGTATCTGTGGGCAAAGGAGTAGTTCCTGCTGCCGGAAGAAGTGCCCATGTGAACTGTGCGCTCATAGAGATAACTCTCATTGTGACATCCTAGGCCACCCAGGCGCTTAGGGACAGGTCCTGGGCTCCTCCAGAGATAAGAGGGAGCGGTTTAACTGAAGGGTGGAGTGTCTCTGCCTCCAAAGTGCTGAACTAAAGCCATGCATGCGCCACCATGCCCAGCTCCAAAATGCCACATTGTACTCCTTCAATATATGCAATAAAAGTTAAAAAAATAAAATCTTGCCTTTGGAGTTGGGCAATTTGATGCAACTGGTGACTGTGGACCTCCCTGGAGGAGTTCTGGTATTCTAAGGTCTGATGGAGACCTCAGTATCATCTTATAAGGAGAATCTGGAGTAGACATTGAGCATGCAGATACCTTGGGTTTGAATCTCAGCTCTATTACTTACAATTCTGTACTGTGGGAAAATTGTTTTAGTGTATGCACCTCGGTTTCCTCTCTGCAGCACAAGGTTTTAATGACTACAGAGCATCTACAGAGCATCTAAAATAGAACTTGAGTTTATAAAGTACCACAGTTGTTGGATGTTGAAAATGGATCCACTTACCTGTTCTTCTCCAGGGTCTGCACATTTTTAGGTATCTGAAGCAGTGTCATGACTCTTAGAGGGTATATGGCTATGTTGAGGTTTTTTTCCAAAATCTGTACAAACAAGGAGCTCAGAAATCTGGGCAGCACTGGGTGAGAAGCTGACCTGGGTTCTCCCCAGTTCTGTGACTCCAAAACTCCGTGGTCTTATTTAGCAAACAGCTTGCCTCTCTGAACCTCCGTTTCTTCATCTATAAAATGGGCGCAATCTTGCCCACGGTGCTGGGAGGGTTCAATGCCACAGTGAGAGTGTCTGAGAACCCCCTTTTATGCCAGCCCCATAGTTAGCAATCAGAAGACCAGTGATTTCTAGTTGGGCACCCCAAGTTCCAACTTTGTATGAGATGAATAACAGAGTCTCTTCCTTCCTGGAGGTCGAGGAGAGGGGTGTGCTAAGTAGATGAATGGATAAATGCATAAGTGGAGAGGAAGACTGATTTTGATCTTTGGTGAGAATGAATTATTAGGCGCAAAACACCAAAATGATGCCTGGTATACAGTCAATGCTCAAGAAATATTGTTACTCTTCCTTCTACCTCATTTTGTCCTGTTCCAAGGCTGGCCCACACCAAAGGAACTGGAGGTATTCTACCACCCTGAGTTTTGTTCAAACCATGATTTATGTGGGAAACCAAGCAATGAGAACACCAGTTGATACAGGAGCATCAGCATGTGCCACGATGCTGTACCAGGTGAGGTCAGTTGACGCTCGTCAACACACTTCATCTTCATGCAACCCACAGAAGCAGCCTCGAGTTACAGAGGGGCGGAGAGAAACCTGCAGGGGACTATGGAGATGCACATCACAAGTCTGGCACTTGCTGTGTCAGAGGGTGTCCTAAGGAGGCCTCTTTCATTTGTGTTGTGGCCTGACACACATTTCCTATGACTTTTTCTTCTGTCTCCACACCTATCTCTTTGCATTTGGGTTTTGTTATGGGTGGGACTTGTTACTGATTCACTTTATTTTCCCAAAATATGTGCTCTTTGTTGTGGTGACAGTCATTAGAAATGAGGATATAACAATAAGTCATTGAGAGTCAGTTAATAAAATAACTATTTAGTAGAAAACTAGTATTGGGCTCTCCCTTATGTTGTGTGTCCTGTCTAGCCTCGGGTTCCTAAGCCTGATATCAATGTCAGGTATGGGCTCTAGGAAAGGAACCTTATCCAGTTAAAGAATGGTTGGTTATTCCCATAATATTTGTGCCACTACTGCACCATTGGGCATATCTTGTCAGGCCAGTTATTATTGTAGGTCACAGGATTCACAGCTAGGTAAGGTTAATGAGTACTTTTTCCTTCCAGTAGCTTACATATCACCTTCCAGCACTGTGGACACTAGCCGGTAGAGATGAGGCTCTGAAGTCAGCACTAGCTTGATTTCTCTGTATTCATTCTACAGCTCATGTATGTAGTGTCTTTAGCAATAAGCTCTTACCATGTCATTATGGTGAGTAACCAAGAGCACAGGCAATGGCCAATAATGTTTGAGGGGCTATGGGACACCTAGTCAACAGCTTCTTGAAAGGGAGTCCAGGGGACTGGAGAGATGGCTCAGCGGTTAAGAACACCGGTTGTTCTCGCAGAAGACCCAGGTTCGAATCCCAGAACCCATAGGGGATCTGACAGCCTCTTTTGACCTCCGTGGACATGCATGTATTGCCTGCGTGTAGGTAAGTGCACCTGTGTCGTGCAATGCCCGTGGAGGACAGAAGAGACTATCGGATCCCCTGGAACTGGAGTTACGGACAGTTGTTAGCTGCCATGTGGGTGCTGGGATTCAAACCCGGGTCTTCTGCAAGAACAACCAGTGTTCTTAACCGCTGAGCCATCTCTCCAGCCCCTAATCTCTTTTTATATTGTATATGTATATACTTTAAGAAGTGTCTATAGTGGTAGGTTTCCATTTGGCTTTTTTCTAAAGGTTTTTAGTGTTATGTATCTCTCCCCATACTCCTGCTTCTGCCCTGCCCTCCCAATCACCACTTTTGGCTATGCACACAAAGTGTACATAACATACAAATGAATTGTTTGAGCCAGGAGGGGTGGCACACAATTGAAATCCCAGCACTCAGGAGGCTGAGGCAGGAAGATCACAGTTTTGAGGCCACCCTGGGCTACACGAGTTTGTCTCAAACCGAAGAATGAATTTTGTGTTTAGGCTTGGGTCCCATCTTGAGTCTTGGGTCTCATTATTTATATGCTAATGTTTCAGAAGATTTTTAGAAATCCAAAATTTGGACTACTTCTTAGTTCCAAGTATTTCAAACAATGGGTACTCAACTTATATTTATTATACCATAACATTATTATGTTGCATTATTATATTAATAAATGCATGCATCAATTTCTACTTTTATTTATCGATCTTATTTAAAATTTCCAATTTGTGATTAAGCAGATTGCAATATCTGCAGTAAGATAAATATTGTTCAGTGATGCATATTTTTGTGTACAAAGTGTAATGCTTTGCTCAAACAAAATAAAAATCCATAAGAATGTGAAGGGGGGAAAATGAAGCACCAATAAAGTACTGTGTGTTCTGACTGGTCTCAAAATATTTGGATAGAAAGAAAAGCTACGCCTCCGAGGTGGCTGGAATGGGAGGCAAATCTGAGTCCAGTGAACCATCTTTCAGAGTCACTGCCTAGGACTGAATGAGTCCAGAGTTATCTGAGTAATGTGAAGAATGAGGAATTTCTACTGAAAAATCAACATTTCAAAGGGGTCAGATCATACAAAAACCCCATTCTACTGTAAGTGTGTGTACACAGGCAAGGACAATAAAAAATTAGATTTCTTAAATGAAACTTACTAAGTAACAGTGTATCTCGGGGCACCAGTAATAAATGTGTGAACTACAGAATTCTGCCAAAGGGGAAGAAAATAAACATTGTTACATTCACACACATAGCTTTCATTTTCTCCTAAATCCATTCAGAATCTGAAGGCTGATCTTTTTGACAGTCCCTCATCCGGCCTACTTTCCTTAGTCTATGACTGAGTCTGTTCTCTCCTTTGACATTTTGAGACTACAATGAAGTCCAGGCTTACTGAGACCCAAAGAAAGCTCAGTGCTTCCGCTGCAGAACTCTAATTCACAATCAACTGATGTAGAAGAGAGACTGAGGTTCGGGGACACTTGCAAACCACTGGCATTTGCAAACCATCTCACAAATGTTACAGAGTTTGAAACCACTGGGAAAGGGGGGCTCCATTTGGGGCCATAACACCACTGCCATCCCACAAACCCTCCCACCCTGCCTTCTTGCAAAACTTAATGTTCCTTCCTTACTCCTTAAACGCATCCCCCCAAATACAAGCTTTGTACACAAATACTGCTCTCGAAACATAAAAGGCTCACATGTGCAGAAAGGTTTGGGAAGGTGGGAGAGGAGAAGGCAGGCAGGGGAAGGAGAGGTTTGGATAAGGAGATGATCTAGCCACCACATTTGCCTGACACTCTGCCACACACCCACCCAGGCCGTGGTTGTTCTGCCCTGTCCCAGCCTGCCACAGAGCACGGAGGTTAGCATCATATGCCTCCATGGCTCTTTCAGGAGCCATCTGGAAAATCACGGGGAGTGTGTGTGTGTGTGTGTGTGTGTGTGTGTGCTCGCGCCCACTCCTGAATGCTGTCCCTCCAAATCCCTCTGCAGCATCATGCACACAGGCAGCCCCCACAGGGCTCAGAAAGGAACCGCATGTTTTCAGGGCCTCCACGGTTGTCAGCAATCTTTGGCTGGCTCTCCCTGTCTGCATCCCAAGAACCAGCACTGGCGACTTTGGGAACAGCCTGCCCCCTTCTGGTCTCCTTGAGCTCAGTGAAAGGGCAGGGGCTAGGGTGGGCGGAGCTAGAGGAGGACAGACAGACTCCAACCTCCAGCAGTCACACGTGCAATGCATCCCATGAGGGTGGATGTGGGAAAGGAGGAAGAGGGAAGAGAGACAAGAAAATAGTATAAAATACTAGTCCGGCTAAAGACAGGATAGTACGAAAATACCAGAAAGAGGAAAAGTGAAAGAAGTAAAATGCACATATGTCTGGGGGGGGGGGGGGGGGTGTGAAGAAATGGAGACACAGGGAGGCAGGTGCAGGTGGAGGATAACACCACACTGACAGATGGAAGGGAACTGCAAAAAGCCTAGCCATTCCACTGCTGGAACCAGAATTCCAAAAATCATTTTAAGAAAGAAGTGATATCCTGCCACCCTGCTGTCCACCTTCCCAATTACAACCCCACCCCACCCCAGCACCCCCAGGGGCTAGGCTGGGACATAAGAGAACAGCACTGATCTGACACACATGGAAGGGTTGTGGATGGCTGCTTGGAGCACCAGGGAGTTACGAAGAAATCTTTCTCTTTCCGCTTATCTCAACAGGTGGTCTATATACCCTGAATGTACCTCCTGAGCCCCAGATACAAAGGGTAAGCCAGTCCCAAGCCCCCGAGCCCACCCTGCATGTTCCCACACTATCAGCCAGCCACACAGGCTCCTAATCCCTCCCACCTCCCAGTAGGTCTCCAGGAAGAAGTCCTAATTTCATTTCTACAGGGAACACATCACTATCAACTCCAGGAGTTCAAAGGCAGTGCCCCAGTCCCCTTGACTATAAAGGACTACAGGACATTGAGAATGTTCAAGTTCTTCTTCGCAACCACACTCCACTCAACACCACAGGTGAGAGCAAGACTTCTCCCTGGTGACCACACAGCAGCCAAATACCATCAGATCATGTCTCAGCCCCCCTCCCCGCCTACCCAAAGGCACAGAAAGAGAACTCTGGCAAGGAGGGTCAGGCAATTCCAAAGAACTTCAGCACAGGAACGCTGTGTGAAGGCAGTCTTCAGCAAGGGCTGCCAGAGTGACAAGCAATAAATGGACTATTCTCTCCCTATAGACCCTGGGAATACTCCCCTGGTGTCTACTGTCTTTCAGAGGCTTTGCAAATCCCTGCAGGGAACTGGGACCATGGACAGACAGTCACAGGGCATATCACATCAGCCTTCATAAAGAGCTCATTCCCAAGCAGAACTGATCTCGTCCCAGAGTTAGGGACTCTGACCTTCTGTCCTAGCTCATAGGGATCCAAGGCAGCCTTCAGAAGGTGAAGAAACCCCTGAAGAAGTTGGGGATGGGGAGGACAAGTCAGTTCCCCACCTACCCGACGAGATGGCCCTGGAAGATCGACAGAAGACAGTTTCAGAGTCTACGTCCAAGGAGGGCAGAACACCCGGAGGTGTGGTGACAGTGTGGACAGCCAGTCGCTAAATGCAACCGGCCACCCATGTCGAAGAGACCGTTCAGATGGGACCAAGGAGCAGTGCCCTGAGCAGGAGGAGGTGAAGTGAGGAAGGGCCCCAGATAGCAAGGTTAGAGGCAGAGGCGCAGACATCCAGCCAGGAAAACCAGACCCTAAGTCAGATCAGGCACTCAAGACTCAGTGTTGATTCAGGGACACGGTGAGGGACTTGGGACACTCATTCCCGATTCCTTCCCAGGTCAGGACAAACACAGAAAGGCTGCGTGGAGAACCGCCCCTGGGCAGCGGCTGAGGATGCGGTCATGATCTGATGCACGCACTCGGGCTGGGAGTGAGGAACCAACGCCCCCACCCAGAGAGCAAGTGGGGCACACAGTAAAGAGTGACAGAGAACAGGAGCCCCGAGAAAGCGAGTCCCCCCTAGACATCACTTCACCAGACCCCAAGGGGGCTGTCCTCAGACTCTGCCCCAGCAGCTCAGCTCAGTGCACGACCCTTGCAGCTGGCCTGGGCAGTGAGCGCGCAGAGTCCCTTCCCATGCCTAGGTTGGGATGCGGGGGCCAATGGGGGGCGTGGGTAGGGCGGCCGGTCTGTCTCTCTGTCCCCCCAACCCCCGGGTCGCGATTGCGTTCCGAAAGGGCATCTTACCCTCTCCTGGGCGGCCAGTGCCCCACGGCTGGCTGACTGCTGCGCGCGGGCTTCTCCGGGGCCGCCTCCCCGCGCTCCTCCACCGCCTGCTCGGCCGCCGCCGCCGCCTCCGGGTGCTCCGCGGGCTGGGGGCGACTGGGCGGGCAGGTCCCGGCGCTCCCGGCGCGGGGCAGCCGGCTGCTGTCGCGGCTGCTCGGCTGCTCCGGCCACTGCCCCCGCGCGCCGCCGCTCGCCGGCCCCGGAGTCCAGGCTGCTGAAATTCCACACGACCAGCGTCTGCAGCAGCAGCACGGTGAGCGCAGCCAACAGCGCCGAGTGCGAGCGCCGCGCCAGCCTCCGGGCGCACGGCGCCGCCACCATCTTCCGAGGCGGCCCGGGGCGAGCGGGGCGCGGGGACACCCCGGTGCACGCTCGATCCCGGGGGCTCCACGCTCGGGCCCGCCGCCTGGGCTGGCCGCTGCTCCTCCTCCTCCTGCTGCTCCTCCTCCTGCCGCTGCTCCTCCTCCTCCTCCTCCTCCCTCTCCTCCTCCTCCTCTGCCTCTGCCGCCGCCGCCGCCTCCACCGCCGCGGCGCGGAGTTTTCAGACGGGCAGGGACCCGGACGTCACCAGGAGGAGGGGAAGGCGGGAGGAGGCACGGGGAGGCCGCGGAGGGGGCGCGGCGCACGGGGACCCGGCGCGGGGAGGGAGCCGGCCCTGCGCGCTCCTCCCTCCCCGCCGCCACTGTCTCCACCCCACCTCCGCCGCTCTGGGGTGGGTGGAGGGACCCGTGTAGGGGAAGGGGCCGCGGGGGACGCGGGCCTGGGGAAGAGGGCGGGGCCTGTGGGCGGAGCCGAAGGCGGCAGGGGGAGGCCGAGGAGGAAGAGGAGGAGGGAGAGAAAAGCAGTGGGGGTGATCGGTGCAGACAGACACCTCCAGGACAGGCGTGGGAGCGGGTTGGGGGTGAGGAAAGGCCGATGCCGCCGTAGAGCAGGAAAAAGTGGGGTACAGACGGGCCAACAGGGCAGCCTGGAGTGAGAGTGGCCCCAGCTCAGACTCAAAGGGAAGTCAGGAAGGAGAAAAGGGTCCTGAGACCCTTCCCAGTGGCAGAGAGCAAGAGGCGGAGTTGTAGCTAGTGCGGAGTTTTCGGTCCTGGGATTTGTGGTTCGCACAGAGAATCTTGGAAGGTGGAGACACAGGAGGAGCGTGGGAATGCCACAGGCACGGAAAAGTCCGGGTTCCTGAGGTCTGGGATTCCTGAATCCCTAGCCCCCTACCTACCCCCGAGGCCTGGGAGGAGGCGCTGACTGCCTGTCCGGGGTTAATCAGTACAAACACTGTGACTTCTGAGTCACCCCCACCACCATCACCACCACCACCATCCTGAGCCAACCAGTGATGCACTAAGGGCTCACTGAGTCACTTCTCTGGTCCCCAAGGACTCACAAGCCCACAGACTCCAAATCCTGTTAGCAAGTGAATGTTTTGTTGGCTAAATGAGTTTCCCAGCCTTCCCAGGCCTCAAGCCAGACGTGTCCAGCCACTGAGCCTGGTGCCCTGCCCTTCTTTCCATCCATCCATCAATCCATCCATCCCCCTGCCTGGCTGTCTGCATCAAGTCCAGATGCTGGGAGAATCCCTCTTGTAAAGAGAAATACTTTCCTGTCTTGAATGGTCCTTCTTGGTGACCTTGAGACATCAGGACTGTTCACTTGGCCTGAGCTCCAGCCTCTCTGTCAAAGAGGGTTTGGATGGAATGATGTCTCTGGACTCAAGTTTCATCCCAGCCCTCTTTGACTTAGTCATCTTGCCTTTCCCCTCTTGTCTAGAGTTTGTTATATTGTACCCTGAATGTCAGCCCGTGGATGGAAATGGTGTCTCGGTCTGTGAGTTGGGAACTTACAGTGAATCGTTGGCAACGGCCCTCCCCCTCCCCTTTGAACCTCATCCTAATTTTTTAAGGGAACAGAGTCTATCAGAAAATAAGGAAAACTGGAGAGGAGCCAGGTGGAGCTACAGGTTATTACAAGGGAATTGTCAATATAACTGCAGAGATGTAAAGGGCCACAGGTTCACCAGAGTGCATGCTGGGACAGCAGAGCAGTGTTTTCTGGACCTGTTTCATTAGCCAGCCTGCTGCCCTGAGATTCTAAACTCCAGACCAAAGTCCACCTTCCAGCTCTACAGTGAGGCATAGCAGTATTCCCCTGGGTTCAGCCCACTTCAGGAGAGAAAGAAAGAAGAAAGAGGTAAGCTCCCAAGTTCACTAGCCTCCTGTTTATCTGTGTGTCAATTAGGAGTGTTTACAGTTTAAGTAATAAAATACCTCATTTAACTATCTAAAAATAGACCTCACTGGATCATATAACTGGATATTCCAGAGGAAAGACTCCAGGCCTGGCTTGAACCTGCAAACCAGAACTCCAGTTTCTCCTCCTTGTCTCCCACAGGGTCTATCCACATGGGCCTGGCCTCCATGGTTGAGACTACTTGTATCTTGAGTTCATTTCTAGTCCAGGAATCCCTTCAAAGAGCCAGAGATACTTTCTCATGGAATCATCCCCGGATCCTAGGCTACCCCTAAACCAGCCACAGAGGCCAGGAAGTAAGGCTGTGCCTATGGGTCTGACCAAGCTCCCATGCTTCATCTCGGGACTTGGGATGAAGCCAGTATCTCTATAGCACTAAGATGCTGCAAAGGGACACAGGTTGGCTGGATAAGAGTGAGTGGGTACAGGAGAGTGGCCTTCTTCTATCCATGAAGCCTCCATTGAGGCTTCTCCAATGCAAGCAAATCATGTCCCCTCCCAGGCCCTCCGCTTCTTCAGTGCAAATTGTGTGTCTGGATGAAATGGTCCCATGGGGTCACACTTTATCAAGCCTCCCCATTGAGCCACTATCCTGTAAACACAGCTTCCCAATCCTGCTTTGGCTGTGTGGAGGATCCCAGCCCTTTGGCCCACTTTTGCTTCAAGATTTGTGCTGCATTTTGCCCTTAAGCATCAATGATGTGTGCTTCCTCCACAAGACAAGGTTAACCACAGTCCTCCAGGGCCCAGGCTGTGAGTCAGATTCAGCTACCTCAGTTCCCCCAGCCCTGGGCTTCAGCCCTGAGGTTAAAGATCGGGGCCCAAGTCTCTGAAGAAGCATAGTTGTTTATCTTGACTCATAAAAAGCCATGCAAGGGGCTGGAGAGATGGCTCAGTGGTTAAGAACACTGACTGTTCCTGCAGAAGACCTGGGTTTGAATCCTAGCACCCACAGAGCAGCTAACAACTGTCCGTAAATCCAGATCCGACAGTCTCTTCTGTCCTCTGTGAGCATCGCACAACATGGGTGCACTTACCTACATGCAGGCAGTACGTGCATACACATAAAATAAAAATAATAAATAAAATATTTTTTAAAGCCATGCAAGAAAGAGGTTTAGATGCTCCAGGCATGTTAAGGATGTTCATATAGGCGTTCATATGATGGCTTCAGGGGATGAAAATTCACCTGATGTCCCTTCTGGGGTCATCCTCTTCCTGCTCCAGCCCTTCAAGCATCTTAAACTGGAAAGGTAAAGATGGACCAGAACAACAGATGGCTTGGGTCTAGGGACGGGGATAAATTGGGGAGCCTAGAATGTCCATCTTAGTATGGGCAGACACAGCTGGGAGGTCCAGCAGTTGGGTAGCCTAAGTTTACTGAGCCATATGAAGCAGGAGTGGCCTCTTTGCGTTAAGAGGGACCTGGACTTTCACTTTCCAGTAGTGTACAGAGAGGCAGGTGGCTTTGATGGATAAGAGAGAGCCGAAGGTATTGCCTAAGACTCTGCACCGGCTCCAGCCATAGCAGCCGGACTCCTTGGGATTTTTAAAGCTCACTTGTTTATTCCACAGAGATGCATGGGACCCTGTTACATGCCAGGCATCCTGCTGGGCAAGCAAAATCTGGGGATGATGAAGATTCCCCAAGGAACTTTTCTTTTTAAATATGGTTCCCATGCTCCCACACCATGGTTCCCAGGAGCCTGAGCTCCAACGAAGTTCCACCTGATTTGTGGGATTCTCACCACTACTCTAAGCCCCAAATCTTATTTCTCCACTACCTTCCAGGATGGAAGACTGAGTTAGCCACTCGTTTTTTGAGTTCTTGTGTGTGCTCAACCCTGAACTAGGAAGTGCAAGGGAAATCAGCAGGGTAGTCCTTGCCCTCAAGAAAATGTTCAGTGGGACAGAGAGATGAGACAGTAATGTGAGGGTCAGTGTGATGAGCGAATGAGAACTAGATTTCCCAGACTTGATGCTTAGCTTTCCTGCGTTTTGTGCGTGCGTGGGGGCGGGGGTCTTGGAATTGCCAGTTGACTGACTTGTCAGCAATCTCCTGAGAGTCATCTCTCCCTGCTTCCCCAGCGCCAGGATGACAAGCATGTGCTATCATAACCAGCTTTCATATGTGCCTTCTGGAGATTGAACTCAGATGAGAGTCATCTCTCCCTGCTTCCCCAGCGCCAGGATGACAAGCGTGTGCTATCATAACCAGCTTTCATATGTGCCTTCTGGAGATTGAACTCAGATCTCCATACTTGCGAGGTCAGCTCTTTACTGACTGATTTAACTCCTCAGCCTCTCTGCTGCATTTTAACTGAGATTTTGAGCATCCATTGTTAACCTCTGTGCCTCAATATCTTCATTCATAAAATAGGGCTAAAAGTAATGGGGTCTTTATGTTAGATTTCTCATAAAGATTAAATGAGATAACTCATATAAATATTTTGCCATCAGGGCTGACATATAAAGCCAGCCATGGTGGCACTCACCTATCATCTCAGTAGTTGGAAGGTAGAGGAAGGAGGATCACCAGCTTGAGGTCAGCCTGGGGTACATAGTGAGTCCCTGCCTCCAAAAAAGTTGGTACCATCAATAATGAATGACTAAAAACATCAGAGCCCCAGGCATGGTGACCCATGCGTTTAGTCCCAGTACTCCAGAGGCAGAGGCAGGTGAATTCTGTGAATTCAAGTCCAGCCTGGTCTACATAGTGAATTCCAGGCCAGCTTGGGGTACAGGGAGACCCTGTCTTAAAAGAAAAAAAAGACCAAAAAAATACATAGAACAGAAGGGGTTACTTAGGGAAGGTTGCCTGGAGGAGACTGCATAAAATCAGGACTTTGAAAGAAGACTGGGGTATCTCAAAAGGTAGGGCCTTCCTTTGTCTCTGCTCTCTCTAGCACATGCTGCAGTGCAGGGTGCTGGACGAACTTTGTATGTGGAGGGAACATCAATAACAGGGTGGTGGCGGTCAGGTAAAATGAGGCAGGGGTGTTTCTCCACAAAAACAAAACAAAACAAAACAGGTAGCAGTTACAGCCTAGTGCAAATCTAACTTCCAACACTATCTCAGCAACTGTTTTCATTGCAGGATTTGTGAGCAGGTTTCTCAACATCCTTGAACCTCAATATTGTGAAACGAAAAACGAAGGAAAAGAAGACTCAGGTCTTGTGGGGGGGTGACATGAAAATGGGGACTTATATGAAAGAGTATGCCATCTACTTTATGTGAAGTGGAGGAACTGGACAGCAGAGGATGGAAAGATCATCAGCCAGGTCACAACCTGATCAGGCTGTAAAGAAATACCGAGCACCTTCCCTGGATGGTAGTGCCACAAGGTTCTGGAGAGCTGGGGCTCAGCACACATCCTTCTGAATTTAAATAAACTTCAGACTAAGAGTCAAATTTAGTGATGTATAAGGTTTCTTTTTAAATCTCAACCACACGTCTGTTTCTTGTTTTTATAAAGTCTGGTTTTACCCAAACGCTACCAATTGACCTGACTTTGCTCTTAAAAGAATTTCTTAAACTCCTTCTAAGTTTCACTTCTGCATTAAGACAGACTTTGGAAGCAGGTGGCTCACCTGCATCTGCATGTTAGCGTGAGACTCCTGCACAGAACACCTCCACCCCCCCTCCAGGATCCCTGACTGTCTGAAACAAGTGCTTGCAAGCCTGAGGAATCCTGAGCACACAGGACAGAGGAGCCCCAACAGAGTATGGGCTGTGGGCAGGCATTACCTGTCCTTCACCCGACCCCCATCCAAAGGAAGAAAGAGGCCTCCATCAGCCCACACTTGTATAAGACCCACTAGGCAGCCCGCTGTGTTTCTGAAAGCAGTCTGTTAGCAGGGAGCCTTCCATCAGCAGAGGGTGCTCTAGGTAGCAAATAACGCCTCTGACCAGGTTCCGCAGACAAGATCCGGAGACAGAGAAACCCAGGGTAGAGGTGTATAAAAGGAAGGTTCATCAGTTTACAAGCGTCAGTTATTAATGGGGGAGGGGGCGCTAGAAGGAAGATGGGGGAAGGAAGAGGCACGGTGAAGACAGTGAGAATCAGCTATCCTGCTTGAAGGATTGTCTGCTTTTGTTTTGATTCAGCACTGGATCCTATGAAGTCTCACAGCCTGAACCCCACCCTGGTGATGCTCTGATGGGAGAAAAGGGGGGGGGGCTGACTCCTGCTCCATGTCTTGGACTAGATTCGTGGGCGTGTCTTCTTATGAAATAAATGTGCAGTGGGGCCCAGTCTGGCTCCAGGCTTGCTGGGGAGTGAGTCTGCTCTGTTGCTGCCGCCATCCTCCTGTGATGTCAGAACAGCTTCCTGGCCTTCCAACATGGACTGAAGACCAGCACCTCTCCAGGAATCTTCTAGGCGTTCAGTGCCAGACTGGGACTGCTGAGACTCAGCCTCTTGGACTGAGCAGCTACCAGGTTCTCATCCTCTCTAGCTTCAGACAGCCATTTTTGACTACCCAGCCCCTATCACACAAGCAGG
This sequence comes from Nannospalax galili, assembly GCF_000622305.1. NCBI lineage: Eukaryota > Metazoa > Chordata > Mammalia > Rodentia > Spalacidae > Nannospalax > Nannospalax galili. The sequence goes on from NW_008331824.1 coordinate 1,241,776, forward strand.
AATTTCCTCTGTAATGCATATATATATTCATTCTATGGGTCCTGTTCCTCCAGAGAACCCTGACAGATTCAACCACTAATGCCAAAGATGATAATGGGAGGTGATGGGGAGGTGAGTCATCATTAAGGAGCATTTATTAGATGCCAAGCCCATTATTATACACTTCAACAAGTCACATTCAACCAATATTGAGAATCTGCCTGGTACCACCATGGGCATTCAACTACGGATTAAACACGAGGAAAGATCTCTCCACTGTGGACCTTGTCCTCCAGTGGGTGAACCAAGTCAAGTAAATAGATGGGGAAGCACGCAACATTGGCAAATGTTCAGAGCAGTGAAGAAAAAAGACAGCAAGAGGTGTGCCAGTGTGAATAGCAGAGTGTGAGCCCCACGGGCCAGTCAGGGGAGAATTCAGCAAGGCAATGACCATGGAGCAGTGCACGTCTTTCCCATGAGATGCAGCTCTGAGGAGCCCCTGTAGGCCTCCAACATCCTCTGTTGACTAAGGTAATGACTGTAGTTGTTTTTGTTTGTTTGTTTGTTTGTTTGTTTGTTTTTGGTCTTTTTGAGACAGGGTCTCCCTGTAGCCCCAGCTGGCCTGGAACTTACTATGTAGACCAGGCTGGCCTTGAACTCACAGAGATCCACCTGCCTCTGCCTCCCAGGTACTAGTTTTTGTGTTTTTTGTTTTGTTTTGTTTTGTTTTGTTTTGTTTTGTTTTTTGTACTAATGCTGTTGGGATCTGAAAATGAAAACAATGCTGCTTCGTTCATTGGAGCTTGGTGAGTGGGACTTTCTCAATCATGATTAATAAAAATCAACTGTTCATGGGGGTATAACAAGAGCTGAGGAATAGTTTAGAGAAAAAAAATCTTGTAGAAGAGAGAAAAAGTTAAAACAGATCATTGTGGGCTTGAGAAGATAGTTCAGTTGGTAAAGAGTTGCTGCAAAAACATGAGGGAAGGCCAGAGTTCGATCCCCAGGCACTTGCGTAAAAAGCTCGGGGGAGAGGGTGTGCATCATAATCACAGCACTGGGGAGGCAGAGGCAGGTGGATGCCCCCCGGCATGCTGCCCAAGCAGTCTAGCCTAATCAGCATGCTCCAGGCCAGGAAGGGGCCCTGTCTCCATAAAACATGGTGGAGGCTTACTGAGTAAACTACCAGAGGTTGTCCTCTGGCCTCCACATGTATCTACACACACATTCACATGCACCCCCACACACATGCATGCATACTAACACACACACACAAATAAAAAAGATCTGTATCTACCATCTCACTAATAAGAACATGCAAGGCTACTGAATGATTAAATTTCAGCACTGTCTCGTCCAGACACTCTTTCATTTGGCTCACTTCTCCCTCCTCCTCAAATGTCCCTTCTGCCACAGATGCTGCTGTTCAGCCCCTGAATCTTGAGGGGGTCAAGCTCATCCCTAAAATTCCCCAATTTCCTCACCCATCTGATTTGAGGCCTCTGCTCTGTGCCCAAACTCAGTCTATTCTATACCTGTCACTTGTTCCCTTAGATTCCTGAATCTTATCTATACAAGGACTCCATTCCAAATAACACTTCAGGAAAACATGAATTTACCGGAGAGCTCTTTGGTATGTCAGTGTCTGCTAGCTGCCTACCCGATGCTCAGTCCTCCCTTCCTGTTCAGTAAAGTCTTCTGATTTGATTTGGAGTGACAATATGCCCAAGACAGAAGCAACGAAGCAGCCCGGGTTCGTGTTGCTTTTATAGTCTGCTGCATCTGTCCCACCATCTTTCCTCATGATCCTTCTTCACGCTGGCTTCTTCACCTTTGGGACACTCCAGGAGGATGCTCACCTCATAGCTTTGCCCTGCGGTTTCCGTGGCATGAGCCGCCATCCTGCATAACTCATTTAACTCCGTCTTCTATTTTATGCCTGCCTCAGCATGCTAGATTACAAGTGTAGGCTTTCCTCCTGCTGGGGCATTGCTGCATCCTGGTGTTAGCCACTTGGCACATTGCAGGTCTTCTGTTCACTGTAGTGGGCTACATCCTCAGTCATAGTCCAGAGCCAGGAGTCATCAGCAACAGCTCATAGGAATAAAAGTCAAACAAAAAGGCACAAAAGCCCATGTTAGCCATGATATGAGGGCCATAAAGTCTCAAGGCCCGCCCCCAGTGACCCACTTCCTCCAAAGGCTCCCCCTCCTAAAGATTCCATAACCGGCCCAAATAGCACCCCTAGCCTCAGACCACGTGCTCAAATACATGAGCCTGTGAGGGACAGTTCACATTCAAAGGACAACAGGGACTTTGAACAAGTGTTTCTTGATTGCATGTACAAAGCTGAGAGACACAGTCATCGTCCTAGGACAGTCACCAGACTTGAACAAACGAATATTTAAAGCCCTGTAGCCACTCTGATCACATACTGATATCACACACAAAAACTGAAAAACATAAGAACCTAATAAAATAAATACATATATATGAAGAAATCAATACACTTGTTTTTCATAGCAAACAGATAAACAGAAGTAAAAATGAGGAGGGTTGTCGAGAAAACACAGACAGCAACCTGCAAACTCAATTCTGTAGATTCACAGAGGAGCAGTTACCTCAACAGAAAGTAAATAGCGTTTTCTTTTAATCATGAAGTCTATTATATGCCTAGACAGAAAATGAAATAAGAGACTTTCCTTCAGCTAAATTCTCTGTGATCATAATCCAATAGTACTAGAAATGTTTTATTTTATTTATTCTAATAACTTAAAAATTGACACACAATCCTAGAGCCATTCAGTTCATCCTCTAAAAGGCACAAATGAAAGCACATCGTCTACCAAAATCTACACAACAAAAGCTGTAGTCAGGAAGGGTGGTAGACTACAACACCTTTATAATGACTGGAAAAATAAGGGGATTTAGTAAGAAACCAAGAGATTACATAAGAACAAAGTGAACTGAAGCCAGGTGCATGCTGAAATCACAGCACTCCAGAGGCTGAGGCAAGAAGATCTTGAGTTGGAGACCAGCCTGGGCTACAAAGCAAGTTCCAGGCCAGGATGGGTTATATAGCAAGACCTAGTCTCAGAAACAACAGCAACAAGCCAAAGTAAACTAAAAGTCAGTCTAGACAGAAAGCCAGTGACAATAGAAGCATCTTTACATATGGGCCTCTGAAATATGGGGTTCAGAAGGGACACTGAGGCAATTGTCCTCTCCAGTAAGACAATTAAGGGGTTCATAACACCACCAAAAGACAGTATGGTAGGGTCTCTAAGGAGAGTTCAGGCCTATGAAGTCAATTCGGGGGCTACTTTACAGGCTTCAGGGATGGGTAGGTCTCATGCCATGCAGCTGACGAATAGTACTGGTTTATAGTCAGGTTGTCACTGATTCCTGGATGATAGGAGAACAGGCAAAGGTTCAGCTCTTTAATTAATTAATGTGTGTCATCTTATGGCTTGTGCCACAGTAGCCCCTAGTTGCTTAGGGTACAAATAAGCTTCCTTTGGGGAAATAAGGGTAACAGACTCAAGTAGGATGTGGGCTGTTTGTTTTAAGGCTTAGGTCAGCATGACCTAAGTAGCCCCTTGCTCACACTTAACACTAGAAAATATAAATCATAGCAGAGGGGAAGCAAATTGAGAGCTATTTGCTTGCTTGCTTGCTTGCTTGCTTTAGTGGTGTTGCAAATGCCTTACACATTCCAGGCCAGTGCTCTATCACTGATTTATACTACTCAGCCCTCTGAAAAGCTCACCTTTAAAACTACCAGCTTAAACTCTCCACAAAGCTAATTTAGGACAAAAGCCATATTGTTATGTCAAAAAGAAAGCAATGAAAATTACTGAAGACAAAGTGAATGAATGAGGAAAACTGCATGCAAATTTATGGCTATCCGTTTGATCAGTGAAACAGCTGAGTCCTTGAAAACAATAGAAAAATAATCCAGAACAAGGCAAGAAATTTGAGGAAACTTGTTAATGAAAAGAGAAGCAAGATCACCCTTGAAAAAAGGTCTCTCGTTAGAGAATGAAAGCCAAGTTGCACATCCCCATTTGTCCATGAACAAGAGATCCCCACCGTTATACTTGAACAGTTTCAGCTCCGGGACTGGAAATGTAGCTCATCGGTAAAACACCTGCCTGATATGCGTGAGACCCCGCGTTCTATTTCTAGCACTGAAAAGGGTTCTGGTAAAGATAACACCAGAAAAGAAATAGATTTTACGTATGAATAAAGACAAATCTCTCGATTAAGGCTATGACCAAGCAGAGTATGCACCAAGAGCTGCGGGTGTTCAAGGCTGGTTTGAGTCAGGCACGGTTTCAGCATAACTCTCCATGAGATCAATATGTTAAAGATGAAGCTGAGAAGCTGTTTGATTACATGCAATAGTCATTTTTAATAGGACATCAAGTCAAATATTAACAGAAGGAAATCACTTGAATATAATGAAGGCTATTAAACAAAATCTGTTGAAAATGGCAAAATTACAATCTTTAAATAATCACAGAAATCCTTGCAAGGAAGAAAACAAAATGGCCCAGTGTAAGTATTGAGAAAGAAAGAAAAAAAACCCCACCATTATCTCGCTTTTATTGATGGCTTGCTTATGTAGTAAACCCAATAAACTCTAAGAAAAAGGGAGAGGTTGGAAGGAGGAAAGAAAGGAGGGAAGGAGAGCGAGGAAAAGGAGAAGAGAGAAAGGGAGGGAAGAAAGGAAAGAAGGAGAGAACCCTATTGGAATCAGCATTTGTCAGGCACCTGGGAACAATACAATTACACAGCTCTTAATAACCTTTTTCCACACCGGCAGTGATGACTTTGACATGTGTGTGGAGAAATGTTGTAGTCATAATAGCACTAGATATATAGCATGCTATATAATAACTTAGAAACCACTTAAGAAGATCACAGGAATTATATGGGAAAACATTTTTTAAGTGATTTTCAAAATGTCAGTTCATTTCACATAAATGGAAATAAATACCAAGGTCTTGAATTGGAAGACAAGAAATAAAAAACAGAACTATTTTTAGGAATTGATAAAATTAGCTTCAATATTAATTGGCATATTTATGTTTATTTTTAATGATGGGAAAGGGGTAGTATGATATTGGATTAACCAAATGTAAGAGGAAATATCTTGGAATAAACCCAAACAACAAATACATGCATGCCCACATGTGCTCATACAAGGCAAGCAAATGTATATATGATAGTGTATTAGATTATATATTTATATGTAAATGATGTATCATAAAGTCAGATGTAACACATAAATATGGTGTCATGCTGGGCTTGGTGGTGCATGCCTTTAACCCCAGCACTCAGGAGGCAGAGGCAAGTGAATCTCTGTGAGACTGAGGCCAACCTGGTCTACGTAGTGAGTTCCAAGCCAGCTGGGGCTATGGAAGACCTTGTCTAAAAACAAAATAATAAATAAATAAATAAATAAATAAATAAATAAATAAATAAATATGGCCACAGGTTTAGGACTAAGAAAAATATAGATCCCTATAAGCATACCCAAAGGCAATCCTTTTTTTTTTTTTTAACAAAAAATGTGTGTGTATAAGTATCTATGTGTGTTTCTGTGTACCACACGTATGCAGTGCCCACAAGCCAGAGAGAGTCTGATTTTCTTGGAGGTAGAGTTACAGGAGGTTGTGAGTCCACCTGATGCTGGGAACTGAACCCCAATCCACTGTAACAGCAGCAAGTCCTCCTGACCACTGAGCCATCTCTCCAGCCCCCAAAGGCAGTCCTTGAATCCAGTAGGGAAATGGGGATTATTTGGAGTCCAGCTCATTTTCCATTAGAAGACTATGATGGTGGATCCTTGTCTCATAGGATGCATAAAAAAATTCCAGATGGATTAAGTCTTGAATGTGGACAAGATCTAAAGCAATAATCTTTTAGAACTAGAGAGAGAAAGTGGAAGGGGCTGTTCAAGGATGCATCATGAGTGGAGCAGAAGGGGCTTGGGGAGCCCAAGCAGAGAGAAAGCCGCCTTGAGCAAACTGACCCTTCTAAGCTGGGAACAATGAGAAAGATGTGCCAAGTGACAGAAATGTTAAGGATGCTGTCCTAGTCAACTGTTCTCACTGCTGTGACAAAATGCCTGACAAACACCTAAGGAATCAAGGAAGGGTTTACTTTAGGTCACAGTTTGAGAGTCAGTCATAGAGGGGCAGGAACTGTCAGGAGCTAGAGGCAACTGGTCACATTGTATCCACAATCAGGAAGCAGAGAGTGATGAATGCTTCCTTCTTCCTTTTTTATTCAGTCCAGGACTCCAGCCCATGGGACGGTGCTGCCCACATTCAGGGAGGGTCTTGTCACCTCAATTAATGAAGTCTAGAAACTCCCTCACAAACATGCTCAGAAATTTGTTTCTATCAACCCTATGGAATTGACAATCAAGATTAAGTTCTGATTAGTGGCACCACGTAGATGAGTCTCAAAAATATCATTATGCTAAAGTAAAATCCAGGCACATAGACCATACAATTGTATTTTATGTGCAATATCCACTGTAGGCAAATCTATTGAGACTGGCATAGATTAGTGGTTGCCCAGGGCCAGGAAAAAAAAGGGTTAAAGGGAGGTGACTGCTGATGGACATGTGGTTGTTTGTGGGGGAGGATGATTAAAAAGGTTCTAAAATTAGACTGTAGTTATGGTTATATAACTGTAATATTCTAAGACTAGTGAATCTTTATCAAAGGTATTGATAAATTTGAGCTATGTATCAAATCATAGTGAGCTAACCATTAAAGCCATTAAAATATGAATGCCACCTGTGCTGGATAGCTGCTGTTGTCAACCTGACACACCTGGAAGAGGGAACCTCAATTGGGGAATTTCCTCTATCAGACTGACCTGTGGACACATCTATGAGGCATGTTCTTGATTGTTGAGTGATGCAGGAGGACCCAGCCCACTATGGGCAGTGCCACCCCGGGGCAGATGGTCCTGAGTACTATAAGAAAGTAGGCTGGGGTTGAAGAGAGCTGGTTCAGTGGTTAAGAACACTGGCTACTCTTGCAGAGAGCCCAGGTTCAATTCCTAGCATCCACACGGCAGCTGACAACCATCAGTAACCCCAGTTCCAGGGGATCCAACACTCTCTTCTGAACTCTGTGAGCAAAACATACACATAAAATAAAAATAATAAAATGTTAAAAAGTAATTTTTAAAAGCAGGCTAAACATAGGTCTGAGGAGCAAGTCAGTAAACAGCATTCCTCCATGGTCTGTGCTTCAGCTCTTGCCTCCTGGTTCCTGCCCTGGTTTCCCTCAAGGATGTACTGTGATTGGGATGTGTAAGCCAAATAAACCCTTTCCTCCCCAAGTTGGTTTTGGTCAGAGTGTTTTACCCAACCCACATTTGTTTTATAACTATTAATATGTAAAACATAGGGCGTTATACTTCACAAAAGATGAAGATGCATGCGCCTTTTTTTTCTAGAATTAGCGCATATTGTTTCAAAAAGATTAATCTTCAGAAATCTAGATCCCATAAAGTCCCACATGCATCTGACTCTCAGAGTGAAGGCTGTCCTGGTAATTACAGGTGGCACCCTGAAACCAGCCACACTGGATTCAAAACTCACTCCTCATATGCCTTCCCAGTGTGCAAGTGGCCTCAGCTTCCTTATTTGTAAATGAGGAGAGAGTATTGTGAGAATGAAGTTATGGATCTCAATAATTCAGGCATTCTCAGGCACACAGTAAGTACATAATAGTAGGTGAGGTGATGAGCAGGAGTCTGGGGGAGAAACAAAGCGGTCTTGTGATGCACTTATTTTTATTATTACATATTTTATTAACATCTTCATATTTATACTGTATATTTGCATGTATCAAAAATTTAAATCCACACTACTGTATTATCCCTCATGAGTTTTTATTCAACAAACTAATTGTATAAAGTTCCGTTATTTCTAGAAAGAGAGAAAAATCACTTGTAAGCCACTAGAAAAGTCACTTGCAAAGAAGAAAGTGTGTTTCTATAGGCTAACAACATTTGTTTAAAATCTGCACTTTGAAGGGATCTTTTGGGATGTCGGAAATGTCCCATGCTTTGATCTGTACATAAGTGTGCAAATTAGCTGAATTTCACAGAGGATGTGAAAGCCTATGCAGCTTATATCACACCACATTATATCTGTATATTGATAGCCACATATATATGTATAATTATGTCTATCGAATTTATCTCTGTCTCTGTATCTATCATCTTTTTATCTACCCATTTATCATCTATCGCTCCACCTGCATCTCTACCATCTATGTATTATCTATCTATCTATCTATCTATCTATCATCAATCTCCTATCTATCTTCTATCGATCTATCTACTCTCTATTGTTTGTTTGTGTGTGTGTGTGTGTGTGTGTGTCTGTGTCTAAATTGAACATATCACCTCATCATAAAGTGATGACAAATCCATTAATTAGAATGTTTATGCAACAACTAGAATGTGGAGAATTTACAGAAAAACATGAAGAAATGATATGTGTAGAATGAAGTGGGAAAAAGAAAAACCTCAGAAGAGAAAAATGTTTGCATGTAACACAGACACGTGATTACACTAAAATATGCACAGAAAAATGACCAGAGGAAAAGGCTCCAAGCTTTGATGCCATCCTAGGCTGAAGGATCTCTCTACATGATTTTGTTTCCTTTTTCTATCCTCTTTGCATTTTCAAGCCATGTGTTTAACTTTTATAATTGTGTAAACAGCATCAATACTTAGAAGTTTGCAGAAGGCAAACGTCAGAGCAGGAATCAATCTCTCTGTGATTAACAGCATGGGATGCTTGGGATTGCAGCCTTGGTGCCCAATGCTGAGCTCTCCGCTTTAAAAGGGCAGTCATCCCGACAGCTAAAACCAATTTCCTGAAGAGATCACCATCAGGCTTGGTGTTACAGCTCAGTTACCGATGCCTGACTCACAGTTTTGAGATGTGCCTCCTGGCCAGAAAATAGTCAGCTCTGTCCTATCAATTAAGGATTTCTCCATCATCCTGAGAATAAGCTCCTCTAGTAGTTTATTCTTCCAGAGCTCTAGAAGCATCAAGCAGTACACAGAAATGCTGCAACCTGAGAATTTTCATCACCCAAGATGAGATCATATAAACATATATAATTCAGAGGAGGCTCTTTGGTACCCAAATTAATAAGCATCCCAGTTAGTCTACCAAGCAAAGATCCAAGTTGGAAGGAGGGACTTGGAAGAGTTTGAGCTTGATCTTTGAACACAGTTTTCTAATGAGACATCAGTGAATGCGTCATCAATATTCTCTTTGTATCTCTCCTCTAGTCATCTGTTTATTAAGTATTTATTGAGTACCAGATCTTGCACTAAGTTCCAGTGTTGTTGAGCACAGCCCAGAGACTGACAAGTAGCTTCCATCCTACATGCCAAATGTCATCATTTGGTAGTGCTGGTCTTGAGTGCTCTCCTGAAAGAGATGCTTGGACTAAATCCAAACCCAAATGAAAAGAGCAATGATTGATTGGTCATGTCTGCTGTGATCATGGGAGGGAGAATGCTAGTGTACATATCATGCAAGTGTCATGCTTGTTGTACTGCTTCTGCTAGATTAAAGAGAGTCATTCAGCCTCAACAAATGCTCTGTTTCTTACAGGTTGAAGGAACCAATTTTCTATCCATGATATCATCCCTGGAGATGCCAACCAAGGAGTTCCCTTTCCATATACTGAGTCATCTAATACTTAGGATAACCCTTCAATGATATTATATCCTTTCAAGGATACCCATGTTTATTTCCTTTCTGCACACAAGGACCTAGACTAGGGGAAGTTTAAATGACTTCTCAAAGTTCTGCTACTGATCACTCTTCACCCAAGGAGCCACCCGGGCTTCATATGGAACTACATGAGATGAAACGATACCCTCTTCTTTTCAGAAGGTCAAAACACCCCACTCTACTAAGCTTTGATAATGACTCTAGTTTACTGGGTCCCTTGGAGATGTGCTCCACCCAGTTTGTTCATTCAGACAAAGTGAGGTGTAGTCTGTTCCACCTTCTTCCTGCTCCCATGCAGACTGAACAGCAAGTGCCATTTGGCAAGGATGGGCTCTGTGTTACCCAGGCAGCAAAACTGGCACTTTCCATCCTGGCCACAAATGCATACTCTGTGGATAAGCCTCAGCGAATCTAACTGACCCTCTTTTTTTCAGCCTGGTTCAAATGTTTGTAATTATTTGGTAGACCAGCCATCATCCCCCAAAATGATATGTAATTACAAATTTACTGTGTGCCAATTCCTCTGCTAAGGGATCCAGCTGCACTGTTGCCTTATGGTTTCATGCTGTCTCTACACAGAGGTATCACAGGGATTCTTGTTAGACTCAGGAGAAATGTAAAACTTTAGGGTCAAACACCTTAGCCAAAGTCACACAGCTAACACAGTGGAACTGAGCTTCACCTTAGGCAGTCACATTCCCCAAGTCTATGACTTCCCTTCGATTTAAAACGTGTCAACATCTTTCAGTTCTCACCAACTCTGAGTAAATTCTCTCCCATGAGAAGTAACCACTGAGACAGAGATCAGAGTAGAAGCCTTATATTTGAGGAAAGATTCAACAAAACATCAACAAAGAAGTGGGGGTAAAGAGAGTAAGGGAAGAGAAGAAGGAAGTTTATCTCATGGAGCCAGTTGCTATTGTGGAAGCCAGAGATGAGCAGGACTTGGAGAACTCTGGGTAGCATCGTCTAAAATGTGCTCCAAGGGCAGGGAATGGAGGTATCAATTTAGCAGTTGTTGGTCAAGGGACACAAACTCCCTGTACTTCAAATCTGTCCCACATGTGGATAGAGTAGTCTGGTGGCTCAAGGAAGTCCCTGAGCACAGAGCTCAAGGGTAGGCGGTGGCGGTCAGGGAGCCTGTTGGGAGCACATGGAACTAAGGGATGTGGACAGAGCAACAATCCCTTAGTGTCTACCTACACTTGCTTCCTCTGTTTAAGATATGGAGGCACAAATCATAGATCATGCATTTATCTATGTTAAGAAGACAGTTTAAGAACATGATCTATTTGAGGGACATTTTCATCACCTCAGTTGTATACCCACTGGCAATTAGTCTCCATTTCTGTTTCAAGCCCCAGGTAACCATTAACACACGGTCATCTCTTAGCATTTGGGGGGCATTTGTTCTAGGACCCTCTTGAGTACCAAAGTCAGAAGATGCTAAATCTCCTTATAGAAAATGGCATAGTATTTGCATAGATCTATACATATCCTGTATATTTTAAATAGTTCCCATAAGACTGGAAAGATGGCTTGATGGGCAAAGTAGTTGCTGTGAAACATGAAGATCTGAGTTTTGATCCCCATATTAAAATGCTGGGCATGTTGGTTCTTGTCTGTAACCCCAGTCCTGGGGGAAAGGGGATGAAGCAGATGGATCCTGGGGCTCATTGACCAGCCAGTCTAGCTGAAACAGCAAGCTCTAGGCTCAATGAGAGTTCCTATTTCAGAAAATGGGTGGAGAGCAACAGAGGAAGACACCAGACATTGACCTCTGGGCTCCACAGGCGGGTGAGCACAGCTGTGCACACACAGGCACACACGCACGCACATGCACACACACATACACCACACGCAGACACAAGTCATCTCTAGACTACTTACAATAGTTAATGCATTGTAATTAGTTGCTATATTACCATTCTTTTTCATTTGTTTTACTTTTATGTTCCTATTTTCAAACTTTTCTGTCCAAGTTTGGGTGAATATGAGCCAGGTAGAGGGCAAGTTTCTTACTCTATGGCAGACAGGAAGTAGAAAATGTAACAGGAAGTGGTCAAGGACCAAATACCTCAGAATACCTAGCCCTGATCTATTTTCTCTAGCCAGACGGCACCTCCTATAGTTTCCAGAAAGTTCCAAAATAATGCCACCATCTGGGGACCATTCAACAAGGATTTGAGAATGGAGAATCTGCACATTTGAAGAGGTGGCAGAACTCTTTGCCTCTGGATTGCCTTCTCTGGACACTTTATATAAATGGAACCATATGGTTTATAGCCTTAAGTATAAATAAGGAAGTCCCTTTCCAAATGACTCGAATTGCACAAATTAAGTAAAAGGAAAATGAGCAACAGCCAGTGGGTAACTTCTCTATAGGAGGTGGGAACCTTCTAGATAAAGTGGAATAACGCTTCATTGTGATGGACAACTAAGGAACACCCGTGCTTAGCATGGAGTGTCGTCTTCCTCAGCATGAATTTCCTTATCTGTGCTTTTGAGATGGAGTATTTTAAAGGTCTGTTTTCAGCACAAGGGACTGGCAGGCAGTTAGTGGCTTGAAGTCAGAGACCTTGAAGCCCATCAACCTGTTCACTGCAGCATTGAAACCAATGGGGCTGGCTTAGGAGCCCACATGATCCAACAAATTCAACAATTTCTGGTGATCTCAGGAGCTGCAGAGGTCAGCCTTTGGAATAATTGATTTTTCAGAGGGATCTGAGCTTCTAATCCAGCTTACTAACGTCTTCATAGTTTTTTTAGAAGTTAATAAAATTAAAGAAAACTTGATGGAAAGCAGGAAGGTCAGGACAGTTTCATCCGGTAGGGCTGCCTTCTTGAAGCCCGGAGCCTTCTTCTCTGCAGACTGTCTCTGCTAGTTGAACTGGTTGCTATTTCCCATGTACAGAGGTGCCACTGGCTCTTGACTTACTGTGGTCACAACTATTAGATACAATATTTGGCTTAGGATACTGATGTAGAACTCCCTGTCTTGCCTACAGCAAACGTAGACTGCTGCTGAAGGTCAATGTCTTCATGTTTTTCTGGTTCCTTGACTCTGGACTAACCCACACAGTAGAAGATGGACTGCCATTTATCTTGGGATTCTTGTCATGTGATATTTAGAAACTTCTACTTTTCTCCCTGGCCCTATAAACCAATTTAAAAACAGATAAATGCGTATACACAAGCATTAAAAAAGAAGGGAGAGGGAGCTAGAGAGGGATACATAGGGAGAAATGAGGGAGAATCTGAAAGAGATTAAGCAAAACCAGAAAATAAATAAAAGGAAGGTAGGAGGGAGGGAAAAGGAGGGAAAAGGAGGGAAGGAGGGAAGAAGGGAGGGAGGGACGGAGGGAGGGAGAAGAAAGTTAATGGGAAACAGGATCAGAAAAGGACAACGAAGAGAAAAGGAGAGAGGAGAAGGGGAAGGAGTAGAGAGAGCCTGAGTGAACAGGAGTAACAGTCTTGCTCCAACAGCAGAGCCTTTGGGTTTCTTAACCTGAGCTCTGTTGACAACTATAGCTGGCTACCTTGTGTCACAGTGATATCCTGAGTGCTCTAAGGTGTTTTGAGGGCCCTGGTCTCCGCCCACTAGAGGACACTAGCACCTTTGCCCTCAGTTCCAAACTCCCCAAACATCTTAGAAATTTCCCCTGGGGGCAAAATCACCACTGTTGAGTGCTGCTGAGTGAAAGGGTCACAGTTCTTTCATGTCTTTCCACAGCCAGGGGAATGCGGTGCCTGTCGTAGAGAATACTCACCGCTCATTTTCCAGGCCCAGTGATTGTCCCTGATGGTAATTTAAAACATTATTTTTATATTAAAACAAATGTAGATATATTATAGACTAGAATCTCAAATTTAAGGCTGGAGAGAAATTTCATGTTCAAGATGAGGTGATGTTGGCTACAGTCCCAGAATCCTTGGCAGATATATGTTCACATTTCTCAGCCATGGAGGAAGCTAATAATAGCTACCAACTATTGAGTGCAGACCAAGGCCAGGAAGTCTCAGGAACATTGTCTATTTGATCCCATAGTCTGTCATCTTTCAGACGAGGGACTGAATGAAGCCCAGGGAGGTTCCCGAACCATTTCAACCAGAAGTTGCTCGATGGCAAAGAGATGTGTTGGAACCACAGTCTGCTCTGTCTAGGGATGCATTTCAAAGTACTTCTGGACATCCATGGAAAGGTGAGCAAGGAAGGATGCACCACCAAAGCCAACATTGTACAGCTGGCTAGTGGGGTGACTGATGGAAGAGCGAGGGTCTGTAGAAAATGGTAAACTTAAACTGGCCGTGGTGGTGCATGCCTGTCATCCCAGCACTCAGGAGACGGAGGCAGAAGGATCAGAATTTGAAGGTCGTTCTTGACTACATAGTGAGTCCATTCTATGGCACTTCATTACTGTAGTCCTAGAAAACCAATTCAGAGGTTGCCTAGGGCTCACCCGAACTGCAAACACCAGGGTTCAATTCCTGCCTCTGCCAAAAACTGTGAGACCATGATCAAGTGGCTCTACCTGCCCAAGCCTGGGTTTTCTTATCTCTTTAAGACGAGATGTCAGGACAATCTACGTTATGGGATTACAGAGTATGGAAGAAGAGGGTCCAGTGGAAGTGGTCTATATCATTCCCAGAACAGAATGGGGCTCCAAATAACCCGTCAGTCAAACTACTATTATCCTAATGCTTTCTGCTCCTTGGAATTGTTTGTTTATTTTGAGTCAGGGTCTTATTATATAGCCCAGACTGGCCTGAACTTGCTACATATCCAGGTTGGCCTCAAACTTACAATTCTCCTCCTGGATCAGCCTCCTAATGCTGGGATAACAAACATATACTTCATTAACTTTGTCTCCAACAAAACCTTCAAGAGATAAGGAGAGGACTTGCCAGGTGGCTTAGCAGGTAGAAGGGCTGGTTGTGTGAGCCTGGTGACCTGAGTTAGAGTTCTAGCACCCACTTAAAGGTGTAGAGAAAAAGAACTGTTCCCATAAAGTTGTTCTCTTACTTCCACATGGCACATATTCACACATGAATGAGCACACACTCAACAACAACAATAATAATTTTAAAAATAACTTTTACAAAAGAGGTGATGGGCCATCAAGATGAGTCAGCAGGTAAAGGCACCTGCCCACCAAGCCTGACAGCCCAAGTTCAATCTCTGGGACCCACATGGTGGAAGGAGAGAACCAACTGCCTGTTGTCCTTTGATCACCATATGTGCACTCTTCCATGTATTTGCCTGCACTAAACAATTAAAAATGTAGAAAAAATGATTCTAATAAAAGAGGTAAGGGGTAAGGGGCTCAGGAGGCCCCACCCTCCCTGAGGATCAGAGGCAGTTAATGGGTGCTGGAAGACATTCTCTTCATGGTGTAGCCACTGGTTAAGATGCTCATGCTCCTGTAAGCAAGCCCGCATCCCTGATCCTGTAATCAAGCCCTCACCCATGATCCTGTAAGCAAGCCCTCATCCATGTTTCTGTAAAAACACTAATGAAGCTAACTGCCCCCGCCCCCACGCCACAAAAGCAGAAGGGGAGCTAGTTGGGAAGAGGAAGGGAATTAGTGGCAGTGTAAGGTGGACAAGAGAACGTAGTAGGGGGGTCAGTATGATCAAAGTACAAGACATACATGCATGAAAAGCCATAGTGAAGCCCATTATCATGTATAATTAATATATGCTAATGAAAGACTTTTTAATTGATATTTGCAAATTTCATACAATATATTTTGATCAAATTTAGATTCCCTCCCCCATTTGCCCCCACCTACTATCCCTGCCCAATTTCACCAATTTCATCTATGCTATTATACACACACACACACACGGGCGAGAGACACACACCCATGAAGGACTACAGAGTCAAATTTGTGTTCCCAATTTCTCTTTGGTGTGGTCCATCCACTGGAGCCTGGTCAAGTTATCAGGAGTCTCAGTCTTAAAGGAGACTGACTGTCTGGCTTGAGCTTATGTGGGACTTGTGCATACTGTCACTATTGAATAAAAAACTTTTAAAAAGAGGTAAGGAACTTAGTTCTATGAATCAAGGAATGACAACAAACCAGAGAGCATTTAGGGGGGAAAATCAGCATCTGTATCTCATCTCTGAAGGCACCCAGACCTTTTAGAAACAACAGTCTTTGTCTCTATACCTTTTTCTGGCTCAGCGCCTCCTGCTTCCCTTCTCTCCCACTACAGGACTGATCAGCTAAGCTTTCCCTCAGTGCAGTCTTTCTGCATCTTCTGAGCCCTGCCCCATCTCTACAGAGTCATAGCACCTCACCCTGGTCCCACCACTTGTGAGTTGCAGAACCTGGCTTGTGTGATACATGACACTTTGCATAAGTGATAGAAATTCAGAGATTTTTCGTTTGCTAATAATAATTGCCCATTCATTAAATATAATTCACAGTCATTCATTATAGTGATTAATCATTATTAAGTATAATGTAAAGTTCTTGCTTACCAGGAAGAGGGTTCGTGGTTTCTGCCATGTGAGCACGTGTGGCATGTCAGCTCTTCACAGAAACCATCCCACGGGATCGCCTCACCTGCCCTTTCCCAGAAATCATTGATTCTCTAATGCCTGTTTGATATGCAGGACAAAATGTAGGTGCCTCAGTCTGGGAGAGATGGGAGGGTGAAGACGGAAGGTGACTGTCGTGATAGAGAGAAGGGATGACAGAAAACTGTTCCACTTGCTGGTTCCTGAGCCCTCTAATCAACAGTATGGCAGCACCTTCCAAACTTCTTCACTTCCTGGGAGTCAGCTAATTCTTTCAAAGATTAACTGGCCCAGCAGGGTTAGATTGCTGAGACTTCTAGAACAAAATAGCACGATGTGAGTGGCTTCAACAGGATATACTAACTTACAGTGTGGAGGCTGAAAAGTCCAAAATAAAGTCGATGAGTGATGAGTGAGCCCTTCTGAGAACTGAGGAAGGATCTTTTCCAGGAACGTCAGGGCTCACTTAATCTTTTGGAGATACTGCACTAAAATATGATGGACCAGGTGACTTGTAAACAACAGAAGGTTGTTTCTCACCATTCTGAAGGCTGAGATATCCAAGGTGAAGCTATCAGCAGATTGGTGAGGGTCCTTAAGCTTCTAGAGAGACAGTGTCTCTCCTCACATGGTCTTTATCCTATGGTGTCATGGGGGGTAGAGAGAGAGAAAGAGAGAAAGAGAGAGCTCACACCAGAGGCTAGGGATTCAGGCGCAAATTGGAGGCATTCAGCCTGTAACGCTTGCTTTCTCTATGTCCCTTCACATTGTTATTAGGCATCATTTAAGATGTTGGCTATATTGAATGAGGCACCACCTATTGAAAATAGACCCCATTTTCATTTGATTCTCTTTGTCAAGACCCTATTTCTAAATAATATTCTGAAGTACCAGGGTATAGAACTTTAGCATATGAATCCATGGCATGACACAAGTCAGCCCCAACACAGCCACATGCATCTTAGGTTGGATGGTTTCTCCTGACACCCCTGCCCTACCAGCGAACACGCTTTTCTAATAGGAAGATATTCCCCTGTCTAGCCACTGTTCAACTTTCATTCTCCTAAAATAACCTTACTGTCTCCTTTCTTTTCCTAGTCTGGGGGTTTTGACTGTCAGTGTTGTTGAGTATTACCATTCCCGTCCCCCAAATGAATCAGGGATCAGAGAGGTGTGATCCAGTGGGGACTGTGTTCAAGTCATCTTTTTCTATTCAAATCATTCTCTTTAGCTCAGAGCATGAGGCAGGTGTGAGCAAGGACTGGAGAAGGTTCATGGCTGTGGTCAAGAAGCCTGAGAGCTTTGGTTTAAAAATAGGTGAACTGAAATAAACACTGAAAACCACTCGGATGGCACCAAAATAGAGTGGTAATTGATCTAATGCACCTTTTGCCTTGGATAACATCATTATTTGTGAAATTATGTCAGTGTTGCCCCTGCCAAGTCAGCAAGCACTTACAGGACGTTATTTCTAATTTAGGAGTCAGACTATTTGCGGCTGATCTTAGAAGACTGAAAGCAGGAACTTGGACACAGAGTAGTCAGACTTAGCCCTGACTGGAGCTGGGAGTTTGCAAAGTTAGAGTACTCAGTCTGTGCCCAGGTCTGCAGCCCCTCTGAGAAAGGACTAGGTGCCCAGCCCTAGGGGGCGTGGCTTGTGGCTCATCGTGGGTTGTCAGCCTTGGAGGCAGCCTCACCCTGTGACTTAGTGACTCAGGGGCTGGACAGTTTGCTCTACATGGATTATACTAATGTGACCAGGTACTTGCTAGACAATCTCATGTGCTCAGTGCTTCTTTCTACTCCCAGCCCACTTATTCCCCAGGTGTTGGTCTTTAATAAATACCAGTTCTCCAAGAGACTCAAGCTGAGACAGATGTCAGCTCTTCCAAGTCCATGTGCCTCCCTTTGCACCCGCTGAGCTTCGGAAAGAAAAGGGGTGAAGCACACATCTCCTGGAGCCGGCTCTTGGGCCATTCCTGGGTTTTTAAGCAAACAAGTTTTCTAATTTACTTAAGAATATAATACTGAATTTTCATTCATTTGGATTCCATGGAAGGAGACGTTTACATAAAATTATTATTTGTAAAAACATCCATTCATTCCTCCATTTGTTATTTTTTCTTTGGGCACAACTGCCAAGTTCTAGGCACTATTCTCAGACCACTGAATGACACGGTGCTTCATCTGCTTTCTCACTCCTATAATGAAATGCCCAAGACTGAGTAACTTTATAAAGAAAATATATTCACACTGCTCATAATTTTAGTCTAAGGTCAAGGACTCAGTCTGGTCATGCCCTCTTGTTGACAGTCCTAAGGTCACCCAAAACATTGCAGAGCAAGAAACAAGGAAGTACGTGTGTTTGTGTGTGTATGTGGTTGTGTGATTTTGTGTATTTGTGATTGTGGTTGTGTGACTGTGTGGTTGTGTGATTGTGTGTGTGGTTGTGTGTTTGTGACTGTGTGATTGTGTGTGGTTATGTGACTGTGTGATTGTGTGTGTGGTTCTGTGTGTGTGATTGTATGTGCTTGTGTGTGTGATTGTGTCTGGTTGTATGATCGTGTGGGGATGGGTGTATGATTGTGTATGGTTGTTTGTGTTTGTGGTTGTGTGTGTGGTGATGTGGTTGTGTGTGATTGTGTGTGATTGTGTTGGTTGTGTGATTGTATGCATGTGGTTGTGTTATTGTGATTGTGGTTTTGTGGTTGTGTGTGATTGTATGTAGTTGTGTGATTATGTGTGTGTGATTGTGTCCTTAACCTTGGACTGGACTGTGCACCTGTTAATATAAACCTCTTTTCCTAATAAAGTTGCCAAGCCTCAGACATTTTATTAAAGGAACAAAACCCAGACTGATACAGCATGCTACCAACTGTACTGATAGCAGTGCCTGGAATGTGGCAGTTGTGTCTAAAGAAAAAATAATGGATGGAGAAATGGCTATTCTTTCAAATGATAATTTTATGCAAATTCCTCCTTTTGTGGAAGCCAAATAAATGGGAATCTGGTGTTATATTCTTAAGTAACTTAATGGGATTCATCCACTTGAAAGTCCATGAGCAGGACTGGGGAGATAGCTCATTTGGTAAATGCTAGGCAAGGATGGAAACTGAACTCAGCCCCCAGAACACATTAGAAAAGCTGGAGGTAGTGGGCTTGTAATCCTAGCACTGAGGAGGAGACAAGAGGATCCTGGGGCTCCCTGGTCAGCCAACCTAACTGAATTAGTGAGCCCCAGGCCAGAGAGCTACCCCATAAAAAAAAGAAACCAAGATGGACAGCACCTGAGGAATGACAAATGAGGTTGTCCTCTGGCCACACACATGCACAGATAACCCCAACACTCACACACATGCATGAATAGGCACACACATGTGCCTATACACATGCATAAGCACACACATGCATATACATCTACATGCATGCACATTCAAGAACATGCACACACATATGGCCACACACCCCACATGCACAGGCACCCACACACATACACATACATGAGCACACAAACAAGAGCAGTAAAGAAAGTCCAGGAATGACCTCAAGCTGGCTTAAGAAGGTGTGTGCTTCACCTCTTTTCTTTCTGGAGCACAGCAGGTGCAAAGGGAGGGCATGGACTTGGAAGTGCTGACATCTGTCTTAGGCTGAGTCTTGTGGAGTCAGAGCTGGGGAATGGGTGTTTATCAGAGACTAACAGCTGAGATAGGAGGTGGGAGAAGGCAGATCAGGAAGAAGAAGCAGTGGGCATATGAGACAAGTGCCTGTTTCCATTAGTATGATCTAAACTGTCCAGCCCCTGTGTCACTAAATCACAGGCTGAGGCTGCCCCAGGGAGGGTATAATCTAGGGCCAGTGAATTCTATAGCCAAATTGGACTCTGAAGTTGTTGAAAGCCAGTGGCTAGCTCAGCACCTCAGACCTTGTGTGAAGGGGATGCTTAGAAACCCCCGGATCCAGTACCTTGGGTCAAGACATAATGCATTTGGGTAGCTTGGTATTCCTTCCCTACTTCCATCTTGCATCCTATTCACGCCTCTGCCTCTGTATTTTCACCTGGTTTTTCTGTGGTGCTCTCTGCCCCCACAGCCTCAGTTTGCTGCTGTGCTCTTCAGGGTTCATATTCTGTATCATGCAGTTTGGCTTCTATGTGTCCTTCTGCCCCCAACTTGAACACACACACACACACACACACAGAGAGAGAGAGAGAGAGAGAGAGAGAGAGAGAGAGAGAGAGAGAGAGAGAGAGATGATCATGCTTACTTACCTCTCATCTTTTTTTTTTTTGCATGCTGGTGATGGAAGCCAAGGCCTTTCACACGTAAGCAAATACCCTACCACTGAACTCCATTCCCAGACAAGTCTTACATAGTAGCTGACACTTCTACATATCTTTTCTCTGTCTGTCGAATGAGCTTTGTGATGGTTACTGTAATTGTGAACTTGGAAGAATCTAGCCATGTGGGGAGTTAACGTGACTGTGTTCACTGAGGTGGGAAGGCCTGTCCACCGTGGGTGGCACCATTCCCTGGCTGGGATCCTGGACCATGTGAGTGGAGGAAGGGAGCTCAGGAGCATCATGCACTCATTCCTCTCTGCTTCCCGATCCTGACTGTCTCAACTTCCCTGCCATGGTGGACTGTGCTTGAAGCCAAAATAAGCCCTTACTCCCTTAAGCTGTCAGAATAGTTTATCGCAGCAATGGGAAAGAAAAAAAGCCAAGTATGATCATAGTATTTACCTCCCATGGCTGGCTTGAGAATTAAGCAATACATAGCACAAGCTCAGATTCATGTCCTGCCACTTGTAAACATTTTGTAGATGGAAGCATGTGGACTCATACATCTCGGTCATAGGGCCAGAAATGATACCCAGTACTCATTGATCAGCTCTTTCATGCTAGTGCTGTGGTTCATGTAACTTGGATCTGTGAAAAGGTGATGCTTATAAAGCCCATCGAGGTGGCACTGCTATTTATCCTACAGTAAATGAGAAGCCTGAGCGCAGGCACAAACATTTGCTTCCATGACATTCTCTTTTGTCTTCTGTCTGTGGTAACCTTCCCCAGGGAAGCACCATTCTACCTCCAGCCTAGCTTATAACTTTGGGTAAACAAGCATTTAGTGAACGAGTGAGGTAATCAATAAACTAATAAATGCGAGGACTCCTGTTTGGGAAGTGGAGAAACAAGTACCCAGAAATAAGGCATGATAGTCCAAAAGATAAAAAAAAAGCTTAGGGGTATCCAATCTGGAGTCCAAACTTCTCCATTAAACTGCTGCTTCTCACACCTGTGTGCATGAACCACACAGGAAATCTCCCTGCCATGTAGCTTCTGAGTCAATGGATGTAGGGTAGAGTCCAAGATTCTGCATTTCTAAGAGTCTCCCCTCTGTTATGCAACATTACATTGCAGTAGTGAAATACTTGAGGCAGTCAAGTTATACCTCATTTTGCCTTATGATTCTGGAGGTTTCAATCGAGGATTAAGTGGCCCTGTTATTTTGGACCTCTGGCAAGAACATCATCCCAGGGCAGCAGCAAAATGTATCATAGGACAAAAAGCCAAGAGAGGAAAAGGAGGAGACTGGTGTGCCATCATCCTCAGTGATCTAAGAATTTCACATTATGTCCCACCACCTAAAGGTCTCCAGGACCCCTAAGTAGCACCTCCCTGGAAACTAAACTAAATACATTAATCTTTGGAGGTTCCATCCAAATCTAAGCCATAGCATCTCCCATATGATATCCTTATTTGTGGTTATACATAGGAAGCAAGGCACTAAGCTACTTGTGCCCATTGGCTGCATGCGAACAGTAGATATCAACTAAGTTCAGTTAAGGAAAGCATGAATTTGGGCCAAGGAGATAGCTCCTTGTGTAAAACGCTTGAGTTCAGATCCTTTGTGCCTAGGTAAAAAGCTAGGCAGGGAGGCATAATCTGTAAATGCCAGCACTGGGATGCAGATCCCTGACAGGCTGATCCTTGGAGGTTGCTGGCCAGCTAGTCTAGGCAATCAGTGAACTCCAGGTTCAGTGAGAGACCCTGTCTCATAGAATAAAGTTGAGAACAATAGAGGAAGACACCCTATGTTGACCTGTGACCTCCACATACATATGGATAGGCACACAGAGCTCTACACACATAGGATAGAACAGAAGCCTGTTCCAGCATGATTGGGAGTTAAAGCACTTTGAGCTCAAGGGAGAGGCAAAGGCTAAGGGCCCACTGACAGGAGCAATCAGTTCCAATTATATCCTGCCTGAATCCCTTCCCATCCCCAGTCCAGCGGAGGGCAGAACATCTTGACTGACATTCTCCTGAAGACTGCGTACAACGAAGGAGGAGTATTTTCTTAGAGGAAAAGCTGAGCTCTTATTCTAAAAGAATTCACCTTGTCCAAAGGCAAGCTCATCAGCTCCAGGGCAGATGTGAAAAAGGAGCCAGAGATGCTAAAGTCTCTGCCTGTCTGGAATGCCCTGCTGGACCCATGGCCAAGCATCTTTGGCCACCCCCAGTGAGTCCGATGCCAAGGTTACACAGGCCATAGAGATGGCCACTGTGGAAACTGATCATCAAAGTCTTTCTTCTTTCTCCAGTTAGGTTTTTAATCCAGAGCTGGTGAGCTGAATGACTTGCCTGTTCTTGGCATGTGTTGTGGGTCAGACTATGCACAATATCCAACTAGCAGGCATTTAAACAATCCCTTATCATCTTTCTAGGGGCTTTCTTGCTTTCTATTTTTTAAACTTTATCCAATTCTTAGCAACTGGATTTTAAAGGTCATTATATTAACTGCAAAGATGAATTGAGGGACGAGGTCATTTTTCATCTGGGGAAACTGTTTAGTCTGGTAGGATGTCATTTCTATCCCCACAGATGCTGATCTGGGCTCTTAAAAGACAATTCTATTTCAATGTAGTGCTGTTGGGGTGGGGGAGGACAGGCTGCTTCCCTTCTAAACCTCCGCTTTCACTTCTCATTAAAGGCAGCGTTCGTGTCTCCATTTGCCTCTCGTGTATGGAACCGCAGACGCAGATTCTCCAAACCCTTGCCAGCTCAAGGAAGTGGCCTACACTGTAATCACCTTGTTGAAATATTTGGAATTGTATAGCAAGAGATCGGTTCTCTGTTGCCATAATTTATGACAAAAGCCCGGATAAATCCCCAGACATGGATTTTCTATAAAATACTTCCTTGTGAAACTTTGTTACGCTACAAAATGAAAAGAAGACGAGGGAGAGGAGAGAAAGGGGTGGCGGGAAGCCCGCAAGGTGGACATAAATCTCGGAGGGCACCGTTTCCATTCATCACATTTACTGTAAAGACAGGGATTTTATTTGGATGGGAAAAGAATGAATCACTGTGGTTTTAGAATCTAATATGAAGCTTGCCGGAAGCGTTTGCTCCCAATCTTTCTGCTTCCTCAAGATCGTTTGAGTATGGAGGGAAGGAAGATGTGAGGAATGCTTTTTATCAGTCACAGAATGTTCTGCACTGGGATGGATGTCAGAGGACAGAGGAAAGATCTGAAGGTTTAGAAATATACTGTTGGCATACAGATGCATTTTTTTTTAAGATTTTATTTTAGTTATGTGGGGGGGGATGAGGGTGCATGCATGAGCAGGTACCCTTGAAGGTCAGAAATGCTGGATCCCTCAGGAGCTGGAGGTGCAGGTGGTTGTGATCTGACTGACGGTGGGTGTGCGACCAGAACTTGGGTCCTCTGCAAGAGCAGTACACGTACTCAAAACTGCTGAACTGTCTCTCCCACCCCAGATGCAGATTTTAATTATTTAAAGTATTCTATAAAAGGTGAGTAAGAAAGACAGCAAGATATGGGTTGGGGTGAAAAGAGGTAGGAGGAAGCAGGGAGGGAGAAACTTCTCAGTCATTTAAGGTGCTTCAGTACTGGTCATTCTGAATCTGGGAAAGCAGAAGACAGACTGGATTCTATACCCCAGGTCCTTCTACCAAGAGCATCTCCCTAGGCTGTTTCACACTGCTGATTTGATCTATTATGGTGCCTTCATCACAACCCCTTCATCTGAGGCTCCAGCACCCAAGACACAACGGTCTATCTGCTCAAGGTGGAGGGGAAATGGACTGTGTTGAACAAAATGAGGAATTCCTCTCTCCTTCCCAGCATGGAAGGACTTAGAGAACTTGTAAAGGATATTTTGACTCTGGGATTGCTCCTTTATGTGATTGAGGGCGTTAAGACTGGGGATGTGGCTCAGTGGTAGAGCGCTTGCCAGACATACACAAGGGCCTCGGTTCAGGCCCCACACCAGGGCAAACGAAGAGATAACTTGGAATCCAAATGCCTCTTAAGGCTTTAAGACTGTTCTCTATTGGAGTTCTTCTTGGTGAGCGGGTGAGGATGAGGGTTATGATGGGGGTTAGGGGCAAAGTTATTCATTTATTATTCAACAAATACTGACGGTATCTCCTCTATGCTAGCCACTGAACTCAAGGAAAAAAAAATCGTCATAAAAGGTGATACTGCAAGGAGATGTTACTACTGGTCTCTATACTCAACCATGGTGTTTTAAATCTAGAAGAACCTTGGAACTCTCTACCAGGAACAATGATGAGCAACTGTTATTTTAAACCTTGGGATTCCCATTTACTTAAAATAATTTTTATTGAATTTTTGCAAATTTCATACAATGTATTTAATCATATTTAGACCCCCTCCCATATCAGTACCCCCACTTACTAACCCCTCACTAAATTTCTGTACTCTAATGTATAGATAGGTAGATAGATATGTATTTATTTATAGTAAGGCCAATAGAGTCAGGTTTGTGTCCCCAAATGCCCTTCAGTGTGGGTTCATCCATTGGAACCTGGCCAACCTAAGAGTCTTACCATTAAACAAGAGTAAATCTCCTTTGCCCATCAGTCATCTCTTGCCAATAAGCTGAGGTTTCTTACCTACTTCCCCACTGATATGCTGGGATTATGTCTGGCTTGAGCTTGTATGGATTTTGTTCACGCCATCACCATTGCTGTGAGCTCATATGAGTAACTGCCCAGCTGTCTGGAAAACTCTGTTTCCTTGTGGGCATCCACCTCTTCTGGCCCTTACAATCTTTCTACTCCCTCTTCTGCAATGATCCCTGAGCCTTGGGAGGCAGAAGTTTGATACAGGTGTCCTATTTGGATGAAAACAGTATATAGCCTCTTAATCTTTGCACTTTGCCCAGTTGTGATTCTCTGTGTCAATCATCATCTATATAAAGATAAAGCTATATAAAGATGCTTTTTGGCTGTGAGTCAAGAGATGTATTGATCTATGGGTATTACAATAAGTCATTAGAAATCAGTTAATTACTATATCTATTTAGTAGAATAGTTGTATTAGGCTTTCTCCCATGGCTGCCTCAGATTCCTAGGGCTGATATCAATGTCAGTTATGAACTCCATCCTATGAATCAAACCTTAAATTCAATTAAAAGGTAGTTGATTACTCCTGCAATACTCATGCCACTATTGCACCAGGCCAGTTGTTGTAGTTTGCAGGATTCACAGCTGGATAAAAGTCATACTAAATTTCCTCTTCAGGGAGCTTGCATGGCCCCTTCCAGCGCTATGAAAACTAGGCAGTAGACATGAGGCTTTGAAGCCAGCACCAGGTTGATTTCTCCTTGTTTGTTCTACAGTTCATATATGTAGTGTCTTTAGCAGTAGGGTCTTACCATGAGGTTCTGGTGGGTAACCAAGAGCAAGGGCAATGGCCAGTAGTATTTGACAGTCTGTGGGAGCCCTGGTCAACAATTTCAAAAGAGGAAGTCCATTCCAGACTTTAGGCTTTTATTTTGGAAGCCTATGGTGTCTATTATGGGCCATGTCTCCCTGTTAGAAGGTAGCTCCTTTAAAAATATTTTATTTTTATACGTACAAGTATATTGCCTGCATGTGTGTAAGTGCACCCCTGTTGTACAATGCCCACGGAGGTCATAAGAGAGCATCAGATCCCCTGGAACTGGAGTTACAGTCATTAGCTGCCATGAGTGCTGGGAACTAAAGTTGGGTCCTCTGCCAGAGCAGCCAGTGTTCTTAACTGTAGAGCCACCTCTCCAGCCCCAAGATAACTTCTTTTAGTCTCTTTTTATAATGTGTGTGTATGTAGTTTAAGAAGCTTCCTATAGTGGAAGGTTTCCATGTGTCTTCTTCTAAAGTCTTTAGTGTTAGTTACCCTTCTTCATTTCCTGCCCTCCCATTTCCTGTCCCGTTTAACCCTTCCTACTCTGTTATCTCCCATTCCGCCTCTATATCACTGCATTCTCCCTCTCTCAGGAAACCTCTTCTATCCATAGCCATTTATTAGTTCCTTGGTCACTCTGGATTTTCAAATTGAAACATGCGTATCTAAGATTTCAAAGCTAGCATCCCGCTATGAAAGGGAGCGTGCAACACCCTGGGTCTGGGTTCCCTCACTCAGGATGATTGTTTCCAGTTCCATCCACTTACCTGCCAGTTTCATAATTTTGTTTTTTTAAAGAGCCAAATAATATTCCATTGTATGTATGTACCACACCTTAACTATACATACTCTTCAGGAAGAGCAAACCTGTTCCATACCACAGTCTTTTCATCCTAAAGTGAAAGTTGTAATTGAGTTCCTTGGTGGGAGGGGGTATTTTCTCAAAACTTGCCTCACTTGCTTGATTGAATAGGAGACTTGGCATTGCCTTTTGCATGCTAAAATGCAAATATTTGGGTAGAATTTGGAAGCAGCCTGTGGAGCTGGTTTTCAAGTTGTTCTGTCGGAAATTGGATTGTGAAGGGAATCCCAAAGTTGAGGTGGGTCACAGGTGGCCTCACATGCTGTGAGTTGCCATGGGGAGGGGTGGTAAGTGGGAAACCGTGTGTGAGCTCCTTTTAGGTCCTTTAGAGAACACTACGAAATAACTATCTCCCAGTGCAAGTTTATATGGTTGTACCATTATATGGTTGCAAGAAATGAAAGCAGAAAAAAAAACCAGAGGCATGAAATGTCACATCAATTTAAAGACTGAGGCATTTGTGCCAGGCATGGCAAAATTCACACATGATGGTCTTTATTAGCAGTGTACATTCCCTGCCCTCAACTCTACTTCCATCTCTGGGTGCATCCTCTGTGTATGCCCACCATCTATCCAGGGGAGCCAGGCTAACACTCATCAAAGGTAAGTCCAGTGCAAGAGCTGCTTCCCTCTGAGCCATGCCTGTTTCCATGTGGAATTGGGGCTGATGGGCTCTGCCTAACAGAGAATCAGTCTCATCAGCCTCACTGATCAGGGTGGGCCCACTGGACAGAGTAGTAACAGCGAGGAAGGATATTGGATGAAGGAGACTGGGTAATCTTGGAAATTCAAAGAAAGATTCTCTACTAACATTTCTATCTATCTTGCTGTTCATCTGTCCGTCCAGCTGCCCACCTCTCCATTCTTCTACTCATCTATCTACCTGTCCTCATATTCATCCATTGCTCATCCATTTTTTTCATTTACCTGTCTTCATATCCAAGCATCCATTCATCTGTCTACCCATCCATCCATCCACCCATCCATCCATCATCCATGGACCTACCTATCTTCATATCCAAGCATTTATTCATTCATCCTCCTATCTTCATATCATATAATCATTCAACTATCATTAGCCATCCATCTTCCTATGTTATCTATCATCTATCTATCTATCTATCTATCTATCTATCTATCTATCATCTATCTATCATCTTCTATAGATCTATTCATCTTTCCATTGATCCACCCATCCTCCTTTCTTCATAGTCACTCACCCATTAACCTATCCATTTATCTACCTGTCTTTATATCCATCCATCCATCCATTCACCCATCCATCAACCCATCCATCTATCCTCCATTCATCCATCCATTCATGCAGCCATCATACCCATTACTCATCAGCGCAATTACTCAGATATCTGGGTAGTGGCTGCTCACATCTTTATTGTAGAAAGTAATTAAACTTTCAGCTCATGGTACATCTTAAGAATGATACAACTATTTTTTAAGTAAATGAATAAATGAATTTCATTTTATTCTCATTTTGCATGCAGTGAAAAGGTGGATCACACAACAAATTATAGTAGACCTAGGATCCACACCATTTCTATTTAACTGTATTTTTCTCAGGAAGATATTGCCTTATCTGTTGAGCAGTGGGAGGTTCCCAACAAGACAACTACTGGAATTACTGCTAAACACAGACATGTCATGTAAGGCTATATTTATCCTTAGTTTCATTATTAACTAGTGTTTATTTGTACCTCAAGATCATATCTATCTTTTCAAAAGGAAACATTTACCTTCATTATAATGCCAAATCTCAGGAAAAATGAAAATAACATGTTTAATGTCAAAGCTGAGTACATTCTTAATGTGCTGAGCCCTAATCTATGCTCAGCTATTACTTTACCTATTGAAATATGCCTCCAAGTATTGGTGTCTGTAAAAGGCTTTAAAAATTACCATTTCAGTGGGGAGAATTGGAATGCATGTCACTGGGGATACTTTCTAGAAGAGATTTGTTAGTAAAGGTCAGTAAAGTCAAGGCTGTGGAGACCTGGGGTGAAATGGTCAAACATGTTTTTTATCATGATTTAATTCTTTAAATTGCACACACGCACACACACACACACACACACACACAGAGATTTTTCTTTCTTCAAGTTTAGGTGTCTAATAAGCCCAAGACTATGTGATGTGCATCTTTTTGAATTACACTTCTGTTATTGCAGTGGTATGTGGCCAGTTATTTCAAGATAAGAGCTCAGTGTAGAACTTATGATTGAGTATAATTTCTTTACATTATGAAAGAGTTGGGCTTGAGGACTCACTCATTTAATTAACAAGTATTAACTGATCACGTATTGTCTTCATGGCACTGTTTTTGTCTACAGCAGTGAACACACTGCACAGGTACAAATCCTCTGTCTCTGGGATGTGCTGTTTGGCTCCTGGGGGTATCTGCTTTCCTGATTGTTAGATGAGAGGTGAGTGGGCTCAATAGCAAGCTTACAGACTTAAAGACTTTTATGGGAAAAGGAAGACTTGTGAAAGGCATCCTGAAGAACAAGGCTACTATTCACCCCACTTGCTCTGCGTGGCTCCCAGGATAGCACGAAGACTGTTAGGAACATAACTCAACCGCAGATAAGGTGATCAGTAGGCGGTGAGTTCCTTACTACTGGCAATATTCAAGAAGGGATTGGAAGTGAAGCAGGCAAGATAACAAAGAAGGGTACAAGTCTCAATCTCCTTAAAATCCTTTCACACACAAATGTAAACGTCTAATTAATACTACCTTCTGCCATCTTGGCATTGCACCATTTGGACCATGTGGTGTCTGTGTTTCATCTGCAAGAGAATAAAAAAGAGAGAAGAAGAATCCTCTGGGCAGGAAAGGGCACCCAGCTTTGCTGCTTAGAGCCTATTGACTGGAATGAGACATGTGACCTAAAACTATTAAGGAAAGCAAAGAAGTGGACACATGGTGAGCATCCACTCTGGGGATGGGTTTGTGAAAATGGGGAGAATTATAATAATATCCATTTCAAAGCACTATTGTTTGAATTGAGTGACTCTATCTTGTCATCCAGTGACTGACACTTAAAAGATGAGCTTTTCTTTCATCATTTTCCTTTCCATCCTCCTCCTCGGAGAGCACCAGGCTACCTGAAAGCATCAATGAATAGGTGACTCCTTGCAGAGACGTCACTGGTGAAAGTTTGCAGTCTTGAGATGAGGAGATGGCTCAGTCTGTAAAGAGCTTGTCATGCATTCATGAGGGCTTGAGTTCAATACCCTAACCCACATTTACAAAGCTAGGCATTGTACAAGGTCAAGCCAATCAGCATTCCAGCATGGGTGAGGGAGGGGCTCACAGGCTGCCACCAGCTGAGGAGCTGACACTTAATGGCTCCTGGGGAGGGAGAGTGGTTTTCCTTAAGGGTGTGGCCATGGGTAGTTTGACCCTAATCCAGTGGGGGTCTCCACATCCATGCATATCTGGATAGCAATAATTTTGGACTCACTGGGTTATTAAAAATAAAGAAGACATGAAGTTGGGAGGGATTTATGGGAGGAGATCAAGGAGGAATTGGAAGGGGTTGAGGGGTAGATGGGATCAAAATACACTGTATATATGTATGAAATTCTCAAAGCATAAAAATGCTAGGCTTGGTGGCAGCCACATACAATCCCAGTGCTGGGGAAGTGGAGGTGGATGGATCCCTGGGCCATGATAATCTAGCCTAGTGGCAAGCTCAAGGCCATTGAGAGATTGTCTATCAAAATTAAAGGTGGATGACACCTGAGGAATGACACTTGGAATTGACTTCTGTCACACACACACACACACACACACACACACACTCACATGCACAGGCGCGTGCACACACATGGTATAGATAGTAATTGCACATCTTCACACCTTGATGCCATTACATTACAGTCATATTCCTGCCACTAATTCACACCTGTAGGCTCAGAGCCAAAGGAAGCCAGACAGAGGGTAACCAACCCTTCCTCCATGCTGGGACAGGACAGTAAAAGGCAGCACATCTCAAACACACACTGCCCATGGACTTGCTATCACACACGATGTCAGAAAGGCTGCTTCCCCCACAAGGAGCAGCCTGGGTGCAGGCCATGCATCTGAATCTGAAATGAATTCAATTTAGCCTGGTGTAATTGCTTATTTGAGTCATGACGATGACATGTAGTTAGGAGGGGAATTGACATTCTGTCATTTCTGTTCCAATGAACCAAACTCTGACATGTCCCCTCCTCAGTACTTCGTGGCAGCCGGGCCACCTGCTCTTCTAAAGAGAAATTAGAGAGCACAGGGGCCTTGGAAATATAGATTCCCAAGACGATGCCTTTCTAGAGACTTCTGAAATAGATGAATAACATAGCAAGTCAGAGGTATCCCTGGACCTCCTTCTTCCCAGACTAACAATGGACCACCTTTCAGAAGTGCTCAGAATGACTTCCTGCTTTAGAAATATGAATTCTCTCACTTGTCATCCAACAATCTTTATCCAATGATCCAAGGTCAAATGTTTTGAAAAATTCTCAAATAATTCAGGAGTTTAGAGACATCCCCAGTACAACATCAAAGACCTTATGGTTCTAAACACAAGAAAACAGGTTTGCTAGACCGTGGCTACCCAATGACCTTTTCACCCAAGCCTTTGTATGGCCACAGCACCCTGACTGATGTCTGCAAGCTGGCTGAAGGGCCAGCAAGAGCCTTGAATCTTAGTGATGAGAGAACAAAATCCACAGGTGATTAAACAGAGGGCCCGGATGTCAATATCCATGGAAACTAGACTTCTGTGCAACCTGGACTGCACACAGACAAAATGATCTAGCCCAAAGTCTGTGTGCATGTGTTCATATGTGTGCAGGTACATGTGTGTGCGCATGGATGTTGAGGTTTCCAGGCCATTCACCTAGGTTTTCTTGAGACTTGGTCTTTCACTGGCCTGGGGCTTGTTAAGTAGTCTAGTCTTGCTATCCACTGAGCCAAGGAATCCATCCACCTGTCTCTTTCTCCCTAGTGGTGGGATTTCAAGTGTGCACTGACACACAAATATATATTTTTTAAAGCGAATTCTGGGGATTGAACTCGGGTCCTTATGCTTGCAAGACAAGTGCTTTACCAACTGAGCCAACTCTCCAGTCCTTGTCCAAACTCTTGCTAGTGCTGCGATCAAGAAACCTACCATGGAACAAGGAGGTGGGGCATATGATGTTGTCCACCCAGGAGAAGTAGCTCTGATGTGCTGAGTTCAGAGAGATGAAATCTCATCGAGGACCACAGAGCTCACTGGGGCTCTCCTTGTTTTATGACCCTCTGCTGGATTCCTATTACTTTTAGGGAAGAGCAATACAAATAATATGGCCCTCAAGGCTCTGGGTGAACCTTCCATCTTCTGCAGCAAGAAGGAGAAAGTTACTATTTAGGAAACATGTCCAGATCAATGAGCCCTTGATGCAATGTCTGGACATGGAAAGGCCAGTGAAAGACATTCCTAAAGATCCTTTAATAGTATATCTGCAGACAGTGGAGCATTGTAAATGAACCTCTATATTTGTACTCCATGAGGCTTATTACAGATTGAGCCCCAGAGAGTGATAATATGTATGTTGTTTTTGAGATATTCAGGAGGGATTAAAACAAGACACAAGTAAAAAGTGGAAGAGAATCATGCAAGCATGCCGCCTCCTCCATCCTCCATGTTCCCTCCTCCATTCTCCACTGGGAGTCAAAATATTGCTTTTTGTAAAGCACCTCTTGAGACTGTGGAAAAGAGACAGAGTGAATTTGGGGAAAATCGATCAGAGGGTGCATCACAGAGTTCTCCAGGAAAGATAGATGTCACTCCTCCCATCTTTTCACTGGGTTCAAATGTGATTCTCTCCAGCATCCTTGCTTTTTAAGATATAGTTGCTCACTGATTCTGGAACTCACTGCTTGGCTAGACTGGTTCCTTCTGTTTCTGCCACCCCGGCACTGGAATTATAGGCAAGGGCCTCTGCATCAGACTTTTTAAGTCGGTGCTACTGTATTTCCAGTGCCTAGCACAGTGCCAGGCATAGAGCAGACACCAACTCCTGGAGTTGTGGATTGAGTGGTGCTGTCTGGCTGGGCTCCAGCACTGTCCATCACTGACACATGAAAGCAAAGCTTCCCAGATGGAACAGCCTCTCAGACCCAGGGAGCAGGAGCAGCTTCTCATCAGCATACAGCTCACACTAGCCGGCTATCAGCTGAGCTGCAATCTCAATAAATCAGGAGGCTGGGCTGCCACTTCCCAGAGACCTGCCTGAGTCCACCTGGGAGCCCAGAACAGCTCAGAAGCCTGTGGCCATCTGTTTTGGGACTCTGAAAAGCAATTGGTGAAAAACACCAATGCAGTATGAAATGACTCCCCTCTTTTCTTTCCTATGATTTCTGTCAATCTCTCTGCTTCCTGGTTTACCATGATGTTAACAGTCTCTGCCATACACTCCCACTGCCGGGCACCCAGCTGCTCTACCATGCCTTCCACACCACGATGGGCTAAAACCCTCTGAAACCATGAACCAAAATAAGTCTTCTCTTCCTTAAGTTGTTGCATCAGTCAGGTATTGCGGCCACAGAGATATAGAAATAATTAATGCACATAGTGCTCCAAACAAGAGGGTGGGAATGCACAGTATATGGTTAATATATATGTGTGCATATATCTGCATCTATGTGTATCAATACAAGTATCTTCCCATGAGGGCTCAACATTAGGCCAGAGGAAATATATGGAAATGAGCAAATAAGACAGCTCACTGAGCAAGATCCGTCCAGGGCTGCGTATGCTGGGAGAAGCCTAGGAATGCCTGTTACTTTCAATGGATAGGAGCAGCCAAGAAGTGGACATGGAACATCCTCCTCCAGCTGACATCTCTACCTCTTTTTGATGCCCAGCAACTTCACAGGGGAGAAAGCACATTAGAGGGGAAGTGGAGGGAGTCTAGCTTTAGCAATCAAACTGTTGATGACTTTGAGAAACACAAAGAAACCCGTTCAAACGCACCCACAGAAGCATACAGAACAAGGGCAAACTTGTAGAATACTTTATGGAAGACAGCACTGTCCATCTCCTAACTTCCTAGTGCACTTTCATTCTGTACTGTTAGGGAATTCTGACTGGTTCACTACAAAACCAGGGTATCGGGCTTCCCTGACTTCCTTGCAGCTAGACTGAAAACATGTGGCCGCATATTCACCGATCAGATTGCTGGCTCCAGGCTTCATCTTGGAAGCTGGTGCTGGCCTCCATGAAAATGATCTTCACCCAGCTACCAAGGACAGCAGGAGAGGAACAGATGGGCCAGGAGAGTGTCCAGGCCTTGGCATCACAAGGTTGCATAGAGCCCACCATGCGGACAGTGGTCCCTCTACTTCATCTGATGTGGTGTGAGTTTGGGGATCATCCTTGATGTAGCCTTGAAGCCTGTATCAGTTTCTGTTGCTGTTGTAACAAATGCCAGCAAACTGCAGGGCTGAAGTAGTGCTTGTTCTCTCACTGTTCTGGCGCCTGGGGCTCATGATCAAGGGGTCAGCAGGACCGCCTTCCCTCTGTTGGCTCTAGAAGAGAAACTGTCCTTTACTTCTTCTGGCTCCTAGTGGTGGTCAGTTCCTTGGTTTTCAACTTCCTCACTCTGATCTCTGTCTGCTGTTTCCTTCTGTTCTGACCGTGCCAAATCTCCTTCTCCCTCACATTGTCCCCCTTCATGACAGGGTCTTACTATGTACTCTAGCCTGGCTAGGAACTCGCGAGTCTCTTGATCTTTATTTTTTCAATTGTTTTATTTACTATATGTCTATGTCTATGTGTATCTTTATGTGTGAATGCGTGCTGTATGTGTATGTATGTGTTGGTCAGAGTACAACTTGTGAGAGTTGCTTTGGGTCCCAGGGATTGAACTCAGGTTGTCAGGCTTGGTGACTAATGCCTTTATGCGCTGAGCCATCTTGCCAGACCTGCTTCAGCTTCTGGAGCATTTGGATTGCAAGTATGCACCAGCACACCAGCTTCTACCTCAAGCTTACTAGTATACTTACAGGATTTAGGGCTGGCTTGGAAGTCCCCAGTGGCTTCCTCAACCCCACATCCTTTACTTCATTGCCTCTGTGAGGACTTCTTTTATTAAATAAGGTTAACATCCCAAATGTCAGGGCTGGAGAGATAGCTCAGCAGTTAAGAGCACTGGCTGCTCTCACAGAGGACCTGGGTTCAATTCTCAGAATCCACATGGTGGTGAACAGCCATCTGTAACTCCAGTTCTAGGGGCTCTGATACCCTCTTCTGACCTACATGGGCATCACACTACACGGGTGCACTTACATGCATGCAGGCAATACACTCATACATGTAAAATAATAAATAAAAAATTTTAAATTTCCAAATTTCAGGCATTAAGGCCTGGGTGTGTCTTGGGGGATACTACTTAACCCATCACACCCCCTCCAGGAGATACTTTGGACTAATTAACTTCTCCTACATTTATTCCAGTTGATAGCAGCCTGAATCCACTTCTGGGTTTTGTAACTAAAGTTGCAAAAGCTGACATTAAGCATCCCCCTGCCTGTATCTCTATCCTTTGTCCCCAAAGATGAGCACGTACCTGCAGGGTAGTCTGTTCAGAGTCCAAACCTTGTTGTTGGTTTCTATAGGTATGGGGTGACTCCCTGCCCTGCCGATTGCTCACCTTGACCTCTGCTCCACATCGAGCAATGATTCCCGTGTTAGAAGCTCTGTGGTGAGACAGCTTCCTGCAGGTCAAAGCACATCTCCCTGCCCTCAGAGGGTACAAGATAGACCCCACTGCAGAGAGAAGAGGAAGGTCATCCTGGCAGCCAGCCTCAGGACATCAATTATTTATGACTTTGTTAAAAAAAATAAAAATCAGTTCAAACTTGCCCATAGAAACCTCCAGAACAAGCACAAGGCTTTAGGATACTTCTGAGAAAACACCAGCACCCCTTAGCCTTCCAGTGCTCTCTGGCCCCATCTTCTCTGCAAGCTCCAGCCTCATTAGTGACTGGAGTCTTTCTAAGGGAAACTTCTCATTCATACTTGAACAAAATGGCAATTCCACAAACTTGAGAAACAAAGAAACAGGGTGGTTAAACACTGTGTTCCTCAAAACCCAGAAGGGGTCGGGTGGGGATGAGCAGATGGTTTGGTCAGTACTGTGCAAGCATGAGAACCTGAATTCGATCCTCAGAACCCACTTAAAAAAAAATCCAAGTGTAGTGGTATACACTTGTAATCTCAGAGCTAGGGAGGAGAAAACAGGATACCTGAGACTTGTCTGCCAGCCTGGCTGAATCAGCAAGCCCTGGGTCAGTGAGAGAACCTGCCTCATAAAAGCAGGGTGGTTCTTGAAGAATAACACTCAAGGTTGACTTCTGTTCTCCACGTGTGTGCTCTCATGTGTACATATCCCTGTGTACACACAGGAATCCCCACGCCCCCTCCCCCCCGCCAAAGTCAAAAGGATCTGGGTAGAAACTTAAACCCCGTGGCCTTTGCTGATGTGCTGTGGGTCTTTGAGGACTTCGTTGACCTCTCTGAGCTTCAGTTTTCCCATCTTGAAGCATGTCCACATTTGCCTTGTTGTTGTTGTTTTGCTGGGAGGAGTCTTACCTCAGGGCTGCACATGTGAGTGTGTCTGGACATCTCCACTCCTTTGCTGCTGATCTCCTCCTCCTCCAAATGGTGCTACTGTGAACTCAGTTGTGTCTGATGTAGTCTCTGCTCTCATTCCCCTCTAGTTCCCAAGGTGCCTAACACAAGGCACGTGTGCCATGAAATTTCATAAATGAAGCACATTATTTAATGGATGAAATCTGTCTTTCACAGACCATAAAGGACCAGCATTAGATAAACTATCTTGGATATGGCACCTTGTTTCTCTGACTCTATTCTACTAATGATGGCAGAAATTCCAATTTCACCAGTCCCAGCTCCTTACTTTTTTTGGAAGTCTCTTGGGTGAAATCGCACTTGTTCTTGTGAGCTCAGTACTCCTGGCCATCACGGGAATTCTGCTATTTTCTGTCTGCTCCACATTGCCCCCTGTAGGTGAGAATAGGATCAATACCAAGGATTATGAGCAGGCATTGAATAAATATTGCTAAGCCCACCAATGACCACTGCTGCACTCTTGTTCCCAGAAATTTCCTGGGAACGATTCTAGTTTTGACCTCTCTTTTCCTATAATCTGTGCTGTTTTAGCACTCATCCATGGATTCCTAGGACTAAGGTAGACTAATTTGAATTTCAAGGCCTGGTTTGGGTCCTACTTCACTTTTCCCTTCCAGGTTTGGGCCCAAGGATGTTGGGGGTTGAGACTCAAGGTTTTGTGGAGGAGGAAGAGGAGAAGGAGGAGGAGGAGGAAGAAGAGGAGGAGGAGGAGGAGGAAGAGGAAGAGATAGATTTCTTAACCCATCAAGATGGATTTAGAACGTCTTCTCCATATACCAGCTCTATGTCCCTGGCTGAGTTCCTCATTTTTAAAGTCTGGGTTTTATCACCTGAAAAATGGGAGGACTACTTATATCTGCCTGTTAGATACAGTTAAGATAAAAATTACATTACTATAAGACAGTCGCTTCATTTGCTAAGGTATATGATTTTTCTGGTGGTTCCATTATCCTGCTGTGAATAGTGCCTTTTGGTGAATCCGCCACATCTACCCAGTGCTTAGAGATGGGGAAATATTGAGGTGTTGGGGAGAGGGTGAAGAGAGAGACTTTCTAAGATCTCAGAAGAATAAAATAGTAACTATGAGGAACAGGAGAATATCTATGGAAACCAGTGAGAGAACTAGCAATGAGGATCTGAGATAAACCTCTCCAAACTACTACTCTGTGTATAAATCCACATACACAAGCTTGCATGTTGAGGTTAGGTTCTTGTTCTTTGAATACATACGCATGAGCTTCAAGAATTTTCTACTGGAAGGGCTCATGGAAGTGCTAGGTTCTGAAGATTACCCTGAAGCCCTGGCATGCCCACTGCCAGACTGGGGAAGTTCAGCAATGCAAGCCTTGGCTTTTCCCGCACTGGCTAACACGGAGTTCCTCTAGGGCATCAGGTTATAACTGACTTCGATCCATCTAACCTCTATCAGGAGTGTTCAACCGTATTTCCTGAACAGTCAGGCAGGGGCATGCCAGGCATCCTCTTTTCCACATTTTCTCAAATCTGGCAACTCAAATGAGTTGGAAGAGCAACCAAGTTGAACTCCATGTTCCCAAGGACAGTGGCTGACTCATCCATGATGGTTACCTTTTATTGCTATGTCCCAGGAACTGACCCCTGAGGGTGGGATGACACCGGATCACAGGATTATGGGACACAGGTCCTTCAAAGGCTTCTGCCACTTGACAGAGCGTGAAAAGGTTCTCAATCCAGTTGATGATGGCAATGACAGGCTTAGGAGATACCATACATTTTGCTTATTTGTCATGGGCTAGCTCAAGTCAGAGCATTCATTTGCTCCACAGCAAGGAGGGCTCAGGACAGACCCAGGCTGCGTGCTAGCTTCCCATACTCTGCACCTCTGCTCCCATCAAAGGGTTGATGGCTCACCTGGCCTATGTGGTTGAGCTCTGTCCTGATAGTGCTTCTGTGTCTTCCTATCATTTATCAGGGTGCTTAACCTTCAGAAAGTATGATGAATCAACAGATGGAAGAAGAATCAATTCATTGCTCTAAAAGATAGGCCTAGGGCTAGGGCGATGACTCAGAGTAAAGCATTTGCCATGTAAGCCTAAGGACTGGAGCTCAGGCTCCCAGAACCCACATGAAAAAAGAGAGGAAAATGATGAAAATTCACTCTTGATATGCATGAAACTGTCAGAGAATAATAAGAAAGCTGAAAAGATAAGACAGGGTGATGAAAGGACAAGAGATAGTGAAATCTGTCCATTTAACTCAAAGGGTAAAACTCAATAGTAGGAAAAGAAGAATGTGCCTCCCCCAAATCCAGGTGGGTACAGCAGCCTCCTTGTCCAGTG
Source organism: Nannospalax galili (assembly GCF_000622305.1). Taxonomy (NCBI): domain Eukaryota; kingdom Metazoa; phylum Chordata; class Mammalia; order Rodentia; family Spalacidae; genus Nannospalax; species Nannospalax galili. The sequence goes on from NW_008331824.1 coordinate 1,280,668, forward strand.
TCCCAACATTCAAGAGGCAGAGATGTGGGATCCCCACAGCAAGCTGGCTAGCCAGATGCATGAACATGATAAGCTCTGGGTTCAGTGAGAGACCCTGCCTCGATAAGTAAGTTGAAGAATGATTGAGTTAGATGCCTGATATCAGCCTCTGTCCTCAGACTTCCGCATGCATGCTAACACATGTGTACCTCCCTATACTGGGGTGCCCACACACCTATGAACATACATATGCATATACATACACACCACATGCACATACTTATGCAAAAAAAAAAGCCAGGATGTCTGTTGGAGGGAAGGTAAACTTTCAGTACTTCAAGGGGTTGTATATGGGATTAAAGTGGAGGACAGAGAAGAGGACCTTTCATGGCATGATTTGCATGCTGCTGCTGCCTCTGACACTGGTGTCCTTGACCCGTCCAGTCTTCAGTGCTCATCTGAGTTAATTGGAACTGCTTCCCAGCTATCAGAGGTGAACCCAGCTGGCACCATCGACAGAGCATTCTCTGAGAACTCAGTGAACTGGAAGTTGCAGATGTCCCAAGCCAGGGTTTAGGAGCTGCTGGTGGCTCTTCACCTAGATGGCATGTGGCAAGAACAGCACACAGGTGGGGAGAATGGAGATGGGCACAGGCACAGAAGAGCATGCCGCCTCAATGTACATAGCTTGTCCAGTCCTTCCCATCACCCACCACTGCCACATGGGCTCTCTGCTTCCAGCCACCACAACTCAGTCACTAGAATCACCTTGTTAGAACCTACCTTGGTCCATGCTACCCCTCTGTTTGGAGTCCTCCAGAGTAAAAGGCACTCATGATGGAAGTCAAATGTCCAGCAATGGTCCACAAACTGCCATGTGATCTATCTGGCTCCTATCACTTCCCTTCTTCCACCCTCTTCATGGTGTCCATGATGTGCATTGACTACATTAACAAGGACCCACCTCAAGGCTCCCGCTGTCCCCCTTGCCTGCCATACTCTTACCCTAAGTCCTCTTCCCCAATCCCTCCCACCTTCATGAGCCTGTTCTCAGTATCACAATCTAACACCCCCCCATACTCTTGAACTCCCTTTCCTGTATGTTATCCATGGTACACATCTGCTGTCCCCTATCTTGCTTTATCACCCCAAGTTCCTGTTTCCCTGAGCCACTGATCTTATGCTTGACTGTGTGAACCCCTGTGTCTGATTTAGTCAGTGACAAATGAACATAGTTAATGTGTCTCTACTTTCCCAGGAATAGACATTAAGGGTCATTGTATGGCTTGTTCTGATCTGTCTGACCCTGGTCCTGAGATCAGTAATAGCCCATAGAGACTCTGCTCCAGAGATTAATCCCTGCATTAGAAGACAACCTGAGGAAGAACCACGTCTGACCTGTCACCAACATGAAGCAAGAAAAAGATTTTCATTTTTTGAATGAGACATTGAGAATCAGAGCCATTTGTTACTGCAGCACACCCATGCCTCTCCTGACTGATACACCGTTTCATGAAATTGTGATAAGAATACCACCTGTGGGGTCTACATGTTTTGGAATGAAATGCATATGCATGAAAGCCACACAGAGCACAAGGGTAGACAGTGATGGGAAGGATACTACTACAACTTGGAAAGACAGGCCAGAGCCAGGATATCAGCTGGGCTGTTGATGACACTGGTGAGTGATGAGGCTGAAGGCGTCTGCAGTAAGAACCTGCCCCGACCCCAGTTTTCCAAAATTGCTGATTGTCATTGTCAGTTTTCACATAGTAGACATAACACATAGCTTCCATGAAAAAGATCTCAACAGAGAATACAAAATATAAATACAACAAGGAAATATGGAAACCTCAATCCTTTGACGCTCAGCTCTTCCCAGGAGATGATCCTTAGCATTGTCTGGCACAGGGCCTTTATCTGAACATTTACATGCATAGATATTTTTCTGTCATAAATAAACGGAGTCAGACTATATGCATTGTTCTGCAATTTGCTTTTATAAATTCTAACTCTGCGTTTCTTAGCGATCTTCCTGTGGCACTCCGGGTGAGGTCTGGCTCATCTTATAATGGCTTCATATTACTGCATGATATGGATGAAGTATAATTTATTTAACTTTTCTACTATTAATGGACATTTATATCCATCTGAATTTTTTCCCTCCTCCTGTGACTCATGGGCTCCAATAGCTCTGCTAATGTCAGGGTTTACAACGCTGCGGTATAAATGACCACATTTTTTTTTTTCTCTCTGAATTTGAAAATGTCTTATCAACAACACCACCAGGGTGGACGTGTGGATTTTACAGATGTCATGGGCGCGGGCTGAGGCACTGCTGGTCTCTGAGGGCTGATGCTGTCTGTCCCCCTGGTTCAGAAGAACAGCTCCTTTCTCCGTTTCTGTCCCTGGCCCCCGCTTTCTTCTTCCAGCCACAGAAAAGAGCACTGCTCAGTTCCTAGGAAGGCTTCCACTCAGAGTGCATCCTGTCTTTTGACCTAACAGGCATATCCAGTTACAAATGGAGTCTCAGTTAATTTTACACCTGGGACTAGATATTTCCCTAAACTACATTGCAAGTTGATTCTACAGGTATTTTATGTGTGGAGTGATGGTGGTGCATGTGCACATATATGTGTGTATAGAGGCCAGAGATCAACACTGGGTGTCTTCCTCAACCACTCTCCACCTTATATTTCCTGAGGATTCCACACATGAGAACTGTATTTGCATCATTTCTATTCCTTCCTATTCTTGATACAGGGTCTCTACTGAACCTGAAGCTCACTGGTTCGGTTAGACTGGCTTGCCAGTGAGCCCCGGAGATCCTCCTCTCTCCATTTACCTGGTGCTGAATGACAGGCATGTGCTGCCATGTTGAGCTTTTTTTTTTTTTTTTTACATGGGCTCTGAGGGATCGAACTTAGGCCCTCATGTTAGTACTGAGCTATCTCTCCAGCCTCAGTATTTTGGTTCCTTGCTTTTTCTGTGTCTATCACTGTCAACTCCTATTTCAGCTACCTTTCTTCTTCTCTCCTCCACCCCAAGATTCAGAACTCCATCCTTTGCAGACAATTGATGCATCCACAGTAATGATTGCAAGCTCTGTGGCTGGGAGGGAGAAGGAGCACTCCAACTGGAAAAGTGAGATGAGGATTCATGACTGTGACTGAAGATCTTCCAGATCCCACTCCCATAAACCTGATACTGATAGAGCCCCCAACTCGTGTTGTTGATCCTAAGATGGCTGAGCTCATGGCGCTATTCCCAAGGCCAGTGTGTCCTCTAGGACAGAAGTTTACAGTTAATACAAGGCTTTAGGGCTGTTTTCCATCCCTAGCTGAGGAGCTATTGGCAGCTGATGACTTCTGTGGGTGGGAGAATCATTGTTCTTTGGGGGTATGGCCACTGGTATGTTGCCCATGCTCAGTGCCTGGCTCCACACCCACACACACATGGGCAGTTAATAAAAAAAAAGAAGAGGACATACAGTTTGGAGAGGGACATGTTGGAGAGATCTGGAGGGAGATAGAGGGGCAATGGGGTGGATATGACATATTTAATTCTATACATGCATGAACTTCTCAAAGAATGAACATTTTTAAAGAATATAGTATTTAAAAAATTATCGAGCCTTTTTACATTTCATGCAACAGTTCTTAATCAAATTCAGAACCCCTCCCCCATCCACATAGGTCATGGTTGGCTCATCTTAATTTGACACACCTGGAAACAGGGAACCCCAGTTGAGGAGTTTCCTCTATCAAATTGACCTGTGGCCATGTCTGTGAGGCATTTTCTTGACTGTTGAGTGATGCAGGAGGATCCAGGCCACTGTGGATGGTGACACCCTGGGCAGATGGGACTGGGTTATATAAAAAAGCAGGTTGATCACAGGCCAGAGGAGCAAGCCAGTAAGCAGTGCTCCTCTGTGGTCTTCTCTTCAGTTCCTGCATCCAGGTTCCTGGCTGGCTTGAGTTCCTGTTCTGGCTTCCCTCAACAACAGACTATGATGTGGAAATGCAAGCCAAAGAAACCCTTTCTTCTCCAAGTTAGTCTTGGTCAGTGTTTTAACACAGCAATACAAAAGCAAACTAAAACAGGCCCATGGATTGGAGTAAAGTTCTGTAAGTAAAAATGATTCAGCACCTGATACCACTCCAAAACAGAGTAGAGGAGGGATGGTGACCCTTACACTCTGGAGGAGCAGCAGGTGGCCAGCCACAGGCTTCCACTGAAGCCCCCATCACATCTGAAATTCCCACCATGCAGGCTCTCCTCAGGAGCTTCTGGCTTCTTGGGCTCCAGGGCAGGTCTCTGGGCCTGGTAAATAGAGCGTCACATCCTCCCTGGCACAGGGCACACAAGTCATCTTTGTGGTTTGGACATGAAATGTGCTTCCATCCCCAAAGATTATGTGTTGAAGGCTTGATCTCCAGTGTGGTATTGAGAGTAGGGTTTGGGAATTGTGATGGCTAATACTGGGTGTCAACTTGACTGGATCTGGAATTAACTGAAATGAAAGAGATCTTCTTGATTGGCTCATCTGAAGCTGGGAGACACACCCTAAATGTGGGGTTACCTTCTCATGACAGCCCGTATAAAAGGCCATTGCAGAGGAGAATGCCTGGCTTCTTGCTGCTTGCCTTCTCTCTCGCTGGTGAGTTCGTCTTGCTGCTGTAGACTGAAGACCAGCTGATCTTTTGGAATTCCTCAGACCTTCAGCACCAGGTTGGGACTACTGAGACATCCAGCCTTGTGGGCTGAGCGACTACAGATTCTCAGCCTCTCCAGTGTGGTGCAGCCATTGTTGGACTACTCGGACTCTATCCTGTGAGCTAAGCTGATAAATCTCTGCACATATATATTCATCCTGCTGGTTCTGTTTCTTTGGAGAACCCTGACTAATATACTGTCTTATTTTGGATTCTTTGACTTTTAATGATCTTATTATTGAATTGATATATATGCACATATATTTATTGCTTAGTGGCTTTATAAATGTGATAAATATTGAGTATTCCCAATAAAAGCTATCTGAAAGTAATTGGCTCATGAGAGCTCTACTTCAGTGATGGATCAGCCTGTAGTAGAGCGGACTAGGGAGGTAATGAAACTGTGGACAGTGGACATGATTAGAAGTGGGTACTGGAGGTGTACCTGGAACAGTGCATTTTTCTGATCTCGTCCTCTTGCCCTGTTCTTGGCCACCAGGATGTGAACAGTTCTTTGCCACCACGATGCTCTGCCTCAACACTGGTCCATGGCAATGGAGCCAGCTGACCATGGACTGACACCTCTAAAACCATGAGTTAAAGCAAGTATTTCCTTCTCTTAATTTCTTAGGCATTTTGTTACAGCAAATGACAAATGTGCCATCCTAGCTGGGCCACTGAGAGTCCCTCTTGGGAGGAAGATGATTATCAACATGGCTGCTTGGCTGGTAAGAAGCAAATGCAATGTGGGTCTGGGGCTGGAGGATGCCCTTTGTCCTGTGGAAAGAACTCACTGGACCTGAAGCCAGCCTAGGAAGGTGGCACCCAGGCATGGGGAGGGGCATTCCCAGTACCACTATGGGAACTTCAGAAACCAGCCCCTCACAGCCCGGACTCCTCATCAGCTCCACACATCCGATTTCCCCTTCCTCGGGGCATTGTTACACCTTGCCCTTTGGGTCTAGGATGTTGCTCTGTGGCTCTTCCTGGGGAAATACGAACCAGCATCTATTTCTCCCAGGTAGGGCACTGACAACAGACCAGAGCAATGATTCCACCCAACTAGCTTGGTGAGCCAAGAGTTTATTAAGTTTACTTATAGTAACTTGGGAAAGGAGTTACTTACAGAAGGGTGGGTGCCCCCCAAACAATCATGTCACCAAAAGTCATACCCCAGCATGGATGGTGCCCTCCCTGTTGCTGTGTAGATAGAGTCCCAGCTTCCATTAACCATCCACAGTCTATCTAGCACTTCCCAAGACCATGTGCAGCTGGGGCAGAATTGCGTATGACTGACAGAGTAGAAGGGGAGCTGGAATCTCAGGTGAGGGTCTGATGATCCTTCTCATGCCCTTCCACCAGGGGAAGGCCCCATCTTGAGAGTCTCTTATGGGTAGTCACAACTACTCTGATGAATACAGTAATAGCTGCTATGTTCAGTCTCCCACAATATCTCTGAAGATCCAGGGGGAGCAGCCATGTCCACAGAGGCATCACTTGGAGTCTGAAGGGTTCTGGAAGGCTGCACTTTGAAAGCACTGAAGTCTAAACAACCATGAGCGGTTCTTTCAATCCAACTTCTGATTCACCAGGGCCAGGTGAAGACTCTGTACCATTAACAAGGTTCCTGGCCCATGCTAGAAGCACAGATGCATGCTGGGAAGGAATGCCCAGCCTGCTGAGGAAGCTGCCCTGGTCTCCAGCGCCCTATGCTGTTTGAAAGAATGGGTGACCGAGAAAGAAGGAAAACAACCTGAAATGGAAATAAATACTGTGCACCACAATCTCATTAATGTCTAAAATTAGATTAACATAATTAAAAATTTAAAAGCTAGATTAAAACATGTCCGCTTGGGATGAAGTTGCTGTATAATGTGGTAGCTCTCTGCCTTTTCCTTAACGGTTTGCACTAATGGGTATTTCAAAGACTGCTGGGTTACATGTTGTTCTTTGTGATTTTTAATTATCACTAAATACGTCCATTTGGCCCTATTTTGGAGGCAGCTCTGGTACAGGGGCTGCCACGACCCTCTAAAATGTCCATGCAAACTGAATCTTTGGCTCTCTGCTCCTCTGACACATAGGATCCTTTGGGATAAAAATTAAGAGGCTTAGTGACTGCAAGAGGAAGGTGTGTACCTCATGTGTGTCCCACATGTGACTGGCATATGAATTACTGAGATTCTTGGTGTCTAAGCAAAAGAATCAGAGTTTAGAAACATCAAAGAATCTGCCTGAAATCACACGGCTAATTAAAGGAAGTGCTGAGACTGATTTGTTCCGTTTGACCTCAAAACGGCTGTATTTTTTTCATGACCTCTGTGAAGAATGAACTATCCCTGTGCTGCATTTAAGGTATGTGCATCAGCAAAGGAAATAATCACTAAAGTGAAGAGGCAGCCAACACAAAAAGAGAAACCTTGCCAGCTATACAGGAGTGTGACTATCTAGAATATACAAAGATTTGCAGGAATTAAAAGTGAAAATCTCAGAGTCTTCCAGTGAGCAAACGGGCTAATGAATGGGATAGACAGTTCTCAAACCCAAATACAAATGGCCAACAGATACTTGAGAAAGTGTTCAGTCCCTAGCTGTTGGAGAGATACAAAAATTGATTTGAGATTCCATCTCACCCCAGCCACGGTTGCTAGCATCAAGAAAACAAATGGCAGCAAATTCTGGTGAGGATGTTCACTGCTGGTGGGAAGGTAAGCTTGTGCAACCACTACGGAAATCAGCGCAGAGCTTCCCCCAAACATTGAAAATAGATCTACCATACTGCCTAGCCATACCACTCTTGGGCATAAACTCAAAGGACTCTCAGTCAATATACTGCAGAGATCCATGTTCAGTGCTGCTCTGGTCACGAGAGCCGGAGAATGGAACCAGCCTAGACCATCCATCAACAGGACAATGGATAAAGAAAATGTGGTGATATACAGACCGGAATTTAATGTAGCTGGAAAGAAAAGTGGAATGATGACATTTGCAGGAAGACGTATGGAATTGGAGATCATTATGTTAAGTGAAATAAGCCAAACTCAGAAAGAGAAATTCTCTTATATGTGAATTTTAGATTTAAACTTGTGTGTGCATGCATGTGTGTGTGTGTGGTGTATGTGTGCACATGGAATATAGATGTAGGTCCTAAAATTAGAAAGGGGACCATGAGAAGAAGAGCACTTAAGGGGGAGAGGGTAATGGAATTCATGTGACATTAAAGAAAAAGTGGGAAGCAGAAGTGAGATCAGAGGAAGGACCAATAAGAACTGAATATGTGGGGCTGGAGAGATGGCTCAGCAGTTAAGAACACTGGTTGTTTTTCCAGAAGACCTGGGTTCGAATCCCAGCACCCACATGGCAGCTAATAACTGTCTGTAACTCCAGTCCCAGGGGATCCAACAGCCTCTCCTGACCTCCGTGGGCATTGCACGGGTGCACTTATCTACATGCAGGCAATACATGCATACATGTAAAATAAAAATAATAAATTTTTTAAAAAGATTTTTTTAAAAAGTTTCTTTTCTTTCTTTCTTTTTTTTTTTTTTTTTAAAAAAAGAACTGAATATGTCTCCGAGCCTCATGACAAGCTCCATTACTCTGTGTGCTAACCTAAACAACTAATGTAAGGACTGGGGAGATGGCTCAGTGGAGAAGAGCACTTGCTGTAGGAGCCTGAGGACCTGCATTGGAATGCCCAGCATGCACTTAAAAGCCAAGCATAGCTGAATGTCCCTGTAATCCAGGATTGGGTGTCAGAGACAAGAAGATCTCTGGAGCTCACTGGCCAGCCAGCCTAGCTGGAAAGGTGAGCTTCTGGCTCAGTAAGAGACTCTGCCTTCAAGGATTAGGGCAGAGTGTGATAGAGGAAGATAGCTAACATCCTCCTCTGGCCTCTACCAGTGAGCATCCGCACATCTCCATGTGTACAACACACATACAAATCTGACACACACAAATTAAGGTGGTGTATGCATGTGTTGCAGCTGCTCATGCATGCTTTTCTGTGCATGTGCATATGTGCTGCATGTGTGTGTGCATGTGTGCAACACACATGCTGCATATGTATGCATGTGCATACATGTGCATGTGTGCACTGTGTGGGATGTATGTATGCATGCATGTGTATTGTGTGCATGCACATTTGCACTGTGTTGCATGTGCATGTATGTGTGTACTGTGTTGCATGTGTTCATATGTATGGCATGTGCACACACGTGTGTGGGCATTCACAGGCAGAATCAGGGAGGCATCACCAAAGAGAAAGGGCGACAGTAAACATCTAATTGCATGATTTTTGTCCCTTTGTTTTTGCTGATTTCCAGCCACTGATGTAATTTACTCCATATTGGGAGCAGAATTGGGCTGAGGGATGTGTTTCCTCACCGGCGTCACAGGCCCTCATTAACTAAGCTCTAATTCTACTCCTGGAGCCAGGAAGTCTGTCCTCAGATATGGGGAGAGTGGTTTCCCCTGGGTGAGTATTAGCTGGGGCGTCCCTGACAGGGGAGGTCGGGCTAGGGGAGGTTGTCCTTGCTCAGGGCTGGTGACAGAGAGGGCTAAGTGGGGTGTGGTTCCCTGGGACACACTGACTCAGAGACAGCTGTTTCTTTGGGAACTGAGTCCAGAGCCTGGTGAGCTTCTCTCCTGAGTTCTCAGAGACTCAGTTTTCCCCCAGCACCTTCCCATAGGCCTTATACCTGCTGTGAAGGGGAAATGCTTGAAAGAGTGCTGGGGATGAGCTCTCCCTGCCTGGACTTACACTGGGGAAACTTGGAGGTGAAGGTGGCTTGGGACAGATGCTGCTGCTCTGGACTGAAGACTAGCGCCTCCCCTGATACATAAGCCTTACCTACCAGTTTGTTTCAGAGGTATTTATTTACCAAAGGAGCCTGGGGATATGGCTCATTCAGTAAAATGATTGCTATTCAAGCAGGAGGACCTGATTTAGGATCCCCAGCACATACATAAGAAACCAGATGAGGCAGCACTTGCCTGTCATCCCAGCACCGGGGAGATGGAGACAGGAGAATCCCCGTTCTCCTTGGCCGTCCAACCTAGCTGAATCGATGAATTCTGGGTTCAGCGACAAAGACTGTCTCAAAAATTGAGGTGGAGAGTGATTGATGAAGACATCCAACAGCAACGCCTGACCTCTACATACACATACACATGAACATGTACACATATGCACACAGAGGTCCTTACTGAAGATCTACTGTGTGTCTCCTGGATGCAGAGGCTGAGACAGTGAATGAAGCTTGTATCCAAAGGACAAGACATTCAAACTACAGGTAAAGTATAGGGTAGTGGTTCATTAATAAGTGAAATATATACTTTCCATATGACATGGCAGCTCCATTTCCCAAGGTGTTGACAGTAGGCATTGGAAACAGTAGTTGCAAGTGTCCACAGTAATATCTACAGGAGCCCAGGAAATGTACACAACTCAAACATCCACCAAGATAATAAACAGGAGCACAAAATGTGGTCTACCTTTACAGTGAAGTATTACGTGGCCACGAAAAGGAAGGATGTTTGGACACGTGCTACCAGAAGGATGAGCCTTGAGAACAGTTCCCTAAGAGAAAGAAGCAGGTGTAAAGGTCATGTACTGTGATTTCATTTCCGTGAAAAGGTCAGACTAATGACTCTAGAGACAAGGAACTGATTGGGAGTTGTGAAGGGGTGAGGAAGGGGAGATGGGAGAGGCTACTTGATGCTCTGTGATATGAGGTCTTGGAACTAGGTAGAGGCTGTGGCTGTGAAACAGCAGTAGCAGAACGAAGGGCTCTGAATACACTTGGGATGGTTTTAGGACATGCGAATGTCTTAAAATGCAACCAGAATAGCTATACATAATAAGAGAGCCATCAGTAGAGTAGGAAGGCGCTGGAATCTGGTGGGGAAACAGGAAACAGCAAGGTAATGTCCTGGAAACATCAGAGTCTCCATGGGGGCAGCACTGAAGGGTGATTATGGTTTCTCTGGGGAGGTGGAAGAAGAACTTCACAGCCCAGGAAAGAACAATAGCAAAGGCCCTGGGGCAGAAATGAGTGAGGCCACTGGAGGCCAGAGTGCTGGAGGCTAAGATTAACTGTGGGTGGGTCAAGAGGCCAGGATGTGAGGCCAGCCAGAAGGTAGTGGTCACTGGCAGGAGAGGAGGCCAGAGGTGTGTTTGGGTGACATTGATTTTCACTCAGATGAAAGCCAGGCATGGCAACTCATGCCTGTAATCCCAGCACTTGTGAAGCTGAGGCAGGAGTACTGCCATGAGTGAGAGGCCAGCCTGGGCTACAGTGTGAGTGAGAGACCAGGCTGGGCTATAGTATGAGACCGTCTCTTAAAAGGGGGAGAGATGGCTCAGTGTTTAAGTGTACTGGCTGTTCTTGCAGAGGACCCAGGTTTGAATTTGAACCCACATGGTGGCTAACAACCATCTGTAACTCCAGTTCCAGGGGATCAGACGCCCTCTTCTGTCCTCTGTGGGCATTGCATGATACAGGTGTACTTACATACATGCAGGCAATACACTCATACATATAACAATAAAAATAAATAAAAATTTAAAAATCCCCATGAAATAAAAAAATAGAAGTGAAGCTCACACATTGTAACACTAACTGTTAAAGCATACATCTTGGTGCCTCTTAGCCAGTGCCCCCACCTCTATCCAGTTCCAGGACAATCTCACCATCCCCAAAGAGACTCTGGACCCAGCAAACAGTCCTTCCCTGTTCCTGCACTTCCAGTGGACACTTCACCTGCTTTATTTCTCTCTGGATTCCCGTCCAGGACATGCCATCTGGTGTGTTTCTTTGGTTCACACACCATAGCATATATCCCTGCAGTACTCTTTTTTTTAATGACTCAATGCTGTTCCATTGTATGGATGTGTGGTATTCTCTCTATTCATTCAGCCTTTGCAGAGAGCAAAGCCAGGAACACTTTTGAAAGAGCTTTGTTTGAACCCTGGTTTTCAGTTCTTTTCAGTATCTACCTGGGATGGGAGTTACTTGTCCTTTAAGTAATTCTACTTTTAAATAGACAAATGCCCCTAACACCTGCTCTGTTTTATAGTCCTGGGTTCTGATTTACATCTTTAGAAGAAATAATTTGTTGGCCTCTGTGTAACAAGAGGATTGAGTCAAGGCAGGAAGGAGGAAGAAGTCAGTCCAGAGGCTGACACAGGAGGGGAAGTTGTACAGAGGCTGAGACCTCAGTGGTGGAAGCGGGGGAGGGCAGGGGGGCCGGGTATGCTATGGCTGCAGATTGGTTAGGAATCTTCTCACTGAAAACCTCAGAAAAATAGTAGTCAGTAGTCATGGGATGCTCAAAGGTCGCTATGATCTAATTTAAGTGAAAGGTGTGGGAGATCTGAATGTGAGGGAGGGGCAAGTCTTAGGGTAGTTTTTGCTCAATTGCCATGAACGAGTTTAGAGGTTGGGACATTGGCATTCTCTTGCTAGCCAGCTGGGGAATTCCTACTGAGGACAAACTGTCCATCTAGGAAGACACACTGATGGGCAGCTGGGAGGGAAAGGGAGATCCTGAATCACTGGTTAGTAAATGGCAAGTCACTGGAAACCAAGTTTTAACAGCTCTTGAAGGCAGGGTAGGGGCTGGAAGTCCAGTGGAGGGAGTGGCACTGTGAGACTGCAGCGGATCTCAGAACTTTGTGCAATCATCTGGCCTCATGCCCTATGCAAAGATGAGACTGAATCCCAGAGACCCCAGCACTGTGAACAGACAGGAGATGAGTGGCAAGAGCAGAAATCAGATGCTCTGAGCATTTTCCCGGCTGTGGAATGTTTTAAGTATTTCTTTAAAGAAAAGCAAATAAATGGTCTCTGGGAGTTACACCAGTTTAAGAGGAAAAGAGGACAATTATCTATCCACTGTTCTTTCATTCCTTGATCCGTCCTTCTCCTTATCCATTCATCTATCTGTCCACTCAACTAACTCCCTCCCTCCCTCCCTCCCTCCCTCCCTTCCTCTGTTCCACCTACCCATCTATCTTCCCATCCATTCATCCATTTCATTATTCAATAAATACTTGTAACATAGTTACTTCAGGAGCCATGGTCAAAGCCTAATGGTTGTTAGAAGGTAGATTCTGCAGAGCCTTATAGGTGATGACAAGGACTTTGAACTCTATTCTGACAGAATGTGGGACCTATGTAATGAATTTAATCTGGGTGGCCCAATGGTATCTAAGTTAAATGGTTACTGTGACATGGAGATCACAGCCTGTAGGGGGGAAGCGGGAACAAGTAAATGGCCTCTCCAGATACATCATCCAACAGCACTGTAGCTTTCCGTTCTGTGAGTGTGTGCCTCACTAGGCACTCAGCAAACTGCTGCCATTTACTAGGCCTGGGTCCTTTGGGTGCAGACATGACCCTGGGGGGTTTCCTGCCCTCCTTGGAGCTGACTCTCTAGTAGAGGAGGCAAGATGACAATTGTGACCTCATAAGATGCTGGGATGAACAGATGCTGGGACAGCAAAGGTTGTGGTTCAACAAGATCCATTGTAGGGACGTGACCTCGCAAATTCCTTTGCAGGCTATGTGAGAGCGCTACAGGAGTTAGTGCCAATGTCACAAGCTAGTGTGTGCCTGGTGAATGCATATGAGAGAGAGAGAGAGAGAGAGAGAGAGAGAGAGAGAGAGAGAGATATGTGTGCCTGGTGAATGTGTATGAGAGAGAGAGAGAGAGAGAGAGAGAAGCCCGTGAGTAGTGGGGTGTTAGAGGTAGGAAATTAGACTCCAAACTTAGCGGAAACTAAGTTCCCAAAGGACTGAGTCCTGAACCACTGGATACAGAAGGGGGAGGTAAGCCCTCCCTCTCTTGCTTTCTCTGAGATCCTGAGATCGTCAGTCTAAGAACATGAGATCTCTTGGGATGTTGTGAGATGAGACCTTGGGAGCAAATTTAATATGCTCTTTGTTAGTACGAGTTTTGTGTGTGAGGAGTATGCATCCGGTAGGCAGTTATCTTTCCTACAAAAAAAAAAAAAAAAATCTCTTCCCCCCGTACTAGTAAAATACGTTTGTCATGGAAATTAAAAAAGCATTCAGATTGGGAAATCAGCACAAATTTAAGGCTACAATTTTGTCACTCAGTGCTAAGTTGCTGATTGATCTGTTGTGCATTGTTCTTGTTAGATTTAGGAGGGCAGAGAAAAGGAAGGAGTTTTAAGTTTAGAAATAAGAGTGAGTCAGAACCTGCAACAGGCAAGGAACGAACGAGTTCTCTTGATCCAAGGAACCCAGCAAAGGCAGGTGAAAGCTCCTCCTTGAGGAGTATTATCTGTGCTCTGAAGGGGGCACAGTCCGGTCCTATATAGGAACCCTGCTGCACACAGCAGCAAGAGTTAACTCCGTGCCAGGGTCTGGTGTCCTTGAGGGTCTCTTCTCCCAAGCTTGTTTGCTCAGGCAGGCGGGTGAGTTATCTATAGCACTGAAGGAGACAGGTGGGCTCCATAAACTGTCTCTCTCAGTCCAGGGAGTGACCAGTTGATAAGGATTGAGCAAGGCCAGTCTTGAGCAAGGCCAGGTACCAATTTAGGGCCAGTTAGACACTTTAAGGGATTTATGGCTTTCCCTAATGAGGCTTGTGGCTCTTCTGCCATTCACATATTCATCAGTGCTGGGTAGCTTTAACTGTTAATTTGACACACCTGGGAAAAGGGACCCTCAATTGGGGAATTGCTTCCAGTTGGATTGGCCTGGCGTCATGTCTGTGGGGTATTCTTGATGGCTGAGTGATGTGGGAGAGCCCATCCCATTGTGGGAGGTGCCATCCCTGGGCAGGTTGTCCTGTATTGTATTAGAAAGCAGGCTGATCGTGGACCAGGGCAGCAAGCCAGTAAGCAGTGTTCCTCCATGGTCCGTGCTCCAGGTTCCTGCCCTGAGTTCCTGCCTTGGCTTCCCTTGATAAATTGTGCTGCAAGCCAAAATAACCCTTTCCTCTCCAAGTTGGTTTTGGTCAGTATTTTTATCACAGCAATAATGGGTAACTAGAATATATATCCTTGTTGAGAATTATACGATCACTGTTTGTAAGTGGGATCCTGGTTCACGCCTAGCAATTATCTTGATTGCTCTTTCACCTGGCAATCCAGGGTGAGCAGCTTTGGGGTTTGTTTTCTGGGCAGGGGTGGGGCTTGGAACAAAGCACAAGAAACCAGGTGGCTGTAAATGACAGAAATATATCTGCTGGTAGTTTCAGAGTCCAGAAGCCAAACCTCAGGTATCTGTAGGCCAGAATGCTGGACCTGGTATACAGAGGCTTCTCAGTGAGTACCAGGCTTGGTAGACAGTAACTGCTCAGTGAGTTCC
>NW_008331824.1:1296882-1301880 GCF_000622305.1 Nannospalax galili
ACACACACACACACACACACAGACACACACACACACACACATACACACACAGAAATGTAAAAACAAACACAAAAGGCTGAGACTGTGCACACACTTAGAAGGCCCTTGGCCATTGTTCATGAACAGGGACTCTGAGATTTTTCCAGGCTAAATTTAAGTACCTAGGTCCCTGGTGGGAGGAGCCCACAGACCTCCAGAATGTTTGGGAATAGTCTTTGGAGGAGCATCCAAATGAAAAGATCACGAGCACACAATCTTTCCAAGAAGTTAGTCCACGTCACCTCAGGAGAATGTGTAAGGTCTTCAGTACCCAGAAAAACCCAAACCAACACCACCCTTTGTGGATTTGCGTGTGTGTGTGTGTGTTTGAGTGTGTGCATATGTATGTGAAGGTCAGAGGACAATCATGAGTATCATTCCTTAAAAGCCATCCATCTTTTTTTTTGGTTTGTTTTTGTTTTGTTCTTTGTTTTGAGGCAGAGTTTTCCTGTAGTCCCAGCTGGCTTGGAACTTATTATGTAGACCAGGCTGGCCTCAGCTTCACAGAAATCCTCCTGCCTCTGCTGCTCAAGTGCTGGGATCAAAGCTGTGTGCCATCACACTGGGCCATCTTGTTTTTCAAGACAGAGTCTCTCACTGGCCTGGGGCTTACTGGTTTGGTTAGGCTATCCAGCAAGCCCCAGGAATCCACCTGCAGGTGCTTCCCTAGCTCTGGGGCACCTGTTCGTTTCTTTATATGGATTCTGGGGATAAAGCACAGTTCACATGTTACCTATGGAGCTATCTTGCCACTCTTCACATCTGAATGGCAGTCTTTCCAGAAGCGGCAGTAGTTTTACTGAGAAGGGTTGCTTGTCTCTTGGTATCAGCACACCAGTTAGCAAAGCACTTAAAGAGACCTCCATTGTGTGCGTTCAGAACCAGGTGCTTAAACATAGAGTTGGGACTGGAGAGGTGGCTCAGTATTTAAAAGCACTGCCTGTTCTTGCAGAGGGACTCAGGTTCAGTCCCCAGGATCCATGTGGTGGCTAACAACCATCTGCAACTCCAGTTCCTGGGGATCCAATGCTCTCTTCTGGCCTTTACAGGCATTGCACCTATGTAGTGCATTTATATACATGCACACAGAACACTCGTACACATAAAATAAATAAATAAATTACAAGAAAGGAAACACAGGGTGGGGATGCTAGGTGGAGAAAATGTAGGTAGACACTTAGACGGGGGAAATGTCACTTCAATCCCCTTACCCAGTGCCTGCCCCCACATCTCTGCAAATGCCTTCTTTTGCAGCTGCCGGCAGCCAGGCGTACCACCTGGTTCTGCTGTGGGCCTGGTTCCTTCTTTCATGTGGTCCACACACAAATGGAAATGCTGTCTGCTCCTGCCTCCCCTTTCCTGATAACTCTCTACAGTACCACACGACTGCAGATGCAAATGGCAGTGACCTGGCCAGATGCTACACCTCCCTGTCCGCTCCAGAACAGCTGCACTGGCCTCTCCCATGCTCTGGGGCCTGCTCTTTCCTTGGGTCTTTGTGGGCCCACACTCTCCTATTCATTCTGGGGCCGCCTTTCCAAGAAACCTTCTCAACTGCAATTCAGGATGTGATGGTTAATATTATCAACTTGACAGACTCTAGAATCACCTAGAGACAAGCCTCCTGAGAGGGATTATCTAGACTGGGTTAGCCTCTGCACATGACTCTTGAGGGATTACGTTGATTTCGCTAATTGAGGCAGGAAGACCCACCTGAAATGTGGACAACAGGATTCTGCGGGCAGGCATCTCAGACTGCATAAAGGAAGAAAGAGAAGTGAGCAGCAACATTCGTCTGTTTCCGCACTGTGGATTCAGTGTGACCAGCTGCCTCATGCTCCTGTTGCCATGCCTCCCTGCCATGGTGGACTGTGAGCCAGAATCAGCCCCTCCTCCCTTAGCTTGCTTTTGCCTGATATTTTATCACAGCAACAGCAAAAATACCTAAGACACACGGTGAGTTTCTGCTTGCTTGCCTTTATGTCCTCATCACCGTGTGTTTAGTGACCCCCTTCTGACTCCCCCAGGGGGATGTGAGTTCTTTCAAGAAGCATCTGAGCACTTAGGTTCTGGATAAAACCTTTGTTGAGAAGGAAGGAGCGGATTAGAGGGGACTCTCTTCCAAGATGTTCACCAGACCCCAGCTTGCCCTCAGGAAAGCAGCAGCAGAGAAGTACGGTGCTATCACAGCCACAGCGCGGGGAGGCTGGCTTAGTCATGAATGGTGTTTCCTACTGGCGAGGCTGATCGCACAGGACTGTGATTAGTTTCCTGGCTATTCACAATTGAAGGCATCCTGGCTAACGGACAGTGCTCCCATAAAAACCTGTAGGACAGCCAGGCCATTTGGCAGCCACCACATTCCCAAGGAGGCAGATCAATTTCAGTTTGATTTGTAAAAATAAATGAATAAAAATAAATAAATAAATAAATAAATAAATAAATAAATAAATACACCGTGGAGCTGCTTGCAAGGTTTGGGTTCCTCCTTTGCTCAAATTTGGGGGGGGAAAGAGGCAATTTGAAATTGCCAGTTAGGACAAGACAGGCAGATCACATTCACAGCCCAGTCGGATTCCCCTATAATCATAGCTAATGACTGTATTTTTCTACTAGTAAACAATTCTGTTATTTAAAAGCTAAGTACAAGAGCCAGCTAAGAGATGTTTGGGGGCTGACCACAGAAGAGGTGCCTAGGAAACGCAATGATGGAGGCACTAGGAAATGTAACAATAGAGTCCATTTTTCCTTATTTTCTTCTAATTTTATCTGCCAGCGACACCTGTCGGGAGGGGTTCAGGGATGTCTGGTGATATTTCTTAAGAAACCTGGAATAGTGCACTTTTCTTTTGAATACAGAAGACCCAAACACAGTTTCCTCTAGAATGCAGAGGACCTCTCAACCTCAATTCATTCTTATTCTGGGCTCCGCCTGACCTCCACTATTCCCAAACACCTAATTGTGTCCCTTTCTCAGATAAACTCTTCAGGGACTTCCCTACTGCCAATCCACCCTGCTGCACTCACTCGGGTGGCCTGTGTGACCCTGTTAGCCTGCCATTAGCCCACCTGTCTGCCCCAGCTTCATCCCGCTCACCCACAATCTGACTTTCTCCACATTCCTGCCCGTGTGTATTATCTGCATGCAGAGGTCAATGCTTCACTGTAATTCTAACTCCTCCATGTGTCAGCCCTCTAATCTTAGGCAAGCCTGAGCCACCCTTGCTACATCCAGGACTTGGGGACACTGTAAGTATATTATTTGCCTTGTAACAGACTGGTGACTGAAGGAGTGCTAGTGTATGCAGTGTGAAGACTGTGGTTAGCACAGGCGAGCACCCAGCAGCAGGCAGCTGTTGATGTTGCTCCTGTGCAGAGCTAACTTTCTCTACACATACTGTTTCCTTTTTTAGAATCACTCTTTGTGCCCCCAGTCTCCTTTTCTCTTGTCTGATTCCTCTTCTGGTTGTCAGTTTAGACATCACCTGGCATCCTCCCAGAGCTTTTGCCTTGTATTAGGAATCCCTCCCTGGATTGCCAGTATTTTCATCGCTTGCTCATCTTACCAGGAGCTCCAGGTTTTTCTATACCTCATCGTCATCTATGTACATACCACTCCTGGCCATGGAGGGCCGGTGTGCATTGTGGGTGTAAGAATGCAATGTTAGAATCCATTTACTCCTCAGGCTACAGTTCCTGCAGCAGCCCTTCCCCTCTCAGACACCCTACTGAGACATGGTCTGTGAGTACCTGGCTAACAGACTCCCAGGTGCTAGGATCTCTCCCTTGGGGAAGTGAGTTTACATCAAAGAGGGTATTGCTGGCCATACGTATAACTCACCACCACCTGCCTGCCTCCTGTGTGGGAATGAGAGAGCCTAAATACAGGCTTGTGTTGTAAAACCTCCTCCAACCTCAGAAAGGTGTAAGAAGAGACTCTCACTTCTGACAGTGGACCCTGATTTCCTCTCTTCAGAGTCCACTGTTGTTGTCTGTCTGTCAGTGTTAATAAGTCTTCTAATAAACCCTCTACTCCTAGCACTCCTCTTCAGTGTCCCTTTGAACCTTTCAGTGGGATGTGGGGTAGCATCCTCAGCTGCTTCCCAGCAGAGGCCAATAGCTCAGTTGAAACAGCTAAAACACGCCCCATTGTACCAAGTAGGGCCAGGTATGAGATTGTTTTGAATTGAAACTCCTGCCCAGACTATAAGCTTTCAGAGGACAGGAAATGTATATGTGATCACTGGGCATCTTTGGCCATGGAATACCAAGAAGCTTGCCACACACATTTACCAGTGTTTCCGTGAAGCCCTGCACAGACAGGGCAGGCACAGCTGTAAAGCAACTATTGCTAAGGACGTCTGAGCTACTGCCAAGCCCTAGCACAGCACAGGACTGAAGCATGTGGGATGACAGTGTCGGCACACCAGCTGTACAACCCAGCTATGGAGACACAGGACACAACTCCACGGACCATTCAGGATGCTTGATGATGAGACAATGACAAAGAATGATCGTGTTGTGTTACTGATTCATGCAGCTATGCACTATGCTTTATCATTTAAGAATGCAAACCCAGGGCTGGAGGGATGGCTCAGTAGTAAGAGCACTTGCTGAACAACCATGAGGACAGTCTGGATCCCAGCACCCACCCATGTAGCAAGTCACGTATCCCTCAAACATCTGTAATCTCCAAGGGATAGAGGACCTTCTCCTGGTCTCTGTGTGCACATACACTCACATGGACACACACACACACACATACACACACACACACACACATAAATAAATGAATAAATAAAGCAAATCTTTAATTTGTGCACATACACTCACATGGACACACACACACACACACACACATAAATAAATGAATAAATAAAGCAAATCTTTAATGCTGGGGGTGGTGGCGCATGCCTTTAATCCCAGCATTTGGGAGGCAGAGGCAGGCGGATCTCCGTG
>NW_008331824.1:1301926-1340811 GCF_000622305.1 Nannospalax galili
TTACAGTATATAAAATAAAGGAAGTAAATCTACGTATTTAAAGCCTCTTGTCTGTAAATTCTTTGAACTACTTCAAAGTATCATAAAAGCTATGAGTTTTCTCTCCAGCTGCTTCAGTCTGTCTCCTCCTTTAGCATCTTACATACACTCACATGGACACACACACACACACATACACACACACACACACACATAAATAAATGAATAAATAAAGCAAATCTTTAAGAAAGAAATTAAAAAGAATTTATTTCTTGTATTTGTAAGAAAGTTGACTGTAAAACAGTCTCTCACATTAGACCAGAGACTGAACATGTCACATGTGTCTTGACCTGTGGTCACACCTTTTTCTTATTTTCTCTCATGTCTCATTTAATATCATCTTGTTTTGTTCCTTATGTCCCCAGGCACAGCAGATCATGTCACATGCATGCATACCGTCTGTACAGCCTGTGTGCAGTGTGCGGTGGCTATCCTACGCAGGTGTGTAAGCATGCTCTGTGACGTTTGCACAATGACGAAATACCCCATGATCCATTTCTTGGAATGCAGCCCTGTTCATAAGGGACAGATGACTGAACTGATTTGGTCCTTAATGTCTACTGAGTGGATGAATGGAGAGTCTGGCCTGAGCATCAAAGCAAGTTAGAAGAGCTGATTTCCCTGCCTCATATGCTGGTGTGTCCAGAGTGAGCCTGAGTCTAGTTCTGTGAAGCTGGGTGGAGGGGCTTCCTGTATGGCAGAGAGTCAGGCCAGCATTGCCTGGAGGTTATTAGTAGAGATCATCTCCAAGCTCCTCCCTAGAGCTGATGAATGGGGATCTGGGAGTGGTGCCTCCACATCTGTCTGAACAAGCTCTTGGGGCTCTGACTCACAGGGGAGCTGCTCTCACCCCTGGCTGCTCCTGGAATTCACCTGAAATGCGTTTGAGTGACAGAATGCCTGGAAGGTGGGTTTCTCCTTAGCCCAGGAGCTGCTGTGGGCATCTGTGACAGTTTGGGTGTTACATGTCCCCCATGGGCTCATGTACACTAAATACTTGCCCCCCCCATTTAGTGGCACTCTTTGGGAGGTTGTAGAATCTTCTGGACACCAGAACTAAGTGGTAAAAATAAGGAAATAGGGTTGGGGCTAGAGCATGATTCACCTGGGCATCTTTGAGTCCTGGTCCTACTGATTTGACAAGCATTGACACAAGTTCCCGCCTTCTCAGAGACCCAGCCCCCATGCTTTCCCCACCAGGAAAATGAGCCAAAAATAAATCCTTCCTCCCTTAAGCTGCTTCTCGTGTTTGGTCACAGTGATGAGAAAGGTCACTAGCTCAGGGTGCTCTGCCTACCTCCGTGATTACAGGGCACAGATAATCAGGGCCAAGAAGCCTCCTGTGTACCCACACTGTCTAACCTCTGTGCTCCCATGATAGACCTGACAGAGACTGTATCAACTCCTTCAACCTATCAGAGGGCTATTCACAGTGTGAAGAAGGGACAAGGTTATCATTTTGGGCAACAGAGTACACGGAGTCATGGGCACGGGTGTGGATGGGAGACCTGCCTGCCTAACTCTACGTGAAACCAGACCCTGTCTCACCAGGAATGGCAGAGGCTTGGTCCCTGGCTTTTTCAGAGATCCCGGAGCAGCAAAAGGGCTGAGCAGCCCCCAGCCAGGATTCTCTGCCTCACCCACTAAGTTTCAAAGCCATGTTCAAGAATAGTCCAACAACATATGTCTCTCACACCCTCCATGTCTCTGGGGCCTCCATGTCTCTGGAGCTTTAGGATCAAGATATTCACTGATGTGAGGCTAAACCCATCTGTGTGTTTCACCTGGTTGTCACATCTTATGTGGGTGTAGTAAAGTTTATCTAGCTGAGCCATACATGGTGGTACATATCTGTAATCCCATCACTTGGGAGGTGGAAGCAGGAGAATTGCAAATTGAAGGACAGCCTGAACTTCATGGTGACAACTTGTCTCAAAGACCAAGGACTGGAGAATGGCAAAGTGATTCTCTAGCATGTGCAAAGGTCCTGGGGTTTAGCCTCAGGACATAAACTCTTAGTTGCCTAGGTTATGGTATGAGTCCAGTGAAGTAAGTGAATGAGTAAAATACAGCACAGCTGCCAATAACTTAGAGGCACTCAAATATGGCTTCCAGACCACTAGTATCATCTGGAAATTGTTAAAATGTCAATTCTCAGATCCTACCCTAAATATACTGCATCAGAAAGTAGAGATTAACCAAGTAACTTCGCTACTATGAGCCTCAATTTCTCATTTCTGTAAAACCAGAGGCCCACTGTAGGGGTGCCTTAATCTATGTTCTACTGCCATAATGGAATCCCTGAACCTGAGTAGTTTATAATGGAAGGAAGGTTATTTAGCTTATGGTTTTGGAGGCTGGAAAATCTGAGCTCACAGTGTAGCCATCTGCTTGGTTCTGGCTTGGTCCTACAGTTGTGTCACAACATGTCAGGAAATCAGGAGAGCAGGTGGGAGTGGGTTGAAGAAACCAAGCACAAGGGCCAACTTCCATTCTACAGCCTGTTCTCCAGGTTTCCTATGAGTCCTGGGAGAAAATGTGCTAATTCCCCTTAACCACATGACTGGCTTTTAACCCCCACCCCCAGCACGGCAACAGCAACAATCCATTTCTCTACTTGATCTCTGCCCAAAGACCAGGAAATGATCACAGTTAGTCAACAGGAGTTGTGAGGAGGAAAACCACCTGAAGCCACTGGGAAGGGTTAAGTGAGTTTTCCGTGTGAATCCCTGAGTACGTGTTTGGTATGTAAGAGCTTAGTGACCAGTAGCCAGTGCCGTTATGGCAGTTAGTATTACCTTTAAAGTTTTGTCCTGTGCGGCCCTGGCACCTTTTCCTTCATAAAGCACTTTTTGTTACACTTTATGTATTCATTTTTTATGTACGGAGGGGCCATGTACATGCACAGTGTGCGTGTGGAGGTCAGAGGACAACTTGTGGGAACCAGTTCACTGCTTCTACCACGTGGGTCCCCCCAGGAATCTAGTTCAGGTCATCGGGCTTGGCAGCGAGTGCCTTTATACCTGCCAAGCTGTCTCGCTGACCTCACGGATTTTAATTTTACTGCTCCTTTTGTGATGTTGCACATTGAACCCAGGGCCTGGCACATACCAGGCAAGCTCTTACCACTGTGCTAGACTCTCGGTCTTTCTTTTTTCTTAAAACTGCACAAATATCTCTTGCCAAACTTTGTGAAATGCCACATCTGGGCTCAGAATGGCCCCTTGTCCTTCAACGTGTAGAACAAGAGCTCTGTAACTCATGCTGAGGGGGTCCGCCATGCTGAGCGATACGGCTGTTTATCATAGGTTCCCATTACGGATTCTCATCTATTTAAGTCTGCCTGACTGTCAGAAAGACTGGCTTTTGCCCCACCAATCAGGAACAAGGGAACGAGCTTGGGGCAGAGAAAACAAGACAAACAGCAGATAAGGTTCCAGAATATTCTATTCATGATGGGAGGAAATGCAAAAGCTAAAGAATGAGGGAAACAGAGTCAGTTTTGAGTGGCCGTTTGTCTGATGTTTGGAGACCTCTGGTGGAGATCTACTAGAGAGAGCTGGATTTGTTGGGTGAAGTGGGGAAAGGGGAAGTGGACTTCATCTCCATGCACTGCATGTTCCACTAATGAGGGTGAGACCTAGAGAATCACTGCACAGTTTTCTTCCACCAAACTAGGTTTCTTTTCTTCCCCAAAGGATTTTTCTCCTAGTTGCGATGCTGAGTTTCCTCAATCTGCCCCAGCAGCTAAGCCCCACCTCTCCCTGAGAACCTAAATGGTCATGAACCACCAGGAAACAGACTGAAGGGACAGTGTGGGATCGGCAATTGGCAAGGGTGGACAGAAGGCTTATGCATTAGGAATCGTGATGGCTCATTTTAGATGTCACCTTGCCACCCTCTAGAATCACCCAAGAAGGGAGCCTCAGTGGCAGAACTGTTTAGGTCAAGCCTGTCCATGGGCATGTCTGTGGGGGATTGTCTTGATTGCTAACTGAGGTGGGAATATCCTTCCTGAAGAGGAGTGACACCATTTTATGGGCTGTACAAGTGCTCTCAACTGTACAGGAGTGGAGAGAGCTAAATGAGTAGCAAGCAGGCCATGGGTGCATCTGTTCCTTTGCTCTTGACCCCCATGTTTCCTCCAGCTCGCTTACCCACTTTCCTACTCAGCAGCAGCTGAGCCTGTCTTTCCATGGTCCTAGGAACCATCAATCCTATGTTCCTGAAACATCTTCAGCCCCAAGTCTTGTGACTGCCAGTCCTGGGCACCTTCTGTACCTCTTGCTCTCCTCTGTGAATGGCCCCTCCACTGCACACTGGGCTCAGTGAGTTCTTGGAGCAAACCAACTGCCTCCTGCCAGGAGCCCCAGCCATACAGTCGTGGCTCCAGCCTCACATGCTCTGAGGACGGGGCTAGTCTCGGTGCAGGATGCACAGTGCTCTGGCTATTGCCTGCTTTCTTCTTTCTTCGCTCACTTCCTCTTGTGTGTGAAGACTGCTCACCTGTGGTGGTTCAACTTTGTGATGGCCCAGAGTCTGGGGCCATCAAAAATGCCAATGAATGAACAAATGAATGAGGGAGTAAATTAGTGAGGATGTCTTTCACCTTTCAAATCACGTCTACATATGATGTTGAATTGCATCATAATTACATTACTAGATCACTTATTTCTCTCAGAAGAATAGCAATGTTACAATGTTTCATTCGTACAAAAAGCCTCCTTTGATCCTAGGGGCTTGCCGGCATGAAGAACACAATTACTATTAATGTTTAATAAATAAAATGAGAAGAGAGGTGAGAGAGAGAGAGTGTGTGTGTGTGTGTAATATTACCTGTGAACAAACCATGTGCCTGATAGACATTGTTTGAATTTCACTCTCACAGTGATTCTTACAACATAAGCATCACCATCTTCCACTTCACAAATGCAGAACCTGAGGCAGAAATACAAGAAGTCTTCTCTTTTTCTACCCTGTTTAGGACCATGTGAAGATGTGATGTCTGGAACCAGAGCAGGCATTTTGTGATCATGTATCAACATCAGTTCATAACAGTAAAAGCAAAAAGTAACAACCCTAATTTCTATGCGGGATGGAAAGGATAAATAAATTGGAACATTTAAATATGAAACAGTATGTGGCCATGAATATGAATAATTTACAGATGCGTGTATCACCTATGGTGAGAACCAAGGTGGATGAAAAGACAACCGCTTAGAATACATTAATATAAAACCATTTTATATCGAGCGTTTTAAAACGTGCACATGGTTACTGGGCATCACTTAAGGGCACAAATATGACATAAAAGTCTCAAGTCTGAGGGCTGATCCTGAGCATCAAGTTTGGGATCCCGATTGAAGATGTAGCGATGACACTGGGAAACTGGGAACTGGGAGGCTTTAATTCCTCTGCTGTTCTTAAAGTGGCTGAGGATACAGCTGGCGAGTACTGATGCCTTGTGACTCCTCAGCGAGAACTTTTTACCATGCAGCAGGCTGTCCCCAAAGCAGCTCACTGACCACACTGGGCAAGACAGGAAGAGAGGACATGCAGGACTGGTAACCCTTGCCTTTGCCTCCTTCCTTCCCTGGTTACTGTCTCAACATGCCTTGGGTCTTCTTTCAGATATTCACGTGGTTCCCAGTGGGTGATAGGCTGTGGTACAGGACACTCCCTGCCCCAGGGTGGGCACCCCAGTGTCACAGAATAATTATATGAAGTTAAATATTGAATTATATACCTTCCAAAAGAGAGTGTACATATGTAAAGGAGACACTGAAAGCAAGAGATAAAAACAAAAATGAGAGCTGGGTGTGGTGGTGCATGGCTTTAACCCCAGCAGTTGGGAGGCAGAGACAGGAGGATCTTTGTGAGGTTGAGGTCAGCCTGGTCTACATAGTGAGTTCCAGGCCAGCTGGGGATACAGGGAGACCCTATCTCCAAATGCCCCCCAAAAATGCTGTTTTGAATTCCTTAATCCAAACCCCTCATGGATAATATTGCCTAGCCTTATGTGGGAGGCTGACCCCAGCAGGCTAGTCCCACCTGTAGAGAGCCTGTTTGGTTGACTCTCAGAAGAGGACTCTTTCAATCTCATCTGGGGTAGCTGTGACTATCTGGTTGCAATGACTGAGGCATCGACCTGAAGCTTCTACTCTCGTGGCTTCTGATGACATTGGCATCTTCTGGGCATCCTTGGGTCTGGCTCCAGCCTTAGGAGGAAACCTAGTGCCTACGGGATTCATCATTTTCCTCCTTTTCTTTGTCTCCCCCATGACTGGGTCAAATCAGCAAGCTGTAGAGCTGGATTGAACTTGGGTGCTGGCTGCAGATAAAGCAACGGCTTTTATTTATCAAGATGGATAGGGGATTTCTACAATTTCTCATGCTATGGCAAAAGCATGCCAGGAGATGGGACCAGATACTGTTTCCTTTGACATGTCACAATAATTTACAAGGAGCCTCCCCTCTGCCTCCTCCCTCATCCCACTCATTCCCCATGGGCAAAATGAGACACAGCTAATTCTTGGGGTTCTAGCCAGCTGCTTGCTGTCTGTGGAGGTGGAGCAGTTGTTTGAGGAACTGCTTGACCTGGGACTCTGAGTGGATGTATGGAGCCCAGCCTGGACACATTCTCTGGGATGACTTCCCTCAGAGTGGCCAGGAGCAAAGCAACGGGATGCCCCTGTAAGGTAACCTGCTCTTTTCCTGTCCTGGGCCCTGCATGACAGTCAGGGTGACCAACTGCCCCTATTTACTAGGGCTGTTCTCTCTGAATGTCCTGTGTCCTGGGAAACCCCACAGTTTAGAAATGACAGGCTTCATAGTTTGCAAGTCCCAATGAAAATTAAAGGCACAGCCTCCTTGTTTCAGAACAACTAAGAATTTTAACTAGACTAAATGAGCAACCTTGCTAGGCTGTGTCATTCACAAGTTCCATGTTAGGAAGCCAGTTTTGACTCATCGCCACCAGGACCTCTGGCCATTCTGTTTCCAATATAGAGATGTGTAAAAAGAAAATGCTTTGTTGCTGTGCAAGGTTGATACATCCTCATTGAAACATAGGCTGTTAAGAGAATGACCCACCTTCTACTCATCCTCCCATCCACTACATCCCAGGAGAACACTCTTTCATACCATCCATGCTGCCCAGATACTCTCAAACATGAGTCATAACTGCTATGCAAAAGCTGCAGACTCCTAGGATTGATTTAGGAACACCCTGTTGCTCAAACAGCTACTGACAGAAAACAGCACAATGGCACACACTAGCACCCACCGAGCCATCTCAGCAGTCCCCTGGTGGACTCTTTTGAGGTAAGTTCCTTTCTGTGGAGGTTCTTCTCCTTGCTCTTGTTCCAGGTTGATGTGGTTTATCCACTCTATTTTTCTCTTTGACCAAATCTGACATCTTCATTCCCAATCCATGCCCAGACGTCATCTGAAACTTGCTTGCTACAAAACCATCTTTGTGGATCAAATCCACATCTACACTTCTCCCTGCAACCCATGACAACAAAAGGCATACCAACTGGTGCTGATGGAATCACAGATATTGATCCAAACATGTGCATCAAAATCACACTGAAGGACCAAGTTACCAGTGGGTTAACAAAATTACCTAAAATGCCTATATCAGGTTTTAGATTATCACCAAAAAGAGTATCAGTGATCACAACAAAGTTGGCATTTTTTGAGTGATTCCTGCATGCCGAGCACTGTCCTAAGTACTCGGATATGATAACTTATTTAACCTTCATGTTACTGTTGCCATATTGCAGATGGTAAAGTTGAGGCTCAGAGGGGTGACAGTGACTCATCCCAGAGTCATTCACTCACAAGACTTCCAAGAAAAATCCTCACTATAAGCCTGTGAATGTCTGATTAAGGTGAAGGAATCCTTAAAAAATTTTACTTAGTATTATTTTTTAAATTTTGTGTATATAAGCATACTGCCTGCATGTATGTAAGTGCATCTGTGTTGTGCAATGCAGGTGGAAGCCAGAAAGGAACGTTGGATTACCCTGGAACTGGAGTTCTGGATGGTTGTCAGTTCTGGATGGGAGGGCTTTCTTCATCTTGTGTGTGAACTTCATCACCTCTCACTGCTCTACTATGTGGGTGCTGGGAATCAAACCTGGGTCCTCTACAAGAGCAGCCAGTGCTCTTAACTACTGAGCCACCTCTCCAGCCCTGGAGGTGAAGGAATCTTGAGGAGCTCCGAGACTCTTACCTGTAAGAGGAACAAACAGAACTAAGTTCTAGTTCCAGATGGGAGGGCTTTCTTCATCTTGTGTGTGAACTTCATCACCTCTCACTGCTCCCATCTCACAGCACAGCCTTGCTGCTGGTCTAACCTGAGACTCTAGCCAGGGAGCAAGCTCTCTCACCCTTGTACTTTGAAGTTTCCCTCTGCCAAGAATATTCTGAAGATGTTCAAAGCATATATCTGGGCTGTTGTTCCAGGTGAGCCAAGGCTGGTGCACCTCTCTCTGGGCTCCCCTGGTAGCAAGGCTTCTATTTCTTTCCTAAGTCCATAGTCATCTTCTTAGAGCTTCTACACTGACTGCCCTGCAGAACTGTGCCAGCCAGTTCCTTCATATATTCTTTTCATCTTTGCTGTGACAAAATACCCAACAAAAGCAGCATAAGGAGAGGAAGGGTTTGTTTGGGCTCAGTTTGAGGAGGGTACAGTCCCTCATGGAGGGGAAGGCATAGTAGCAGGAACGGGAGGCAGCTGGTCACACTCTGTGCATAGTCAGGGCACAGAGAGAACTGATACTGGTGCTCCTTTTCGTTGACTTGTTTTCGGTTTTTTATTCAGTCTAGAACCCCAGGCCATGGGATGGCATCACAGTGAATCTTTCCACCTCAGTTGACCCGGTCTAGAAACTTATTCATAGACATGCCCAGAGGTTTGTCGCCTTCATAATTCTAGATTCTGTGAAGGCAACAATTAATTAGTACCATTGGTTACTAACAATGGTTAGTACCATTACATTTCCCCTTTAAAGACTTTCAAACAAGTCCAGAGCCCATAGGAACTTGAAACAGAATCTATGCTCTAAGAAAAACTTGTACTTATTAAACAATTTTGTTGTGCCAGCTGTGTCTCAAAGTCTTCGTACATGATTCCAAACTCATGGCAATAGGACAAGGGAGGTGTCACTGTCTCCCTATTTTATACACAAGGAAGTTGGCCTACAGAGAGGCAAGAGAATTCTCCATGTTGCACCACAGTGGTGGTGTCTGTATGTCAGTCCAATGTCCAGGTTCTTAGCCATAATACTGTCCTGTCTGTTTCATCTCAGGAGGACTGGAGCAGGAGCTGGCATCAGGGAAAAAAATGTAGACAAACTTAAAGTTTATATAAAAGATCTGAAACTAGAGAGAACTGGGAGAGGCAGAGGAGAACAAAGACAGACTGCAGGAGTGTTAAAAAGTTGTAATCTGGCATGACAAAGCACAAGAAAATACCGGCTCTGTTGAACCCTGAAGTGCAATTATTCCCCATCAAAGACCCACAGCTTCCACTACACTTGGGTATGTCACTGAACTGTGCGGAACCACTTTTCAGCAGCGCCACCATGTGGCTTCAAGAAGTAGCAGCGATGAACTAATGGGCTCCAGTACTCCTTGGTGTAAGAGATATTTGATCTACTCCAGGTTGTATCAATGATCTAAGCTTCAGGACCAGTGATGAAAGTCCTGCGTGGAGCACTGCAGTATGGAATGGAAAACACAGGTGATGCGTGCACAGATTTGCACCCTGAGTTAGAGGACTGGAGGGAAGGTGTGTTGGAATGGCAAAGAGGAATTTTGGGTGAGAACAAGGTGTTTTTTTTTTTTTTTTTTTTTTTTTTTTTGTGACCCCTCAACCTCCTGCCTCCAAGTTGTACTAAACCAAACCCATAATTACTCAGGTTATTTCAAGCTAGATTTCTCCCAAGGAAAAGCAACTTGGATGGATACAGAGTATGTAGTTATTTGTCACTTGTCAGCCGAAAAGCACCTCCAACCCAGGAAGTGGCTCTCTTTGAATAGCAATGGAATGGCAGGCAAGTCACAGCTAGAATTAGCCTGTTCCATACTGTGAGATGTTACTAACAAACTGCCTTTCTTTAAGTGGCATTCCTTTGGAGGTACTTGGCAGAACAGAAATAAGAATCCCTAGTGCCAAGTTTCTGCTCCCTATGGAAGGTTACACAGTGATTTCACTTCTTGCCTCCCTGGGAGCTGAAGCAGATATGGGTCTGGAAGTGCAGAAGATGGCATGTAATGTATGCCTTCTGGCAGAGGAGGGGACCCACCAGTGAGAAGCTGCTGAGGGATGAATCTGGAGGATGTTTCATGGGGAAGAGGGAAGAGGGAAAAGTGCAGGCAAAGTGTCCACAGAGAAACAAAAGCGCTCTCTCTCTCTCTCTCTCTCTCTCTCTCTCTCTCTCTCTCTCTCTCTCCATAAGAATACTTTGAAGAAGGCAAAGAAGAAACAAAAGAGAATAAAGAGGAGGAAGAGATACTAGATCTGAAGGGCTGAAACAGCCAATGAATTGTGGGAAATCATCTTAGGGTTCAGTGTGACTCATCTGCTGCACATGGCTTCCATTTCCTTTGAAATCCAGATGTATTGGAAAGGAAGACAAAGCCAGGGTGGGTGAATGGGATCTTGGGCGTCATTGTTTCCCTCAAAACAGAACTTTGCTATTCTGGGTCATTCCCTGTGGGTTCTCTGTCCTGCTAGATTCAGTTGACTGTGGATGTTAAGTCCGTACTCCAGAGCGAAAGGACACTGAACACAGACCCCAGAGGCTCCAAAGAGAATGGAGTTCACAGCCACCTGGCTTTTGTCTTTTAGGGAGTTCTAAAGCCAGGCTGCCTGGATATTGAATAGATAGCCCAGTTCACTTCTAACCTATGCCAGCAGCTGTATGCTCGCTTTTCCAGCATGTGAGGTGTAGGCTTGAAGGACACGGAGTTGGAGGATGCAAGCTTCAAAAATAGAGGCTCAAAGGACACAGGTTCAAAGGATGCAGACTTGAAGGATGCAAGTTTTGTTTCTTTCTTCCCTTAGCCCGCTCTACCTGGAATTCAGGCTCAAGGTCTTGGTTGTGATTGCCAGGATTCTGTGTGACTCTTAGAGACCATACCACCCCACCCTTCCCCTCTGTGACCTCCTCTCCAGGAACACTGACAATTTCCCACCTCAGGGCCTTTGAATTCTCTCTGCTTAAAAGTCCCCTTCTCTAAATATACAAAGCTTGCTCTATACATACCTAGAGCTCTCCTTGAATAGCCACACCTAAAATTTTAGATTACTTTTGTTGTCTACTTTTGTGTCAATTTTCTCCTAAGTACTTATTTCTAGCTAATAAAGGATAAATTAAAACTAAATTAATAAAAATGGAACTGAATTTAAAAGTAACTACACACAATTAATATTGTGTTAATACTGTTTACTGATTTAGCTTATACTCTACCTTCTGGAGCTTGGCCAAAATGTGCTCTACAAAGGCAGAGTTGTGGTCTGCCCATCACCACTCCATGACCAGGGCCCAAGGACAGAGCCTGGAATGTGTTTGGCTCTCAATACACCTTTGTTCAATTAACCAATAAAATAGTTAGTAGTTGTGGATATTATGTGATCAGTCTTTTTTTCACTATGAGAAAAATACTTGATACTAGAGAGAAAAATGTAAAAGAGGGGACATTTATTTTGATTCATGAGTTCAAGGGTCTTAGCCCATGGTCACTTGGCCCTCTAGTTCAGGACTGTGATGAGGTAGAGTGTTATTGTAGGAAGGTGTGACAAGCAAAGTTGCTCACCTTATGGGAACCAGGAAGCTCCCAAAAGAGAGATAGGCAGAGGACCAAGGACAAGATATATCTGTCCAGGGCATGCTCTGTAACCTACTTTGTTCAACTAGCCCCTCCTTCCAGTGATGCATCAGATTAAGACTCCTTCAGAGGAAGAATTCATCGGTTAGAGCAGAGTCCCCAGAATTCAACCACTGCTTCAAATACTGTAGAAGGCACCTTGGAGATCTGAAATGCTGAGAGTATAGTGGGATCCAAGTTGGGCAGTCGGTGGTGAGCCGGGCTAATGTTGACAGTTTCATTTCCAAGTTTGACAGAACATGTTTGCATTGGTTCATGAGGAAGAGCCGGGGACAGATAGAGGATGCTGGACCTGTTGGCAAGAATAAATCTGGAGACGTCAGACCTGCTTCTTAGTATGTCGCAGCTTCCTCTAAGCCACAGATGGCTCCCCAAGGCCGCTCGCTTCATTTTGGCATTCAGGGCAATAGCCTGGAACCAATCAGCCTTTATATCCATGTCCCCAAGAATTACCCACTGGATGCCTATTCATCCAACAAAATGACTCTAGTTAAATTCACCCCAAGTATGCATTCAGCTACTATATAATCTATTGGGTAGGTTAGTAAAAGAATATTTTAAAATTTTTATTAGTTCTTTGAGAATTTTATACAATGAATTTTGATCATATTCACCTCTGTTCCCCCAACTCTTCCTAAGTCTAACCTACTCTTTCCTACCCACCTAACTTTGTGTCTTCTTTTTAGTTTTTAAAACCCATAGAGTCCAATTTGTACTTTCCATATACTCTTGGGTGTTGGTCATTCATGAGAGCATGGTCAAAATATCAGGGGCCACACTCTTTAAGAAAACTGGTACTCCCTCTCCCAGTAGCTCTCAGTTGCCAGTAGCTTGTAATCTAGGGCTGGAATTTCCTGTTCACCTCCCTGCTTCATGGTGGGATTTTGTCTGACTCGAGCTCACACAGGTCTTGTACATGTTGTCACAACTGCTCTGAGTTCATATGTGTGAGTGTCCTGCAGCATGTAGAAAACACTGCTTTCTTGTATTCATCCACCACCTCTGGTTCTTACATTCTTTCCACCCCCTCTTCCACAATGATTCCGGAAGCTTTGGAGGAAAGGGTGTGATATAGGTGTACCACTTAGGACTGAGCACTCTGCAGTTTCTCATTTTCTGTATGTCGGCCAGTTGTAGGTCTCTGTTAACTGCCATCAACTGCTGCAAGAAGCTTCTCTGATGAGGGTTGAGAGACGCACTAATTTATGGCTGTAACAATTAGTCATTAGGAGTTGGTTTAATACTATGATTATTTAGCAAATTATTAATAATAGAGTCTCACCTAGGGCCTATAACTATCTAGAACAGATTCCTGGCCTCTATAACAGTGTCAGGTTTCATCTTGTAGAGTGAATCTTAAATTCAAGCAGAAAGTAATTGGTTACTCCCACAACATTCATGCCGCTATTGCTCACTGGGCATGTCTTTCCAGGCTGGCTGTTATTGTAATTCACAGGATTCACAGCTGGGTAGATTGCTTTTCTTCTCTAGTAGCAGCCATCATACCTTGTAGCGCTATCAAAGCTAGCCAATAGGGATGAAGCTTTCAGGTTAGTACCAGCTTGATTTCTTCATGTTCTATGACTTAAATATGTGATGTCTTCATCAACAGGGTCTCATTGTTAAATTCTGGAGTGTAACAAAGAGCATTTTCAATAGCCCGTAACGTTTGGGAGTCTATGGGACTTCACTGAGCAACAATTCCAGAAGAGGTAACCCCGTTTTGGAATTGGGCATTTTATTTGTTGGTCTGTAGTGTGTATCATTGATGGGAAGATGTGTTTCTTGGAGTCATCAAAAAGATAGATCTTGTTTTATTATCCAATCTGTTAGTCTGTGTCTTTTTGTTGGTGAATTGAGATGGTTAATATTCAGTGATTGTTAAAATGTGTGCTAATTCCTGTCACTTTGTTGATTTGTGGTGTTTTATCAGACCTTTTTTGATTACTTGTCCCAGCATTGTTTATTTGTTCACTGTGATCTCCCATAGGTGTGTGCGTGTGTGTGTGTGTGTGTGTGTGTGTGTGTGTGTGGTTCTCTTTGGATTGAAATATTCCTTCTAGTATCCTCTGTAGTGCTGGTTTAGTACTTATAAGTTCCTTGAGTTTGCTTTTATCATGGAAAGTTTTCTGTTGGGTGTAATCATCTGAGTTGACAGTTGTGGTTTTCCAAGGCTTGAACTACATCTATTCAGGCTGTTCTCTTTTTAAATGTTTCTGCTGAATTACGTATTATTTCAATGGGATTGCCTTTATAAGTGACTTGACCTTTATCTTTTGAAGCTTTCAATATCTCTACTTCTATGTTTTTAATGTTTTAACTATATTATGTTGGGAGAAATTTTATTGTCCTTCATAATATATATATATATGTGTGTGTGTGTGTGTGTGTGTGTATCACAGTCAACACACCACAGAGATGCCTGCACACCATGTTTATTGTGACACTACTCAATAGCCAATTATGCAATCAACTTAAGTGTCCATGATAAATCGTTAAAGAAAATGTGTGTATATATATATGTGTGTGTGTGTGTCATATGTGACATGTATGACTATATATATATATATCACTATGTAGCTTTATTCAGCCCTAAAGAAATATGAAATTATGTCATTTGCAGGAAAATGTATACAATTGGAGAAAACTGTATTAAAAGAAATAAGTTAAACTCAGAAAGACAAATATTGTATGTTTTTTTCATACATAATAAGAGAATAAGAATGAAGTATGTAAAATATAAGCACCGAGTAAACCAACACATGATGTAGAAGGGAGACTGGGGAGAGGACGGAGACCAACAAGAGTGACGGGGACAAGAAAGGGCGAAGGGAGGGAGAATATGGTCAAAGGACATATAATAAACTCATTATTTTGTATAATTAACACATTTGAAAATACTGAAAAACTAATACAAAAAAATTATTTATTTGAGGGATTGTTTTAAAGGAAACTGCTCACCTTGGAGTGGTACTGCCAGTGTGGAAGGGAATGAATATCCCAGGGTTCATCTCTGAGAAATACCAGGTAATTACAGATGAGAGAAAATCAAGAAGGGAACATTCTACAATCATCTTCACTTTTTGATCATTGTAGCTGGGATGAATTCTCGGAGGGCGGCTTTTCTGGCAGTGCAAAGTCACCATAACTGATGTGACAAAGTAAGATAAATTAGGCAGCCAACTGTTTCCAGGAAACTAGGAAGAAGTTGTTTCTTCAGCCTGCCTCTTTCTCTATGCTCTCTCCCTCTTCTGTTGGCTTTTTGCTGGGAACAATTTCAAATGGGCTTTGGATATTAGGTATGGGGTAATTTATCTTAGTATTATAACTTCACAACTTTCCATAAAATATACAATCATATATACCTATATATATTCATGTGTACACATCTTGAATCTGGAAATGTTCAGGAAAGATTTTCTTTCTTTAATGTTCTTTAATGACAACATGGCACCCCTTCCACACTTGTTTCAGGAAGGTGCATCAATCCAGGGATGAAGCAAGGCCTTCTTAGGAAAAGGAGGAATTGTTCTCATTAAGGTCCAACAGCATCCTTTCCCACTGATCATGTAAACCAATTCACTCTGTGTACAATTGCTGTATTAAGAAAAAAAGCTGCTGTTGGTACCATTCAATGCCAGTTAGACATTAGTAACTGTTGGTACCATTCAGTGCTGCTGGTACCATTCAATGCCAGTTAGACATTAGTAACTGTTGGTACCATTCGGTGCTGTTGGTACCATTCAATGCCAGTTAGTTTCTCCCTTCAACATAAGGTGCACTTGGCGTTTTTCCCAATCTCGTAATTTAAAAAAGGGTGATAAGATGAGTGCTCTGAGTCAGTTCACTGAGATCTCAAGGAGCATAACAGAAAGGCTCTTGCTTCTGAAATCAGCAACACGATCTGGAAGATCCCACCAGCATCCTGCAGGACTGGGAATAGCATGTACTGCTCTTACTGGCCCGGAAGATCAAGGGGTGCCACTCAAGGAAGGGTCTGTGATGTGGATGGGGAAAGTGCATGCCATCAGCTTCAACTAACTCCCACTTACCATTTGGCATTTCGGTTGGTTATGGAAGGAGCAGAACAGTAGCATCAGCTGTGCTTTCCCACCCAGGGTTGTTACGCTATGTTATTGTAATCTGACGACGTCCATTTTATGTGTTTAAAGACATCAGTTTAAGAAGTTCTTGGGGGATCGGGGGGATGGGTCAGATAATCAAGGGCTTGCCATGCAAGCATGAGGACCCGACTTTGATTCCAGCACCCAGGGAAAAAACTGAGTGCAGCAGCTGTGCCCGTAATACCAACATTGGGAGGCAAAGATGGGAGAATTCTTGGGGCTCTCTGGCCGGCCGGTCTAGCCAGTTAGTGAGTTCCAGGTTCAGTGAGAGAGCTTGTCTCAAAATGCACGGTGGAAAGTGACTGAGGAAGCCATCTAACATTAACGTTCTAACATTACCGGACTCCACCCCCACATACTTGCACACATAAACATGAGCACATACACACAAATGCAGACACACACACACACACACACACACACGAAGGACTCCCTGGGATTCTTCAGATTGCAGAAGAGTCTGTGGCACAATAAAGGCCAGGCCCCTGCTCCCTGTGAACTGATGGGGAATGTCTGGGAAGGTGCAGGTACCTGGGCTTACACCCCTCAGAAACTTTCCTTCAGATTCTGAGAGCTTTTCACCCACCCGGCAAAGTTCTTGCTGTACTGTGCGGATGTGCAATCTGTTGTGTACATTTAAGGTTCTCTGAGGCAAACCAGAGAATAAAAGGAAAGAGGACCTGCCTGGCCGTACCCTTGTCTCTGCACATACTAATAATTATTAACAATTAACAATGAATTAATTATTAATAACTATTAATTTACTTATTTGCTAATATTTAGGTGGTAATGTGGCTCAAACGCAGGTCTGTAGGGTTTGATAGGAAATGGTCCTCCAGTGACTGACACCTTAATCCTTGCTGTATGCTTTTAAAAATGGGGATCATACTCTACTTTCCGCCAGTGCTCCCATCTTCCCAGCTCATCCATTTTAAACTCTTGGACTGCTTTACCTCATTCAGTTCTCACAGCTGCTCTTTGCGGAAGGTGCTGCTTGGAATTATTAGACCTGCTGGTGACTGGGATGATACCGTCGTTCCAGTGATCGTAGCATGCCAAGCTCTCTCACAGTTCCACACTGTCTCAGTCTAGTCCTTCTAGGGTAGGTTAGATTGCTGCATACTGTTACAGATGAGGAAACTGAGGCACAGAAAGATGAAGAATGCTAAGATCTCATGGTTGGAAGGTCATTGGTTGCAAAGTTCCAAATGGCGGCAGCCAAACTTGGTACTGTTTTCTTAACTAGTGGTTAGCTGTGCTCTCTAACATGAACTTTTGACCCAGTGATCCTTTGGGCAAAGCTTAGGCTTGTTTTGTTTTGTTTTTATCTTTTTGGAGTCAGGGCCTCCCTAGAATCCCAGGTGGCCTGCAACTTGCTATCTAGACTCAGCTGGCCTCAGTCACAGAGATCCTCCTGCCTCTGCCTCTCAAGTGCTGAGATTAAAGGTGTGTGCTTCCATGCCGAACTGAACCTCAGTTTTTATGACTGCTGCAACCCTGCTGGAATTGGATGTGACTCTTTCTTTCATATGGAAAGGATCTCGAAAAGTAAATTTACCCTAAATATAGAACTTTTTCTTTTCTCCCCCCTTCCTCCCCTTCCTTCCTTCCTTCCTTCCTTCCTTCCTCTTCTGTTTTCTCCCTCCCTCCTTCCTTCTTTCCTCCTTCCTCTTCCTTCTCTCCCTCTTTCTTTCCTTCATCTCTTTTTAAAGTTTCCATTTTTATGTCTGTGTGTGTATGTACATAAATGTGCCTGCATGTACCTGCAGGTGCCTACAAAGTTCAGAAGAGGACTTAGGATCTCCTGTAGATAGAGTTATAGGCAGTTGTGAGGAGACCAATACAGATGCTGGGAACTGGACTCACATCCTCTGAAAGAACAGTGAGTGCTTTTAACCTCTGTCCCATCTCTCCAGCTTCACCAACTTTTTCTTTCTTTCCTTCCTCTCTCCCTCCCTCCTTCCATCCCTCCATCCCTCCCTCCATCTCTCCCTCTGTCCCTCCCTCCCTCCATTCCTTTGTTCTTTCTTTTCGCTCTCTTCTCTTCTTCTGTCCCTCTGTCCCCTCCCTCCCTCCCTCCCTCCCTCCCTTCCTTCTTCCTTCCTTCCTGTTTCACTATGTAGCCCAGGCTGACCTTGAACTTGTGGTCTTTCTGCCTCAGTCTCCTGAATGCTATGATTACAGGCATGCACGACAGTACCCAACCAATATAGGTCCATTTCTTGAGGAAAAGCAGAAACAGGGGCACAGTTGCATTGGGAGTTCTTCTTCTTATTGGGCTGTGATCCAGCCATGACTTCAGGCTTTGCCTCATATATTTCACCTTATTTTAAATTCCTACAGCCTGTGGTTTAGGGCAACCACTCAGCCAAACTCCCTTCCAGAGAATAGTCCCACACCACCTAGTGATTACATGAGGAATTGCATAGTCAGCCTAGCTGAGAGACAGCCGAGTTGATGAGGAACAAACCCTCTCTGGGCTGGTATTAAGGGAGTGAGGGGCGCTGATATGGCCCGAGGCCCTATGCCCAGCACCTGTCTGAAGCATTATTACCATCTGTCTTCATCGTGGACATGTCTGGATGACTGATGAAACTGTGATCGCCTCCCATAAGGTTGGGAGATGTGACCACAGTACCACAACAGGCTCTTGTTAACAGAATAGGATTTTTTTTTTCTTTTCACCAAAGCTACCTAGAATAATTCATGCAGTAAACATGCTTGTAATTTATCAAGCCTAATTGATACCAATGAGCACGTTGCCTTTTCAAAACCAAGGCTTTCTGTTCTGTACTAGACATTGCACTAAGGCTTTTCCATACAGCACCTCACATGCTCTTCTCCAACCACTAAGAGCAGTGGAAATTAAATTCCCTGTCCTCAAACTGGAACTCAGTGAAGCTGAGATGCTGCCAATATTCCTGCAGGTGGTGTGTGATGGAACTGAGGGATGACGGCCCAGGGTGAGCTGCCTTGCTGTTCAACCTTCAGTGCACACACTGTGGATTAGTTACTTTTCCCATTGCCTGGAGAGGCAACGGTGGCAAGAGCATGAGGCAGCTGTTCATACTGTGTATGTGGTGAGGAAGCAGAGAAGGGACACACACTGGGGCCAGGCTATGAAATGTGAAGGTCCACCCACATTCTCAGGCAAGGCTTCACTTCCTAAATGTTCCAGAGCCTTCCAAAACAGTGCCACTAGTTGAGGACCAAGTGTTCAAACACATGAGCTTGACAACATTGCATATTCAAATGACAGCACATGCACACATATACACATGTATGCATGCACCAACACATGCACATACATGCATAAATACACATGTGAGTGCAAGTGCAATCATACATATATGAATATATGTGCACATATACACAGATTTAAAGACATATAAATAACATTTATTTAACTAACAAAACTCTTTTGAGACAGGGTCTCCATGAAGTTCTAGAATTCTCTATTAGACCAGACTGGCCTCAATCTCACAGAGATCTGCCTGCCTCTGCCTCCCAAGTGCTGGATTAAAGGTGTGTGCCACCACCTCCAGCCCAAGTAAAGAACTTAAAAAATATTTTTATTGTGTATTTGTATGTTTGTATGTGCCCACGGAGACCAGAGGCATCAAATTCCTCTGGAGCTGGAGTTATAAGCAGCTGTGACACACCAATCATGGGTGCTGGAAACCACATTCATGTCCTTTGCTAGAACAGTGCACACTCTTACTACTGAACCATCTCTCCAGTCTCTAACTGAGGAACTTTATATAGAAAACTTGACATCAAACTTAAAGTCCAGGGCTATTGCAAGGAGAAGTTAGCTGCTGGTACACAGGGGAGAGGTGTGCATTGCAATGTTAATATGATGGACTTTAGGAAGGCTTGATCTCATCATTTTAAATCAATGAATACTAACAAAATGAATCCCATGCGATATTAAAAGGATGTTCATCCTGAAAAAACTGAGGTTTACCCCAGGAATTCAAGGGTGGTTCGATATAAGAAAATCACTCTGTGCTGTCGTTTAAGTGCCATATGCTATCCAGCCTTGCCACTGGAGCTCCAGAGTTAAATAAATAGAAAAATATCCTGTACCCAATGGATTGGAAAACATAATATCAATGCTAATATACTAAAAGTGAAGTATGGAGTAAATGCAATCACTGTCAAAATGCCAATATCCTTTTTTTTTTCCAGAAAAATCAATCTTTAAATCCATACTGAATTGTAAGGGACCTTGAATATAAAAGGCAATCTTGAAAAATGAGAACAAATTGAGAGGACTCATTCTTTTCTGTTTCAAATCAAAACTTGTTGTAATCTATGCTAACCAAAACTGCAATGCAGATATAAAGACAGACATGTGGTCCAGTGAAATGGAAACAAAAGCCTAGAAAGAAACTTGCGGCCTGTTGATATTTGATGAGGACACAAAGTCCACTCAATGAGGGACAAGTAGTCTCAGCCAATGTGGAGACAGCTGGAGTTACACATGAAAATTATTACAGTTGGACCCCTACCTTATACCATACAAAAATAAACTCAAAATCTATCAGTGGCCTAAATATAAGAACAAAAACCTGGGGCGGGGAGATGGTTCAGTGGGTAAAACATTTGTCATGAGGTTCTGAGTCCAGAGCCTCAGAACCCACATAAAACCAGTTGTGGTAGTGCACATTTGCAATCCCAGCACACCTGCTGTGATATGGGAGGCAGAGACAGGGAATCTACAGAAATTCACAGGCCAGCTGGCCTGGGGTACATATAAATAACAAGAGATTGTGTCTCAGAACAAAGTGGTGGGCAAGGACAGACACCCAAGTTTGCCATCTCACCTCCACACATGCACTGTAGCATGTAAGTCTGTCCTTTCACAGACAAACACTTACACACATATACACATACCATACACACACACATAACATATATCGGTCACGTTTCTGTTGTGATAAAACACCATGGCCAAGACAACTTATGGAAGGAGGGTTTATTTGGCTTATGGTTCCAGCGGTATGAGAGTCCATCATGGTGGGGAGGCATGGCAAGAGGCAGCCAGAGCAGAAAGCTGATCACTCACATCTTCAAGCAGGCACAGGAGACAGAATAAAACTAGAAATAGGGCAGGGCTGTGAACTCTCAAATCCAACCCCTAGTGATGTGTGTTCTCCAGCAAGGCCACACCCCCTAGGGTTTCCATAACCTTCCCCAAACAACACTTCCAACTGACCAAGTGTTCAAATACTTGAGCTTATGGGGGACACCTCATTCACACCATATATATAATCATACAACTCTTGAGAGAAAACAGGAAGCTAAATCATTATGTTAGATTTGATCCTGGGTATGATATCAAAAGCATTAGCAGAAAAAATAAAACAAAAAGGTAATTGTGTGTGTGTGTGTGTGTGTGTGTGTGTGTGCCTGTGTGTGCCTGTGTGTGCACATGTGCATACTTCTTTGTGCACATATGTGTGGATATGTGGGTGTGCATGCATGTGTGTGCATTGTTTGTGTTGTCACATACACAAGTGACTTTCTTCAAAATTAAAGAAGGATGAAGAACAAGAACACCTTTCAGAATCTTCACCCTGCATCTTGATACAATTCAGCTGTAAATAGCATGCAAGAGCTGAGAATGGTTTTCAGTGTATTGATTTTTTTAACATTAAGACTTTCAATCCACAAATGTAAGCTGCTTTCTCATTTACTGAGGATACTGGAACACAGAATGCAGAAGGAATTTATTCATGATCCTATTTCCTAACATAGGAGAAAACACCTAAGAACTCAAGAGTTTGGGGCTTCAAGTTGAGTTCTTTCTCCCAGGGAATGCTGTGAGAATTATTCATTTGTAATTTGTCATTTTTCAGACCGCGGCTAGCCTCAGACCAAGGCCAGCCTCTACTTTACACTGCTCTTGGGAAAACTTCCTCATAGATAGTGTGGAATAGTGAAGGGCTACAAAGAGAATCCTTAAATGACTTATAATCAAATTGCTTTTAAGCACACTTCAGCACTTTAGGAGAATCCATTCATACATTAAGAATGAGTATGCTAATTGCCAGCCATTCTTGTATACCCTCCAGGAATCTCACCAGGCAAACCTCATCTGAATTTCTCTTTTCTTTTAACAAATATCCAATCCTTGAGATATACTGATTTTTGGCATTGACTCTGAATCATCAGAATTTTTTTCTGTGAAGATCAAATTACTAAAGCAGAATGATAATGGAACCATTTAGATATTTTATTAATTTTTTTCTTTTTGAGAATTTCACACATGGGTATTGTCTTTGCATTATTTCCATCTCCCTCGCTCTCCCAACCACTCCTCCCATGACCCCCACTTGCTCTCAATTTCTTGACCTCTTCTTTGCATATGTACAATAATACTGCACATATATATATAATAATTATCATATATATGATGCATTGAGTCCATTTAATGGTGCATCTATGTACCTGGGTTTAGAGCTATCCATGTGGGATTAGATAACCTCTCAGGGAGCTAGTCCCTGGAGAAAATGGATTCCCCCTCCCTCAGCATCCATTGATTTCCTAACTCTTCATCTTGAAGTGGGACCCCATGAAATTTCCCCTATCCACCTTGGCCTGTCAGCTGATTTTGCCATTATGCAGATCTTGTCAGACTACCGTACCGTGGAGATTCTGTTGGTGTAGCCTCCTTATCATGTCCAGATGCATTAACTAGCAACAGTGTCTTGTCCCCCTGGCTCTTACATTCTTTCCACCTCCTCCTCCATGATGTTCCCTGAATCTTAGATGTAGAATTTGCATTATAGATGTGTCAGTTGGAGCTGGGTACCTCACAGTCACTTACTCTCTGCATTTGACCAGTTGTGGAACTTTGTAATAGTCCCCATCTGTTGCAAAAAGAGGCTTCTTTGATGAGCAGTGAGAGGCACACTTAGGATATGCATTTAGAACACAGCAAGGACATTGGTCTAAGGAAGTGAAAGAAATAAGATCTTACCTAGGGTCTATGACCTATCTAACCGCGTGTCTCTGGCTATGTTTTAGTACCACGCATGATTTTCCTTCCATTAGGCCTTTAGTCTAATTAGACAGATGTTGATAACCTCCACGATAAAAGTGTCACTCCTGCACCAATACAGATAGTTTGCTGGGCTGGTCATTGTTGTGGTTCATAGACTTCACAGCTGGGTAGGATCATTGATGAGTTTTCTTCCTTGGCAGCTTGCATATATGTTCTGATATTATAAGAGCTAGTCTTCAGGGAGGAAGCTTCCAAGT
Organism: Nannospalax galili; assembly: GCF_000622305.1. NCBI lineage: Eukaryota > Metazoa > Chordata > Mammalia > Rodentia > Spalacidae > Nannospalax > Nannospalax galili. The sequence continues at coordinate 1,325,260 of NW_008331824.1, forward strand.
CAGTTCCAGCAGTATTTAATAAGCCTACTGGAAGATACACATATAAATATGCTTGCATGTGTATAGCTGATGATTATATAACAAAAATCACAGTGTCAGGTATGGGGAATTTTCCTTTGAGTTGTTTCTCAGGGTAGTCAAAGAGACTCCCCAAAATGATATAGGCTATTGCCACAGCCCTTGATTGCCTCCCAGAACTTGAATGTAAGATCCTATTGCTGAAGACAGAACATAGTTCTGACACAGGACTTGGAGCAATTGAGCTGGAACCATTTAGCTTTTAATGAGTACCTTGCATGTGCAGACAATGGAGCCTTGTTCTCAGCTTGTGGCCAATGTAAAGTAGAACTCAACTCTACCAGATTACTTCCATGCTGAAAGTACGCAGATCTGCTGATGGAATAATAAGAAGTGAATATTTTCTGGACTCTCATGGGTAATGAGGAACGTGATTTTATATGACATGCCACAGACCCCAAAAATCTTCTTTAAATACTCTTCCTCCAAATGTTCTCTCATCAATTCCCTCAACTCCCTCGTCCTCCACTACACATACCATAAAGCAATGCCATCTTTTGTCTTTGATGATTCAACAATCTCTCTCTCTCTCTCTGGACTGTAAACATCACTCAGGAAGGAAAAGAGTCAGACTAATTGGATAGATACAAGCACCTCTCTTTCTGCAGTATGTGTGCATGTCCCTGCACGGAAGTTGGGTGTTTCTTACTTTATCTTCTGTCACTTGTGTTATTTCCTTTGCTCTTTTAAAAGAGCTCTAAAAGAACTGGATTGATGGCTCAGCAGTTGAGAGTACTTGTGGCTCTTGCAGACGGCCTGAATTTGGTTTGCAGAACCCACACTGTGTGGTTCACAGTCACCTGTGACTCTAGCTCCTGGTGATTCAATGCTCTCTTCTGGCCTCTGTGGGCACTGCATTCACATGCACGTATCCACACAGACATACACATACACATATAATCAAAAATAACAAAAGCAAATTTTTTAAACAGCTATCAGAAATCAGTGCTCCTGTAGATCCAGTTTCTAGGAAAGAAGACTGAAGTGTGGATCACTTTGGTAGCTGGTTCAGGTTTCATAGCTTGTCTGTGGTGGAAGCGATGAGGAAACCAGTGAATTTTAGCATTCGTGATGCAGAAAATGTGCCCCAGAAATGAAAGGCTGTGGTGATCTTGGCTTCCATAGCAGTGGAAATATTCTTATGTCTACCACATTGAACTGTCTTTAGTGGCTTTATGAGCGGTGGCTAACCATGTACTAGGGTACTAAGAAGCTGACAGTCTAACACAGAGTCAGTGAGCCAGATCTAGTGAACTGCATATAAAGATTTTAATCAATACATTTATTTTTATTTTTATAAGTGTTTAGTCTGCATGTAGGTAAATGCACCACATGTGTGCAGTACCTATGGAGGCCAGAAGAGGGCACTGTATCTCTTGCAAGTGGAGCTATGGATGGTTGTTAGCTGCTCTAAGGGTTCTGGAAACTGAACCTCAGTCCTCTGCAAGAGCAGCTAGTGCTGTTGACTACTGAGCCACCTTTCCAGACCCATAAATAAAGTTTTATTGGTATACATCAGAGCCACTTTTTTTCAGGCATGGTCTGTGACTGCTTTCATGCATCAATGACAAAGTTGAGTAGTTGTAATAGAAATGGAGGGGTTGCCATGCTTAAAATATCAACTATCTGGACCTTGACACATTAGTTCACCAATACCTTGTCTACAGAGTCAACTGATGGATGGGCCAGAAATTTGAAATGTGGAGCATCAAGGAAGTGGTAGGTTGAGCACAGTGAGCTGCGTGACTTCCAGCAGGTAGAACTTAGCCATGAAGCTACTCACAAATGATCAGCTTCCTTCCACAAGTCCATCGGTCACATTCCCATGAAGACCTTGACAATCGTAAATTGATTAAGTCAACAGTTACACTAAGTACCTGCTCTGTGCCAAACTCTGCCATAGGTGCTGTGGGTTGAACTATGACCAAAACAATATTTAAAAAGAGTATGGAATGTGGGAGAAATAGAAAGGTCAAAATAATTGGTGCCAGTGAGGAGCCTGGAGCTTGGTAAGGCAAGAAGGCCGAGTGGGATGTTGTGTGACAGACTTTTCCTAGGGAGACACACACATACATCTGCTCACCCCAGACAGGGAATACACCACAGACTAAAGTAATGATGGCAACAAAGTGTAACTCAGTGACTGGGTTTTTATTGGCATTATTCACAGGAGTATGGGCGAGGGGTTACTTACAGGCTCAGAGATTACTCAAAAGCAAAGCGCAATGCAACATTGATACATGGCTGATAACCCAAGAAAGCTGCATCCCTAGAGTTCTCTGCATGACTTATCAGGCAGCTCCACAGCACCACAGACTCTCCTCTCAGCACCTGGCCTGCTGGAGCCTCGTCCCTAGCAATTGCTCATTCCTTTGCAAAGCTGGGGAGGAGCCTTTGAGAATCTTGCAACCCCAGACTTCTTAGACCTGAGACGCTTGTTTAGCTCCCCAGTCTCAAAGCCTCTTCTGGGAAAGGAGGGAGTGCTTCAATTCTGAGGAAGCTACTATACAACAAAAGACAGGGGCACAACATTCGAGACCTTGTGGGGCTTTGTCCAAGCATGAGAGGAGCTACCGAGGACTGTTAAGAGAAGCAGAAGGTGGTGTTATCTGATTTACAATGATCGCTCCACCTGCTCTATAGACAGCAGGTTATTGGAGGCTTACAGGGGGAGCAGCGAAAGAAGGTGGAGAAGAAGGCATGTGGTGATAGCTTGGCCAGTGGAGAGAAAGAATCCCCAGGCTTAAGGAAGGCATCTGAAAAACACTGCAGGGCATGTCTAGCCAGAGTGGGACTTACCATGATGCCACTTCCCACCTCACTGGCTGGGCTAGGGTAGCTCACAGTACCCACGTGCCCTGGTGGGGAGGCACCATGTTGTTTCTGACAGGATCATTCTGTAACCACTGCTGCAGAACCAGACAGATGCGACATCACAATAAATGAGTCGCCCGGCGCCGGGCAGCTGGCCTCCTCCCAGAAGGATGGATTGGACTGGTTAGAGAGATCCCGACACTTGTGTTGCGGATCCATTAATGTCAGCCACAGGTTAATTCTGAGCAATTTCCAGGTGATCCAATAATTCATTAAACCGACGAAAACAAATCTTTGAGAAATCGAGCCAGTGACAGATAGAAAGCCAATGATTTATTGTCTGGTGAAGAAAAATTGTCTCCCATTCCATTCTCCAGTCTGTTGAGTGAATTGTAGTGCACAGAAGAGTAAGGTGGTGGGAGCTTGGCTGGTGGCTCTGCTTATGCCCAGGGTGGCTGCTCTTCTTCCACTTGCTTGTCAACTGCATGGTGGAAGACATAGGAAGCTTACAACACAGGGGTCAGGTGACACCAGCCCTGCCCTTTGTCGGCCTCTGCAACCCTGGGCCAGCTGCTTCCTCTTTCTGAGTCTCCATCAATTTATGGTATCTTCAAGCTCCTAACATACATTTGTGTGTGTGTGTGTGTGTGTGTGTGTGTGTGAGAGAGAGAGAGAGAGAGAGAGAGAGAGAGAGATATGCAGAGGCATGCATGTCTGTGCTCCTGTATGCAGAGGGGGACATTGGGTGTCCTGCTCTCATTCTCTGTTTTATTCCTTTGAGACAAAGTCTCTCACTGAACCTGGAGCTAGGCTGGTGTCCAGCAAGTTCCAGCAATCCTCCTGTTTCCCCATAGCTATGGAGTGACAGACTGTGCATGGCCACACCCAGCTTTTTACGTGGGTGCTGGGATCAGAACTCAGGTCCTCATGCATTGAGCCATCTGTTGAGCTCCTACTGTGCAGTCTCCTGTACTCAAGACTAGATATGAGAAAATGACTAAGTGTAGTGCCTGGAACATTACAGGGTCCCCAACAAACAAACAGCATAGCTGTTATTGGAGTTTAAAGAAAAAGAATGCAGACGAGCTTTGCCTTTGTTGTGCACATACAATGTGAGCACAAAGCAAATGCTGTACCTGCTGCTGCTGCTGCAAGCTTGTCGTGGGGACATCCAGAGAGGAGAGACATTCAGGCCAGCAAGGCTTTCTAATACACAGTCATTGGGGGATAGTGGGTGACCGGAGGAATGAGGAAGAAGAAGAGAGAGAAGGGCCCTCAGTTAAAGTGACATTAATGGGTAAGTTGGGAGCTTCCTTTCAAGTGGCTGTGGGGAGGTTGAATGTGGGAAGGATGGTGCTTAGAAAATGATGCCACAATTGGTTTGAAACTCAGACAAAGCAGTTTTTAAACTTAGACCTATAATATAGATATAGGTGAGAACTCTGGTCCAAATGGAAGAGCTGATTTCTCTAAACTCTGTAGTGTTCGCCGGCCCCATCCTTTTCATCATCCAATAATGGCATTTCTATATACTTTAAGGGCCCATCCTCCAGAGTGTCACATTTTCTCTCATTTCTGGTTTTATGGAAGGGTACTCTGTCATAGGAAGAGTAGATCGAGATGAGAACCATGACTTCCCTCAGCTGAAAATATCAAAAACCATGAAGATTCCAGAAAGGGTGATTTACCACAGATAGAAATGGATCCTTACGTTGATGAAGTGCAATTGGTTGTGTCTACTGGAGCTCCGTTGGTGAGACTACTGGAAGTCTGTTGGTGTGTCTGCTGGAGGGCAGTTGGTGTGTCCGGTTGGTGAGTCTGCTGGAGGTCTGTTGGTGTGTCTGCTGGAGGGCAGTTGGTGTGTCCGGTTGGTGAGTCTGCTGGAGGTCTGTTGGTGTGTCTGCTCGAGGTCTGTGGGACAAACCTGAGCTGGAGTCCACAGACACTGACTTTTGAGGGATCTCTGAGCTTTGGGATTCCTATTAAGAATAAGAAGCCTCGAACTTGATCTCTGTCTTTGAAAAGTTTAAGTGAGTTTGAAATGGTAGGAGGTTTGAGAGTCCCTATAGCACAATCTACCCCCATTGGAGGGAGGTACCCAAATCCACTAGTTCTGTCCACAGGAAAATGGTACCCAGTCCAGCGTCTTAGCAGGACTTAATCCTTCCTGAGGGGGAGTACACTTCTTTGGCTCATTCATGTCATGTGACTTCTAACCAATAGCATAGGTCAGGACATAATGCAGCACATGCTTGAGCAGAAATTTAGATCTTGTGTCTCTACCACCTCACTTTGTGCTCTTCCCCTCTGACCCACCAACAGCACATCTTTGATAGGGGCTGTTTCTTCAGCCTGGATCTTGAAATGAGAAGAAGACATACAGAGAAGACGGTAGCTGAATGATGACCAGCAGTGTAATGAGATCAAGAAACAAAGCTAAGCTGCTGAAAGACACTCAGATTTGGGGGATGCTTGTTACACAGCATAAACTTATGAAAGCTAACTGACACAGAAAATGAGAGGGGTCATTGAGTAAAGAGCTGATCATTAAACACGAGTAGAATGTAGCTTTGTTTTATAGTAAGATTTGTTCTGAAGGTTAAACTCTTCAAGATTAATTCTATAGACTATTGTTCCCACTCTTCCTGCTGATTCAGGAGGGTTTTGCTTTCTCTTTGTGTGTTTCTTTGACGTTTCAGGGATCAGATTTAAGAGCGTACGCATGCTACGCATTCTGTCACTGAGCCGCACCCTCAGCCCTTGATTTAGGAGTCTGATGGCTCAGTGGACCTAATTTTTGCAACCTAAAGTACACATGAAGTATGTGTGTGTGTATGTGTGTGTGTGTGTGTGTGTGTGTGTGTGTGTGTGTGTGTGCTGAAGTTTCTCAGACAAAGCTTATTTCTGAAGGACACATGTTGCTGTCTCAGGCCAGCACCAACTCAGCCTTGAAGAGCTGTGGCTCCCAGTGCAATTACATGCATTCAGGTCATTGTAATGAAGCTGATTTTTCTGCCTCCTAATAGTTTTAGAACAGCTCCTGCCTTACTCTTTAACAGTGACAGTTAAAACCCAGGGAGGATCCTGAAGCCTCATGTAAATCCACTGACTCATGACTTTGACAGAAGACAGCTGCACTCCAGGTGCTATCTAGATCCTGAAAGTGCATGACCTGATCTAATCATTACATAAACCTGCAAGTTCCATTTTCCCATTTTACAGATGATGAAACTGAGGCTCAAAGACATTAGGCTACTTGCCTGAAACCACACAACTGGTAGACAGTATAGGAATGCAGAAAAAAGACATTTGTCTATGTTTCCTGACACCAGCCAGATTAAAAGATGTGACTTAAGTGGAAAATAATGTCAAATAAAATGAAAATGGTGGGCTGTGGATATAACTCAGTCGGTAAAGTGCTTGTTCAGCATGCATGAAGCCATGGGTTTGATCCCAACACTGCATAACACCCAGAGTGTTGATGGATGTCTGTAATCACAGGACTCAAGTGAGGGGAGGCAGGAGGATCAGGGGTTCAAAGTAAGCCTTAGCTACATAGTGAATTCCTGGAGAGTCTGGGCTAAATGAGACCTTGTCTTGAAAAATAAAAACAGAATCAAAGAAAAGAGGATGAGAACTGCGCCTATATCTCACACACGGATTGACCTGGGGAACTCGTATGTGATGATGTGGTGGAGAACAGAAACTGAGAAAGAAACATACCATCCTGAGAGGGAGCAGGAAACGCCAACAAGGAGGACTGGGCCACTGCACATCGACCAACTCTCTGGGAGGATGCTGAAGAAAGGGGTGGAAACTGGGGTCAGGAAGTCTCAGTTTCTATTTTGGTAGGTCTTTTTTCTTTCCTTCAAGGAACAGCAGCAGCTTTTGTTTAAACCCTTAAGCAAATGTTTTACTCTTCTATTTCGTATGAGGTGAAACTGGGAAACGCGTGGCGGTGCTCTTTGGATGGCAATATTGTCCTCAGCCTGTGCTATTAGTGGTGCAGCAGAGCTATTTAATTAATTACCACTGATATATGTTTGCGCTAATTTATAAGACCGGTTAACTCACACTGCATCTGAACTCTCCTCTGCCTAGAGAATGTCTCGAATGCAGAATAATCCAGGAAAGGATGAAAAACAAAATCCAGAAGGTTTCACGTTGGCAAGTGCTGAAGATATTCAGAGAGGATCAGCGGCTTACTCAAAGTCACACAGCAAGTTAGAGGGAGAATACAGCCACAGATGATCTGCACTACGAGAAGCATAAGGAATGCAAAGGTCTGCCTCCAAATCTTGGATTTGATGCTTGCTGACTGGTGAGACAGGCTTTCTGTGCATGGCACATCATTTAGAAAATAGGGATGGGAATTGTTACCACAAAGAGCTCTTTGCTGATGATCCCATAGGATAAAGCAGGTAAAATATTTATCACAGGGTGTCACATGGTTTCTTTTCCATTAATTTTTAAGTCTATAGCTTCAGGTCTCGGATAAACGAAGGCGTATCATTAATTACAGTGATTTTTAATTCAAGGCAGTGAATTTTACTTTAAGGCAAGATCCTTCCATCTGAACAGTCTGTCCTTTCTGTGTTCTATGACATGGAGCCTCTGCATCACTGTGAGCCACTTCAATCTCAGGAATGTAGTTCAGGTGGCCACCATGAGTGCTGACGAAAAGGTGGCCCTCAGGATGACAGCTTCCTGTTTAGTATGGAAACTTCAACAGCTCCCTTCCCTTTTACAGACAGAGGGTGAGAAACGTGGGGGGATGACCTCTCACTCCAAGGACACCTAAGTCTGAACCTGTGGATCCAGGGTCTGTGAACTTAAATGGAGAAAGGGACTCAGCAAGCAAATGGGGGGATTACCACGGGGTCCTTGTCAGCCTTTTGTATCACTGAGGGAATACTCAAGAAAAGCAATTTAAAGATTTAATTTGGGTCATTTATTCAGGTTTAGTTCATGGTTGCTTGACCCCATGTGGTTGGCCAGAACACTGCAGGAACATGTGGCAGAGGAAGCTCCTGCCTCACTGTCTACAGGAAGCAGGGAGGGGGGAGGGAGGAGGAGGGAGGGAGAGAGGGGGCAAGAAGTTCCAAGAGCATGCTCCACTGACCCATTACCTGCATCTAGGCTCTATTTTCTAATGTCCCAGAACCTTCTAAAATAGCACAATCAACTGGGAACCAAGCACTCAACACACGAGCCTGTGGGGGCCCAGAGTTTTCTAGGTGGACTCCTAACACAGTCGAGGGTCTTTTATGAAGCAGGAAGTTGACATAATTCAGAACAAAGTTGTAGACTGAATGTGAAATGTCTCCCACAGGCTCATGTGCTTCAACACTTGCCCCTAGCTGCTACAGCTGATGGGGGAGGTTTTGGAGCTTTGGGGCCTGTGGTCTTGCTAGCAGAAGTGGGTCTCTGGGGGTGGGACTTGAAGACGAGACCAGCTCTGGATTCTGCTGTAACCTCCTCGCTTTCGGATTCACCAAGACGTGAGGTGCTGCCTCCCCATGCTCCTGCTGGTATTTTTGGACCCTCCCCAGCTGCCATGCCTTTCCCACCAAGAGGGACTGATATCCTGAAACTGTGGGCAACTTTCCTGTCTCCCTCAGGTCTCCTCTGTCAGGTGTTCTGTCACAGAGATGAGAAAGGTAAGCAATACAAACATGAGGTGACTGATGATGGAAACAGAAACGTGTTTCACAGTCATGACCCAGGAAGGTGCTGGGCAGGCCGAGGAATGTTCCAGCCTGGAGCCTTCAGAAGGAGCCAGCCCTGCTGACACCTTGGCTGCAGCCTCCATCATGATACATTCATAGATGTATCAGAAGCCACTATGCAGTGACGTGATATTACCACATCATTAACTAACATAGGGGCTATTGATGGGAGAGAAGGGATGAGATGCCAGACCCCTCCTTGGTGTGGTTTAAGGTTACAGGATATTTCTGTTGATTCATGTGGCCCTGACTGAGGTCAGTGGCAGGACAACCATGAGAGAGCCCCAAGGGGCTGTCCCCTTTGGAGTAAGGAGGGGCTACCATAGGGATGTAGACAGAGGACAGGCTTAGACTGTAGTGTGAAGAAGGTCAGTTTTGGGAGAGTATAGGGTCATGACTGAGATCTTTCTAGAACTCAATGCACTGATATTGTAGATGTGAGCTACAAGCCAAGGCCTCTTCTGATGTCAGGCCAACATAAAGTCAGACGACATAATAATGAACTCAGGGAAGTAGAGGATCAACCGCAGTGCAGAGCAGGGTAGAGTTTTGATGACCAGACATGAGCATCACCCTGGGGCAGGAGGTACAGCCAAGTGGGAGGAAACTGATGCGCATGTGAGAATCAGCATGCCATCCAGCTGTGCACAGGCAGACTGTACCCCTACCAGACTGTCATATCTATCATTATGACACTGAAAACATAGACACACCCACCCAGGAGGCTGGGGAGATGACGCAGTCTGCAACGTACTGTGTGAGCCTGAGGACCTGAGTTTGATCCTTAGCATCCATGTAAAATCTAGATATGCCGGCACACTCCTGTGACCCGTCCCCTCCAGCACTGGGATGCGGAGACAGGTGGATTCTGGGGATCACTGCCAGGTGGTCCAGCCAATATGGTAAGCTGTAGGTTCTGTGAGACACCTCATCTCAAAAAATAAGGTGAAAGCAATCAAGGAAGACACTTGCTGACATCTGCCTCCACATCCACATCCACATCCACATCCACAGACAAGTGTACTTGTGCAAATTTATACACACAGATAAGCATACCACACACATATCCTTTTATATATAAACAAAAGATATTTTAATAGTTTTAATATATAATGGGTTTCCCAGAAATTTTAGTGCTATGAAATCAAGGCTTTATAGTTCAGAACTATAAAAAGATTCATTTATCCCTTTGGAAAATCACATGACCAAAGGCAACATAGATCGTGATGTTTGACTCACCCCACAGAACACCCTGCACCTGTGTCTATCATTGTCATAGTTGGTGAGTCTATACATAGGCTTATGATGTCATTCTTTCATCAATTCTTCTATTTATAAACCTGCCCCAATTTGATGCATTGCGATATGTACTAAAATGGTTTTACTTTTTATATGGCATTGTGTGTTTTAAAAGTTGTGAGTATAAACAGTTCCTATTAGCTGGGATTTTTCATTTTGGGATAAGAATACGTTGTCAATTATCGATTGTAAAAGAGGCCTTGGGTCGGGTAAGATTGACAGTCACTGGCCTGGAGTCTTCAAGAGCTGTCCTCATGATTGCAGAAGAGTGGACAGATCCCAGCCAGCTAGACGAGCAGTAAGGGGGCTGCCTGGCCACTGTCTGTCTGAAGGCTTGGGATGAAAGGAAAGGAAAATGTCACCTGTGATAAAGTCAACTCCTGTATCGCTGGAGGGCCTCCCAGGATGGAGGACTACACAGTGGGAAATGAAGAATACGGACTGGAACAAAGCTGAGGAATTATGTCGGGGAGGTTGGGGGCAGAAAAGAAAGGAACAGAGGGAGAGAAGGAGAGAGGAGAGAGGGGAGTAGGAGAGGAAGAGAGGGAGAGATGAAAGTGAGCGGGAAGCACGTGGGGGTGGGGAGTGACGGGGAGAGGAGAAAAAGGACAGAAAGACAGGAACCACAGGGCTGTCTGGCATTCTGGAAGAGTCAGGGAAGCAGGGTGCGACTTCACAGAAACGTGCAGCCAGCCCTGAAGCCCTCCAACAAGGCTCAGTGGAAAGACACAGAAATCAGTGATTCATGAGCTGGAGCCCTGAGGAATTGAAAGCAGCTCTGGTCATAAATTCAACTTCCAGCGAGAAAGCAGGATGCTTGGTTCTTAAGCCTCATCTGTATCCAAAAGGCAGGTGTGAGAATCGCCTTAATAAAGATGATGAAAAAATATAATTTTCAGCTTGGTGAGGCTTCCTCTACCCTCATATTACCCTCATATTTAGCAATGGTTGGGGACTTTTTTGACACCACTGTAATGAGGGATTGAGGACGAAAGAACAGAGTATCTGGATTTTGCTGGACATTTTGCAGTGCTCAGGCCAGGTTCCCAGGGCAAGGGCAGATTTTGTTGGGGAAGAACTTGTGGGGCTCTGGCACAGGGTGGGGTCTCAGGACATGCTTGTTCCTGGTGTTTCACCATCCACCCGTCTTTCTGCTCCCAGACTCAGGAAGAGAAGCAACACCTCACTACCACCAGCACTCACCATGGCGATCATGTCTGTCATTCAGCGATGACTACAGTGCTTGGTATTTATCTAGGGCTTCCCTGTGAAGTCCTGTGCTCAGTGCTTCCCACACACTGACTCACAAGTCTATGAGGTATACAAGTATCATCTTGCATGGAAGGAAAGTAAAAGTCTGCATGTGACTGGTTGACCAAAGAAGACTTCATATGTGTACCATACACACAGCTGTCCTTAGGACCTGGTGGTACAAGTCTGCAAGCCCAGCTACTCGGGAATCTGATGCAGAAGGATTGCAAGCTCAGCCTGGGCTAGAGTGAGTTCAAGGCCAGCCTGGCATTCTGCTCCACCCAGAGAATGATCTACAGTAGCTATGCTGTGGGTTCCCACTTCCTTTCCCACTGCAGATGTTTTTGTGTCATGCGATAAGCAACAGCAACCTCTGTTGGAAATGCTTTACTCTCTATTTTCAAGGACATGATGTTTTCACTCTTGGGCTGTTCTGCTGTTTGCTTTCCTCCTTATCACCAGGTTAAGGGAGCCAGAACACCTCCAGACAAGGGGCCATAGAGGACACTTTGAGACAAAGATGCTTGGATCTGAAGTGGGAGCCAGCCTTGCTTCCAGAGCCAGCTTCTCAGAGACCTCAAACAACACATGACAATTTACCATTATAAAGTATATCACACCTGGGCAACTTAAGAATGCTCTGTATCAAGATTGAAAAAGCAAAAAGGGGTATAGCAGTGGTACAGTGCTTGTCTAGCATGCAGAGGGCCCAAGTTTCACTAAAAGTTCAGTGGATTAACTTTTCAGCTCTATTGAGGTATAAATCCTGTGTGTAATGTGAATGTTTGATATAGCTATACGTTATACGATGACTACTCTGACTAAGCTCGTTTATTACTCTATCTTAACCCCACTTACTTGTTACTTATTACTTATTATTAACCCTACTTATACTTAAGGTCTCCCCTCTCAGCAAATTGCAAGTCTACAGTACGTGGTCATTAATGATGGCTTCCACATGGACATTGGGTCCTCAGAACTTATTCACCTTACAACTGAAAGTTTCCGTCCTTCAAACAACACATCCCTACCCCAACCTACAAACTCACAGCCCATTCTGTGTTTGGCTTCTGTGAGTCTGATTTTTTTCAGATTCTCTCTATAAGTATAATTACACAGTATTTTCATTCTGTCTAGTATATATTTGTGTATATATCTTAGTAGCTTAAGGTTTTCAAGCCTTATCCAATGTTATTTCAAATGGGAGAATTTGCTTTTTTGTGGCTGAATAATATTCCTCTGTGCGTACATTTTCATCCACTTATCTGCCAACAGACACATTGTTCCCTCACCTGGCTTTAGTGGATAGTGTTGCAATGCACACAAGAGTGGAGATATCTTTGTGAGAAACTGATTTTGTTTCTATACCATAGTTGCTTGTCAACTTGACACAAACTAGAGGCTCCTGGGAAGAGGGAACCTCAACTGAGGAATTTCCTCCACCAGATTGACCTAAGAGTATGTCCGTAGGGCATTTTCTTGGTTGCTAATTGATGTATGAGGGCCCAGCCCACTGTGGGCGATGCCATCCCTAGGCAGGTGGGCTTGAGCTATGTAAGTTGAACAAGCCAGAGGATGAAAGCCAGTAAGCAGCACTCCACCATGGTCTCTGCTTCAGTTCCTGCCTCCAGGTTCCAGTTTTGGGCATCTGCCCTGGCCTCCCTCAGTGATGAACTATAACCTGTAAGGTGAAATACCATTACCCCTAGTTGCTTTTGAACAGTGTCTATAACAAAGACAGAAAAAAAAAATAAAAAAACTTGAACAGAAATTGGCACCAGAGTGTGGTCTGTTGCTGCAATTGACCTGACCATGTTGTTTTGGGGGAAGATTGTGGAAGCATTTGGAATTTTGATCTGGAAAAGCCATTGAGTGATCAGAGTTTAATGGGCTATTCTGTGGGAACTTGGAAGATATCATTGCAGGAGAAATGCAGATGACAGAGACCTGGTTTGTGAAGTTTCAGAGGGAAGGTTGAGAGCGCCTCAAAGGCTCTGTTAGGGTCATTTGTGTGATGTTATGAAAATAAAATCTTTGCCTCACTGCGACAATGGATACTGGTCAGTTAGGGTTGAAAATTCAGCCGTGATTAGCAAGAGATTAGCATCAATGAGACAAATTCTTCAGGAAATTATTTCCTCAGGGTCAGCACACAGAAGCTGTGGCCTGGGAAGGCCAAGCCTGCATCTCAAGCTTGCATCCAAACCTGGTAATGTGTGAGATTCTCCCACGTAGCACTGACTTCGAAGGTACGAAGAGCAGCCAAGGTTCAGTAACACGAGAGACCAGAAGAGGCCATTGGTGAAGCTGTAGCTTCAGTTGCAGTGGAGACTCCAGCACATTAGAGATGTTAGGACCATGTGGTGACCACCAAGGGCAGCAGCAGACATGGAGTAGAGTTGGCATGAACTTACCAGACAAACTGTGTGTGTTGCACATGGCAGAGACAGAGAAGTGGAGGGGCCCAAGCCCTTTGGAACCCAGAAGAGAGTGAGTGAATCCCAGATGTCTGACACTGAGTTACAGTGCTGGATCTAGGTTTTGCTTAAGAATGCCTAGTTCTTCCCTTCTGAAATGAGGAAATATTTAACTTGTTTTTATTTTACAGAAGTCCACAGTTAAGAGTCTTTGGGTAATTTTAAGACACTTTGAACTTTTAGAGTTTTTAATTTTTTTAAACAATATGGGACTTTTAGAGTTGTACCATATATATATATATATATGTGTGTGTGTGTGTGTGTGTGTGTGTATGTTAATCTTTTTTGAGACAGGGTCTCCCTGTAGCCACAGCTGTCCTGGAACTCACTATGTAGACCAGGCCGGCCTTGAACTCACAGAGATCAGCCTGCCCCTGCCTCCTGGGTGCTGGGACTAAAGGTGTGCACCACCATGCCCGGCCTTGTAGTACCGTATTTTATATTGAGATATTAAATATGAGATTTTGGGATAAAAAAGAAAAGGTTATGGTTTAATACTGTGTCAAGTTGACAAGGAGTTAATTGTGCTGTTTAGTTTTTTTTTCAACTTTATACAAACTAAAGGAACCTGGGAAGAGGGTGCCTCTGTTAAGGAATGTCCTCCATCAGATTGACCTGTGGCTGTTATCTGTGAGCCATTTTCTTAATTGCTAATTGATGTAGGAGAGCTCAGCAATGATATCTCTAGGCAAGTGGGCCTAGGCTGTATAAGAAAGGTAGCTGAGCAAGCCAGAGGAATCAAGCCGGTAAGAGGCATTCCTCCATGATTTCTGCTTCAGTTCCTGCCTCCACGTTCCTGCCCTGAGTTCCCACCTTGGCTTGCCTCAATGATAGCATGTATCCTGTAAGCCAAATAAACCCTTTCCTCCCCAAGTTGTTTTGGTTCAGTGTTTTATCACATCAACAGAAAGTAGACTAGAACTCCATGTATTCCCAATAGCTGGAGTGCTGGTTCATGGGGTAGCTCTGTTATGTTTCTTCAGGAGACTCCATAATCTCTTATAATGGCTACACTAGTTCACCCTCTTCTCGATTGTTCACAAATAATCCCTTTCCTCTGCAAGATTATACAAGATCAGTTGGTGAAAATGTCATGACTCGAGGGTCATGGGAACACAACCTGTAGGCCCTCTAGAAATAATGCGTCAGTATTCAATATTTCAGCGGTCTGTAGAGATGTTATTGAACCTGGTTACACTGAACAATGAGAATACACAGACACACAGATGTACACAATTGTTTTTTGTCTCATTTTGTGTTTCTAACAAGCTGTAAGGTAGGTACCATTACATCCACTAAACCATTTGTGATGGCTAATATTTTCAACTTGACAGGGTGTAGAATTATTTAGGAGACAAACCTCTGGGCATGTCTGTGAGGGAGTTTCTAGATTGGCTGATTGAGGTGGGAGGACCCACCTGGAAGGTGAGTGGCATCATTCCATGAGCTGGCAACCTAGACTGAATCACCAGCACTCATCTCTCTCTGCTTCTCAGCTGCAGATGCAACACGACCAGCTGCTTCATGTCCCTGCCATCATGCCTCTGTTGCCACAA
Organism: Nannospalax galili; assembly: GCF_000622305.1. Taxonomy (NCBI): domain Eukaryota; kingdom Metazoa; phylum Chordata; class Mammalia; order Rodentia; family Spalacidae; genus Nannospalax; species Nannospalax galili. The sequence goes on from NW_008331824.1 coordinate 1,340,464, forward strand.
TAGACCATACTCTCAAACTATGAACCAGAATAAACCTTTACTTCCTTCCATTGCTTTGTCGGGCATTTTGTTATAGCAATAAGAAAAGTAACCAATACACAGAGGAAGGCAGATGAAGGCACTGGAGCCCTGAGTGGCTAAGCTACTTGCTAACGATCACACAGACCCAGGAACCAAATCCCATCTGTCACAACCAGTCACCACACTATGGGATTTGACTGCTCGGAGGACTGAATCAAGTCCTACTAAGCATTCAGAAGCCCTGGCACTTTCTAGTTAAAATGGATTTTTTCCCCATTTCCTTCCCTTCCCTTCCCTTCCCTTCCCTTCCCTTCCCTTCCCTTCCCT
>NW_008331824.1:1340913-1344283 GCF_000622305.1 Nannospalax galili
CCCTTCCCAGAAAGAGGGATCAGTACAGAAAACACCTCCACGGAATTTTCTTGAACACCTGTCTTGCTGCATCCAAAGAGAAGGCAAAGCTCACTCTAGGGGAAGCAGGCAAAAGATTAAATGGATCTTTTTAATTTAGAAAAGAAAAGTGAATCTTAAATCAGCACAATGTTCACATTTCCCCTTTTTATCAGTTTCTTTGTTTCAGTTTCCAAGGCAGACTTAAAAAAAAGGCTAATGGAGTTTTTTTCACATTGTTTTTAAATTTGAGATTTTAGTGCTATTGTTTGTTCTGTTTTTAGAACTTAATGGCTCTTCAAAGGTTTTTTTTTTCTCCTTAATGTATCCCAATTAAAAAATATGGTCTCTCAGCTTATATTTTCTGAGGAAATGCTTCATCTAAATATGTAGGCTCTGCCTCCCCAGGTCACATGTCAGGAGACCCTGTGATGTTCTCCCATCATTTCAGAATGACCCAAGCCCCACGTTCCACCAGATCCCACGGATTCCAGAGTCTTCTGTTTTTACCATTCCCTCCAGGTCTGGTTTCATGCTAATCTGACCAAGACTTCACCTAGGGATCCCAGTATAGATGTGGATGTCAGAAACTTCTAGATTTTCTGAGTCCAACATCCACAAAAGACACTTCAGTGAGTAGCAGTAGTCTTGATGGAGGGCTTCTGGTGATGGTTAACTTCTCTCTTAAAACTGAGTTTTAGAAAGCAGGGAAGATGGCTCAGCAGGTAAAGTGCTTGCCATGCAAGCATGAGGACCTGAGTTTGGGTCCCTGGCAAAGGCATGGCAGCACATGCATGTACTCCCAGTGCTGGAGGCACAGGCAGGAGGATCCCTGGAGCTTGATGGCCAGCTAGTTTAGACAAGTTGCTGAGTTTCAGGCCCAGTGAGAAATGTCTCCAAAAATAAAGTTGGGAATGACAGGAAGACACCTGACATTGACCTCTGGCTTCCACATGCACACACACTCACATGCATATATATATATATCTCCACACATATACTGAGAGAGAGAGAGAGAGAGAGAGAGAGAGAGAGAGAGAAGAGAGAACTGAGTATTAGACATAGGTGATGTTTTTTAAAACAATGGCCATGCCTAGCCCTTTTTGGAAGCCCTTCGATACCTTTTCCCTTCTCGCTCTTGCCTCTTTCAACTCAAAATTTCTGGTTATCTATGTCTTTGTCTTATTGTTCTTCTAGGCTTAAAGTTCAGTATCAAATGTTTTCTAAAAAAAGAGGGCTCAAAAGAGTATCTTTGTGCCAGCTATAAAAATAACGTTTCTCTCTCTTTATCTGTGGAGTGGAAGCTCCACAGAGGAGAAAATGGGGATGGTTTCACAAGGTTCCAAAAATCAAGACTGTGAGGGAGTCCAAAAATACTGGCCTGTGAGGAACAATGGGAGGCCACACCTCTGTGTCTGCTTCACAGTAGCCCACGACTGTCTCACTCTGATTGCTCATTTTTATAAGAAGAATGTAGCTGCAGCTCCCAGTCAGTCTCAAACAAAGATGGCCAAATTCATACCACAAAGCAGAGATTGCTTAGAAAGTGCGAGAATCTATGGGACAGACCATATGGGGCAGTGTCTTCTCAACACTTATTTCCCGAGGCCAATTTTGATTGGGAAGATCAGCCTCCTCCATCCCAGGTATCTTGCTCAGCTCCCATCTGTGCTGGACCTTGCGTGGCTACCATCAGAGTATTTTATATTACCCAATGACATTGTTTAACTTGGTATCCACCATGAACCAGCCCGGCAGGGACCATTTTCACCCTATCATTTCTCAGATGAGAAAACTGAGACAGAAGTGCCAGCCAAGGTCATTATAAACCAAGGCAACTTGGCTGCAGATTCTGTGTTCTTAGCGTCGCATCTCTCATTTCATGAGCAGTGATAACAAGTGACCACAGAGTCCGGTGGTTCAACACAGACTTATTATGACACCAAGACCCTGTGTTAAGTTTTGCCAGATACATGTGGTGTCAGCTTAAATGCAACTCTCCACACGCCAGTATCCTAGACTCCCACAGCAAGGGAGTTCCTACTACCACATGCTTTCCCTTCCTTGTGTGCTGTTGGCTAATCTGAACTGGAATTGTTAAGTAATTACTTGTGTGATGACTTCAAGTATGTGTCTTGAATTATAGTGCAAACTCTGTAAGAGGGTCCCATCCCTGTAACTCACCACTGCATTTCTCCAACATTTGAAAGACTGTTTGACACACGGTTTGGCTTCAACAAATATTTGCTTAAAGCCTGCATGCATGAGAGTGAACGTAGATAAACCTCCAAATAACTCCTGTTAAAACAGGTTTCTCAGCCTGGGAACTACTGACCACTGGGGCTGGGCAATTCTTTGTTCAGGGTAAGGTGTTGCATTCTGCATCGAGGTAGAAGAGTGAGTGTGATGGCTAATATGATTGATTGCCAACTCGATGGGATCTAGAATCACCTAGGAGACAAGTCTTGGGAGAGGTCGGGGAGGGAACTTCTAGATTGGGTTAATTGAAGTAGGAAGACCTGCTCTGAATGTGGTTGATAACCATTCCCCGGCTCAGGTCCTGGACTGAATAAAAAGAGAAAGAGGTGAAGACCAGTGTTCATCTTGCTCTGCCTCTTGACTGAAGAGGTAATGTGACCAGCTGCCTCACACTCCTGTCGCCATGATTTCCCTGCCATGAACTATGAGTCCAAATAACCCCTTTATTCCTTTAGCTGCTTTTTTCCAGGTATTTGGTCACAGCAATTAAAAAGTGGGTTTTGTTTTTCATTTTGTTTTCCTTTTATTTTCTTTTGTTGTTGTCTGTTTGAGGCGAGGTCTAACTATGTAGTCAAGTCTGGCTTTGAACTCCTAATCCTCTCACCTCAGCCTCCCAAATGCCTGCACTACACCTGTGTACCACCACACCTAGCTTGCAAGAGTGATCTTAGACCTCTGTTTGTGCAAATGTGTCTCTAGATGTTCCAGTTCCCATCTGTATTTGATAATAGTCATCTAGAAGACAAACATGGGGGTTCCTGGGAACTCCCATGCCTGGCATCTAAAAATACCTCTCTTTTTAAAAAATTATTTATTTAATAACCATATAATTAGAAGAGGCATTTCATTACAACAGCATGGACATATTCAATAACAATTTCCAGAGCTAAGATGCATCTCTTTCAAAATTGGCTGTAAATTTTTAGGTTTACAGTTGAATTAATACAGCTATGCAATACTGTATTCTATATAAACCCTATAAGACATAAAATTAATGAAGTTTTAAATTTTAAAAAAGATCTCCATTTCATTATTAAAATACACAGTTTCTACAGAAAAACTCATTTTTAATGCAACTAACACTTCGATGTTT
>NW_008331824.1:1346983-1351754 GCF_000622305.1 Nannospalax galili
TTGGACTGGAGGGAACATACCTCAACATAATTAAAGCCATATATAACAAACCCACAGCCAACATCATTCTAAATGGAGAAAAACTGGAAGCATTCCCATTGAAATCAGGAACCAGACAAGGCTGTCCACTATCTCCACTTCTCTTTAACACAATACTTGAAACTCTTACAAGAGCAATAAGACAAGAGAAGGAAATTAAAGGAGTAATAATTGGAAAAGAAGAGATCAAATTATCTCTTTTTGCAGATGATATGATATTATATCTAAGGGATGCCAAAAATTCCACCCGAAAACTCCTAGAAATTATTAACACGTTCAGTAAAGTGGCAGGTTACAAAACTAACCTACAAAAGTCTGTAGCTTTTCTATATACCAACAACAAGCAATCAGAGAAAGAGCACGTGGAAATACTCCCATTCATAATAGCTGCAAAAAAAATAATAAAATATCTCGGAGTAAACCTGACCAAAGACATTAAAGAGCTCTACAATGAAAATTTTAAATCTTTAAAGAAAGAAATTGAGGAAGACATCAGAAGATGGAAGGACCTCCCATGATCATGGATTGGAAGAATTAATATTGCGAAAATGACCATCCTACCAAAAGTCATATACAGATTCAACGCAATGCCAATGAAAATCCCCATGACATTTTTCACAGAATTGGAAAAAAAACTATCCTAAGATTCATATGGAAACACAAAATACCTCAGATAGCTAAAAATATCTCTTGAATGAGTGAATCACTAAAGACCTTCCACACTCCTGGATTATGAAAACAGAGTTCTCATTATTTGTTAACAGGTGTGTTTACTTCTCACCTAATTCTCATCCACTGTGGATAAGGCTGTTGAACCAAGTCTCTAGTGTCCAGCGCTGCTGTTTCTCTCTTCCACACTTGCCCTTTAAACCTAGTGTCTCTATACTACATGTCAAAATGCCGTTTTTTAGAATGCTCCCCCCCCCCCCCATTGCAGCTTTCATAGTGTCAGAAGGTGCTACACAGGCCACTGGGAAAGAAGAGTCATCAGTATCAACAGTCTTTCCCAGCATTGGCCCCTAGAGCCATAACACTGATCTGTTAGTCAAGATGAGCCCTCTGGTGCTGCAGCGGCCTGCTGTTATGGTAGTAACCAACTGCTTTCTGACTGGACTTGAGGACTGCTTCATACTTGGTACTGTAGACCTGGTCACACCCCCATGGCTGGTGGGACCAAAGGCTCTAGTGGGGAACCTACCGCTGCTTCATAAATGGACATGCTGTCAAACTTCCTTCTAGATGTTTTTATCTGAGGATTAGTGCTGCTTTCAGCCTTGGCCAGAGAAGTTTCTTTTTGTGGTAGGCGGCAGTTAACGCAGAAACTCATAACTCGTCAAAGAACTGAGCGATAATGAGTGACTGTGAGTTCTCGGCTCTGAATGGGTCATCTATATGTCTCCTAACCCCTGCTTTAAGGTTCAGAGGACATTTCAGAAAAGGGGTGGTAGAAAGAATGTATTGATAAGAGTTGGAGGATGGGGAGGACTGTTGTGAAACACTCTTGTGGACATGACATGACTTACAGTGTCAATGGTTATCTGCATAAGACCTGTATAAGATGGGGCTATCAACATTCTGTCATGGAAGAGAGAGAAGCTCATGAGGCCCCACTCCTCCCTATTGGCAGTTAATGACTGGTAGGGGTGGGGATGGGGCCATTTTTCTTCGGTGGTATAGCTGCTGGTAAGTTGCCCACACCCCAGTGAATAACCCCACACATGCTTGTGGCAGCAACCCTAACTAAACACAGCAGCTCATTTTAACCAAAGACCTGAAAGGAGGAGATTTGTTGGGAGGAAAAGGGGCTCAGATAGTGGAAAATAGGAGAGAGCAATGGGGGTGAGTGTGTTCAAAACATACACATGTGTGGAATTGTGAAAGAATGAATAAAAATACTGTTAAAGAACTGGAGATATGGCTGTAGGGGTAGAGTGTTCTGCACAAGTGTGAGGGCCTGAGTTTGGATCCCCAGACCCCATGTCAAAGTTGAGTAGGTATGGTGACCCAACTGTAATATTAGCACATGGGTAGCAGGCCAGGGGATCCCTGGAGCAAACTGGTTTGCTAGGCTAGCTGAAACGGCCCCTGGTTCAGAGAGAGGCCATCACTCAATATATGGGGTGGAGAGTGATCAAAGAAATCTCCCGATACCAGCCTCAGGCCTCCACATGCACTCATACACACATGTGCGTAAACCCCACATACATGCGCACTCACACACACGCAAACATACATTTACACATGGAAGTATATCACACACATAAACAAGGCAAAAGAACTTTAAAAAGCATTTGTTCCTAGAAAAGACAGCATCCTCTCCATTAAGTCCCATCCACTGTGAGCTCACTCCCTCTAAAGGGGATGCTTCTTCCTCTAAAGGGGATGCGTGTCCCTCTAAAGGGGCCACTGTCCTAATCTACAAACTGGAAAACTGCAGCTGCACTTGTTAGTGAACGAGGCTTCAGAACGTCTCTTAAAGCTCTCTACAGTGCCTCTAAATCCTATGAAACTTTTCTACTTTTTGATTGTAAACAATAGGAATGAACTATGAAGTTTCTTCTGAGTAGTTTAGGCAGGATGATGCTTTTATCTGAGACAGGGTTTCATGTAGCCCAGGCTGGCCTTCAACTCACTTTGTAGCTAAGGATGACCATGAACCTCCAATCATCCTTGTCTTACCTTCCGAGTGCTGGAAATTGCAGGTGTTACCAGCACGCTCAGGTTATGTGGTGCTGGGGATCATACCTGGTGTCTTGTGCATGTTGGGCAAGTGCTTTACCAAACTGCTCTGCAGCCATACTCCAGCATGGTGCTTTTCCACCCTTGGTTTTTTAGAGGTGATTTCTAGTGCTCTGAAATTTTCTATCTACCTAACTATTGCTTTAGGACAGTAGGTGGGAGTCAAAAGAGTAAATCTAACTATTCAGTGGATCCCCAAACAGCACTGGGTGATAAAATATTTCCAGCCACAGGACCCAAACGCAGATCTGAGCATTTTGGTATTTCTACTTTAAGAGGTTCTGGGTGCTAAATGGTGCCCATAACCCATGGCGGAAACCCCGTGAAGGAGCCAACAAAAGGGCTCTTGATGTGGACCCTCCTGCCTCCCTTAACTGGTTCCTGGGACTGAGAAGGACTTAACTGGGCGTGGACAAACAGCAGTATCATCAGGAGAAAAGAATCTGCTGAGAGTAGCCTGAGAGGCAGTGGGTATGTGTTCTCGAGGGTATCAACACAGGTAGAGTGCGCTCTCTGAAGGGACCTTGTCTCTGAGTGCAGTGCTCTTAAAGAAAGCAAGCCATGAGCTGGGACAGAATACGGTGGCTATGTCAGCCTCTGTGCCCCAGCTGTGAAAAGCTGCACTTGAGCACTGTGGAAGAGAGCCCAGAACATGCGCAGTGCTGCCCCACAACGTGCGTCTTGCACCTCACCTGCCAAGGCCGCTCTCTGAGTTTGGGTGCTTTCTTTCATGCCTTAATGTGATTTTTTTCTTGCTTTTTAAAGTTAGCAAATGAAGTAATGGGTTCCATAGTGAAAGCTTTATTCATGAATATCATTATAATTTGTTCTTCTTTGTCTCCCCTGCCCTCCCTCACCCTCCTCCCCACCTCTTGCTGGTCTCCTTCCTTCACCCAATTATTCTGTTTTCACATCACATGTATCTCATTACCTTCTTCTACCCTCCTCTCCTCCCTGTAGACCTCCTCCTCCTCTCTCACGGTCCCCTTGATATTTTTATGTCCTATACAGGTACATATGTATGACTATATATACATATATGTACATATGTACATGCATGTGTAAGCATCTAGATATCTATTGACATGCACAAATGCATGCAATTTATATATGTATGCATGCACACATGTGATGCATACATGTATATATGTGCATATGGGCACATGTGTATTTGTATGTATGCATGCATACACATATGTGTGTATACATGTGTACATATCTATTAGTACAGGCATATGCAATCATTTAAATGTAGATTTTGTGTGTGAGGGAAAACATGCTATATTTGTCTGGCTTGTTTTGTGTACTGTATGATCTCCAGGTTTTTCTGGTGCTGACACTGCCTGTGAGTAGGATGTTTCAGGGACAAGTTAGGGGTGAGGGAAGGGCCCCACATCAAGAGCTGTTTTAATCACTCCTCTGAAGGTTTTGGATGGAATCTGTGGTGTGTCTAACCCCTATTTGGGGTACTTGTTTCCTGCCTGGGCTGCGGATACTCAAGGAGAAAGCGGCCCTGCTTGGTTCACTTCAGATCCTGTTTCAGGGAGTGAACAGTAGATGGGCTCTGCTCCTAGGAATAGAAGGTGACGCAGGGCAGGTCTGTGGAATCCGCTAGACCGTCTCTTTCTCACCCCTGCCTCTACTTCCTTCTTCTTCCTTCAGCCTTTAAGCCAGTGGTCCAAAGCTCATACCTGTTTGCCTGGGTGTGCCTGTCTATCAGTGTGCATCTAGGATCTCTTTGGTAGGCACACAGAACTTGTAGATAACTTCTTAGTCTGTGTTTGTCTATGTATATTTTGGTGTGTGTCTGTGTATATGCTTGTGTGTCTGTGTGTTTCTGTGTGTGTCTGTGTGTCTGGAACTTCTGTGTCAGGTACACAAAACTTATGAATGCCTTTTCAGTGTGTGTGTGTGTGTGTGTGTGTGTGTGTGTGTGTGTGTATCTGTGTAGGTCTATGTATCCAGGCTTTCTCTGGCAGGTACACCAAGCTCT
>NW_008331824.1:1351888-1368118 GCF_000622305.1 Nannospalax galili
CTCTCTCTCTCTCTCTCTCTCTCTCTCTCTCTCTCTCTCTGTATCTGTGTAGGTCTGTGTACCCAGGCTATCTCTGGCAGGTACACAGAGCTTATGGATACCTTCTCAGGCTAATGAGCTTTTAAAAATATTCATGGCATGGATTGCATTTCCAAGAAACTAATTACATTTGAAAATAGCTATCCAAATATTTAATATGGTGTGTCTGGAATGGTAATAGATGGTTTCTTTATTAACACATGAAAGAGAAAGATCTGGTGACCCTAAGGATTTCCTAATTTTGAAATGGTGACATGGGTAAGTGATATTTTGAAACATCTACACTTGTAACGTGATAATTATTTGTGATTTCCACCAGTGACAGTCGTAACTGCACTATCGCTGTTGTGGGTTGTTCCCTCATTCATAATTGAGGGACAGATAAGGTTAGAGCCAGAAGCTGGGGAGAACAGAGAGCAGAAAGGTCCCTGGCCATTCCCCTTGGAGTTCATGACCTTTCTGAGTGCTGTCAGTAGAACAGACTAGAAACCTGATTTCAACATTGGGACCAGTTCCTCAGACTTATTCTCCTCTTCATCCATTCTGCCCCCTGTATTGTCCAGTCTCCCAGGCACACAGGCGTGCCTTCATGTGGTAATGACACCTGATCCTTTTCTCCACCCTAGCCACCTCCCCAGACTCTCACTGACCTGTGGCTCCCTATGGTTGTCTTACTGGCTTATATTTGAGTCTGTCTGGGAAGCTATAACAAAATACCCCTAATCAGGTAGTTTATAAACAACAGAAGTTTATCTCTCACCATATTGGAGGTGGAAAGTAGAAGATGGTGGTGCTAACAGACAGGGTGTTTGCTGAGGACGGCTTCCTGTCTTCTGGATGGTACCAGGTGGCAGAAGGGACAAGGGAACACTCTGGTGTCTCCTTCACAAAGACACTGATATTTCACCTCCTGAAGGGCCCACCTCCCATCCTGGGAGCTGGAAGTAGAAGATGGTGGTGCTAACAGACAGGGTGTTTGCTGAGGACGACTTCCTGTCTTCTGGATGGTGCCAGGTGGCAGAAGGGACAAGGGAACACTCTGGTGTCTCCTTCACAAGACACTGATATTTCACCTCCTGAAGGGCCCACCTCCCATCCTGGGAGCTGGGATTTTGTTGTGTGAATGGGGGTGTTCTGATTATAGCAGTTTATGACCCTCAGTGTGGGCTCCCAGACCTCCTTCACCCACTCCCCATCACATCGCGGTAAGCTTGTCTCAGCAAATGGGACCCTGCTAATGGCTGAGGTCAGAACTTAAGGTCACTCTGGATCCTTTTCTCTCACATCCAACAAATCCAACAAGGCCTCACTCTGCCCTTGAACAGACTCATGAGCCATTTCTCTACTCCTCACTACCTTGAGTGCGAAGGGCCTGGGATGAAGTCTCTTTCTCTGTCTCTCTGTCTCTGTCTCTCTGCCTCCCTCCCTCCCTCCTTCCCTCCTTTTCTCCCCTAGGCTCTCACCCAATTTACTATGTAGCTGAGAATGATCTTTAATTTCTGATCTTCCTGCCTCTATCTCCTGAGGGCTGGGATTACTGGCGAATGCTACCATGCCCAGTTCACCTGGTGGCCAGAAGTTTGTGATCTAGCTGATGCTAGATCATGTCAGGCTGGCCATCAATATTAGCCAGCATGCCACCCTACATAAAATACTAATCCTAGTCCCCATCCCAGGCCTCACTGTTCCTGTGGTTTCCCTAAAGCGTTCAGCACCAGCAGACGCACTCAAGGCTTCTATGTTTATGGTCTGTCTCCTGCTAGAATGGAAGTATAAATACGGCAGTGTGTACCTAGATGGGAGAACCATGTCTCAGTGCATCTGGAATCTATTTGCTGAGTGTATCAAATAGTAAGGTCATAAAACTGCTTTTGACTTCCAAAAAGACCCAGAAACCTCACCTAAGATGAGCCTGAGGGCCCCACTCTGGAGTCACTGGGTCACCCCATAATCAATCATGCAGGAACCAATAAGCTGACCCTTCATTGAACCAGTAAAAGGGGACAATGTGATGAGGGGACCCCACCTGGTCCTCTTCACACATGAGCATCTCCATTCTCACCTGCCTCTGCTCAGGTTCACACAGCATTTTCAAAAAAATCAGGTTTAATCTGCTCCCCTACTGCTTTTTTAAAACGCTACTTATTAACTGAATATTTGCATAAGGTTTTATTCATACTGTGAGGATCGCACTCCAAGTTAGTCATGTGTTTACCTGTGTTGTTGGCCTATGCATTTCTAGAAGGAAAGAATACATGTGTTCTCAGAGCTGAGCATGTACCTGGTAGACAGGAAACACTGACCAGACATGTATGGATGGTACTGTTAACTAATGTTTATTGAGTGGCTCTGGTTTCCAGGTATTAACACGGGGACGTTATTATTAGCAGTTTTCAGGGTTGCTGGGCAAATGGAAGGCGTTAAGGGAGCTGGGTTGGGGATTGTCTCTGGAGCAGGGTGAGCATTGTCCTAGCTGTTGACAGTGTTGCCATTCAAACATCTATTTAACTCGCTAAGTACTTTCCTGGAAACAATCATGTGAGATGCTAAACCAGCCATAATCATGACAACACTTAAGTCATTGAAAAGCTAACCAAATGCCATGTTTGGAGCTATTTTAAAAATGCATTATCTGATTTTCACAGCCACCAGAAGAGATAGATGATTTGAAAGTTAGAGAACTGATAGTAAACTCAGAGAGGTTAAGCGACCCCCAAGATCACCCAGCAAAGAAATGGAAGAGAGTTGAAGCTGAGCTGCTCTTAAACCAGGGTAAGACTGCTATGTGGTGTCGGGAAGCTCTGCCTATTCTAGGAAAGGAGGGAGCAAGATGATGGGAAGGTTGGTGTGTCCAATCAAGTCCAAACTCTCAAGTATGAGAGCTGAGACTAGACAGGGGAGCATTCGCTGGACATCGGGGCTGGCTGGAGTTGGATGCATGTCACATACTAACCGTGATGCCAAGGATGGGCAGGTGTCCTTGCAAGTCCTGGAAGGCACATTCATTCTGTTAGTGTTAAACAAGTCTGCAGTCTGTAGGCAGACTAAATAAAAGCAGGCATACCTCTCCACCCTAGTCGAACCCAGCAGCTACTTAGAGATTCATTATTTAAGCAACCGCTGTCAGGCACAATAGTCTCAGAGAGGCCCTGACAGGAAGTCCTGACAGTCCGGGCAGAGGAAACACAGCTTCAGGCAGAGGCTGAGGGTGCTCGGTAGACCTGGTGCTGGTGGGATCTAACAGGAGATGAGGGAATGTCTTCTAGATCAGACAGACTTTGATAAAAATGGCCTATTGGCTTGCATTTCCTCCGATTACTGAGAAAGGCCAAATGCACCTTTCTGTAGGGACAGACCGGCGGAAGGAAGGTGGGCAGGGTTAATATTTTTTCTTTTGGTTTATGAGTTTCATCGATTTTCCAAGAGGGAAAAGGCTGCCCTTTGACCTTGTTCCCACAGGCGGGTTTGCTGGGACTGAGGAGGCTGGTGGCTGTTTGCAGAAGGATGACCCTGACTTGATCCCCCTGGGAGAGGCAGGTTAGAAAGTGAAGGCAGAGAGACAGACTTGCTAGCCTGACACTGTGACCCACCTGCCCACCCCAGCACCACAACCCAGACTAAGTTTTCCCACGTAACTTCTCAGCCTCCCTCCAATCCTCCTGTTTCATCTAACCCCACTGACACTGCTCAGCCGAATCACCATCTTGTCCTGGAAGTCTTAAACTCTTTATCCTCCCCTCGCTCTTGCATTCTTCCAGCATCTCATCTGAGTTTTGGGGGCTGTTTCAGATGAGATCTCTTTGGAAGGAGTCTTATACTGGTAAATTGCCATGCGCTGTTTAGGCTCACTGAGACGCTGGCTCTGGAAGTGGGATTGTTGCCAGCCCCCCATACCATTTCAGACCCAAGCTTGTTAGCCTCAAAGTGTCACCCAAGAGTCCTTGTCTGGGAGTGTGCTGACCCCTAACTCTGTGATGGAGGAAAGAAAAAAACAGCACAATAGTAAAAATGTTGTGTCCTTGAGAATAGTTAGAAGGCGAACTATTTCCAGGTAGACGTCGGTGTTGTTTACTCCATGATATAAAAACACTTGCTGTGGGGAAGAGAAGCTGGAAGTTCAGCCATGGGACACTCAGCTGGGAGAGAAAGCTCCTCTGGGAACTCCAGCTGACCGCCTCAGCCTCCCCAGTGGGTTTCTGCTGGATGTTGTGAGTGCCTGATTTGACGATGTCATCTCGGCCTGCTGCTATCTGTCCTTGTAGTTAGAAGCCTCACCTGGGGGATATGCTGCCCTGCCTGGGACTCTGTCAGGAACTCCAACTGGCTGCCTCGTTAGATCTTTCTCAATTTCTGTTGATGTTCTGAGCACTCAATCTGATGGTCTTTTGTCGTCTATTCATCACAAACTTTACTTTGTGATATACATAATAAGCTCACTCGTTCAAAACTGACAGTATGGCTATTGTAGATCATTTTCTGGAGTGTGTAGAACACACTGTCACCCTCATTTCTTGAAACACTTCAGCTCCTTCCCATTTTACTTGGGGTACACAAAAAGATTCATTTGAATATGGAAACAACCTAAATGTCTTCCCTAGGATAAATGGAGAAAAATGTGTCATGTGCATACAGTGACATACTACACAGCTTTAAAAGGGAAGGACTCATGCTACAACATGGATGAGACTTTTTTGTTTTGTGTTTGAGGCAGGGTCTCCAGCTGGCCTGGAACTTGCTATGTAGAGCAGGCTGGCCTCAGTTTCATAGAGATCCATCTGCCTCTGCCTCCCAAGTACTGAGATTAAAGGTGTACACCACCATGCCCAGCTATAGCTGAGACTTTAAAGTTTTTGCTTTGCGTACAGGGAAGGGCTCATGAGGTCATGCTCCTCTCTGAGGATCTATGGGCAGTTAATGGTTGCTGAAGGAAGAGCAGACATTTTCTTCAGTGGTGTAGCCACTGGTAAGATGCCTAAGTTCTTGTAAACAACCCCTCCCCCATGCTCCTGTAAGCAACTGTAATGGAGCTCATTGAATCACACACACACACACACTAAAATAAAAATAAAACAGAAGACGGACTAGTTTAAAAGGAAGGGGGTCAGTAGAGTTCTATGGGAACAAGAGAGGTCAGTGGGGGAAGGGGTAAATATGATGAAAATACATCACACAAATATGAACTATCATAATGAAACCTATTAGCACATGTAATTAACATGAGCTAATAGAATACTTTAAATATTTATTTCTGTGGTGGTGGGAATCAAGTCCTAGGCTCCATGCATGTTAGGCAATCACTGTAGCACTGAGTTATATTGCCAGGCCAAGCATGGATAAGCTGTTTGCTAAGCAAAGAAGGCCAGTCATCAAAAGACAGATACTGTATAATTACACCTATATCAAGTATCTAAAAAGAGTCAGACTCATAGACTGTAGAACAATGGTTGCCAGGGCAGCAGGGGCCAGGGGAGCAGAAATGGGCATTTGCTATTCAATGGGTGTAAAGTCTTAATAGTGCAAGATGAATGCATTCTAGAGGGCTGATGTATGGAGCTGTACTTGTCATCTACAGTAATGCATTTTATACTTAGAAATGTGTACAGACGGTGGATCTCGTGTTAAGTGTTCTTATCACAAGATATAGAAAAAAAAACGAATTAAACTACATCTTACCATTAATCACCATCTTTAAATTGAAGTATCATGCCCAAATTAAACAGTGTATGCCTTGGTTCATTGGGAAGTAGGATCCTACCAACTCATTCCTGCAACAAGATAGGCTGCTGTGAGCATGCTAAAATGTGTACAGACGGTGGATCTCGTGTTAAGTGTTCTTATCACAAGATATAGAAAAAAAACGAATTAAACTACATCTTACCATTAATCACCATCTTTAAATTGAAGTATCATGCCCAAATTAAACAGTGTATGCCTTGGTTCATTGGGAAGTAGGATCCTACCAACTCATTCCTGCAACAAGATAGGCTGCTGTGAGCATGCTATTTATAAGTATGGGAAGGTATTGTCAATCTGACAATTTGATAAGCAGTATTTCCTGCTTATTGGAACCATTTGATGACATGTAATTAAAACTCAATTTGTGGAACAACTGAACAATAGTAGTATGAAAAACTAATGCTTTTAAGTTAAAATGTCCTCTGCACGGCTTCTGAGTTTGCCCTGGTTCAGTCCCTGCCTCTCACTTCCTACCTCTCTCCTCCTCCTCTTCCCCATTGTGAGACACACGGTGGTTTTCCTCCAAGCTTTTTGGAAATACACAATTCCTCCCATGTTGTGGCCTTAAAGGTTTCAAAAATATGTCTTCAGGGATAGAGAGATGGCTCAATGGGTAAAAGCACTTTTATCTCTGACCTCCTGAGTTCAATCCTCATAACCTGTGTAGAAAGGCCAGATGTGGAGGTGCACATCTGTAATCCCAGCACTCTGACGGAGAGGTGAAAGGCAGAGACAGGAGAGTCGCTGAGAAGCATGCACGCCTGTTAGCCTGGAATATGCAGCCCAGAGATAATAAGAGCCTTTCTTCAAACTCAACATGTTGGAAGGAGAGAACCAACCACTGAAAGCCATCGTCTGATCTCCACATGTACACCTGCACTCTCACACACAGTATCACATAGACAGACACATATGTCACACATACTACACACACACCACACCATACCATACATGTGCACACACACACCACACACATCACACACACCACATATCACACACACACACGTCTCTCTCTCTCTCTCACACACACACACACGCATCACACACGACACACCACGCGTACACAAATGGTAAAAGCGTCTTCCTTGCCAGGCCCTGGCCAACTCTCCATCCACAATCTAAACTAGATCTGCATGTTGTGCTCCTCTTCTCACTGTTCTCATTCCTAAGCTCATGTCCATGGCTTTTCTTTACTGGGTCTTCCCAGATGGAAAGTTTAGACCATGAAGGCAGATACTTCTCTGTCTCATTCATCACGTTATCTCCTGTGCTTAGAGGCTGGGATAGATTTCATAAATATTTCTGGAGTCCCTCCGAAGCACAGGATCCTGTGCAAGGTGCCAGAGACACAAAAAGATAAGATGCAGTCTGTGGAAGGTAGTGGGACAGACAGACCTCTCCTAAAGCACATGTAAGCATCATTGAAAAAAAAAAACACAAACAAACAAACAAGGCCTGATGTACCTTCTGGTACCTGTTATCTCCTGAACAGAATCAAGATTTATTTAGGAAGAGGACTGGCTGAGATAGACAAGGACTAATGTTTTCTATGAGGTCAGGCTTGATTTTATTCCCACAACCTCATCTGGTTATGGAGGGTGGCTGCCCCCTCTCAGCTCTGGGCTGCGGCAGCCACTGCTTGCTCCAGCTGAGCCTGTTGCTCCTCACTCATACATCCCCAACAGATGATTATGCAGAACAGCCAGGGCATCCTTGTTTCTCAGAATAGTCTCAAGAAATAAGTCCGCATTAATAATTTGTTTTCTTGGTATGGGCCATTTGGTTGCAAAACGATATTCCAGTCCTAGCACACTGCTTCCCTTCCTCATTTACATTCGCTGCTGGTTTAATTATGCTTTTCAGTCAGAATACTTATTAATTTTATAGACCCACCTGAAAATTAAATTGGATAAATTCCTTGCACTTGGTACCTTGAAAAATGTGTTTGTTTTTTCCCCAAGCTGTTGCTGGAGCCCACTTCGGTCCTGTGCAATTTGGTTCCTCTTTAAGTTCATTTGCAAATAACAGCGTGTTAGTTTAAAGGGTATTCATCACTTCTGAGCAGGAGAAACACTGCAGAGTACAGCCTGATTCTGGGCAATGTAGGAAGACAATGAAGAAAATCCTCAAATATCTTATTTTCTCACTGAGGAGAGAGTCACCGAGTGAGGCATAAAGTTCTCCTGGAGAACTGGTGAGCCCAGCTGGTTTGTGTAAAGAATACAGTGTGGTCCAGCGAAGAATCAATAAGCCACAGAGTGCAGAAGTGTTGTGGAGGGGTAGGAGATGGCGTAGAACATGAAGCACCCGATATGCAAGCAAGAGGACCTGAGTTCAGGCTTCCCAGCACCCATGTAAAAGTTTGGAGCCATGGCGGGGGGTCTGTAACCCCATCGCTGGTGGGGTAGAGATGGGTAGATCCTGGGAGACTCACTTGCCAAGTCAGTCTAGCCAAATCAGCGATCTCTGTGTTCAATAACCGACACTGTCTCAAAAATAGGGTGGAAAGTGATAGAGTAAGACACCCAATATTGACTTCTGGCCTCAAAATGCACTTTTACGTTTACATACGAAAGGGTCACGGAGCAGGGGTCCTCCCCCTCTCACCCCAGCTGAAGAGCTCCCATGAGCCCATCATGTTCCATTTAGTCATTAAACACTTACAAATCCTTCCTGTAGCTCAGGTACAATGACATCCGCTCTGGACCAACTCCCATTCTCATTGGTCAGACAAGCAAACAGAGTGATAATAAAGCAGGATACGAGCTGTGATAGGCAGAATCACAGAAACCCCGCCCCCTGAGAGCAACAGGAGCAACAGGGTTTGAGAGCATCAAACTCTGAGAGGGAAGCTCCGCCAACACAGGACACACACTCAAGCAATTATGTACAGCCACTGCATAGCCTAGCCTCACATGCAAATACTCAATAATTAGTTGTTTGGATGAATTGAATTAAAAACGATCAGGCCTATTGGTATATACTAATGAATGATGTAAGTTGTCAAAACAAGTAGACCCCAACCACAGTGGTTAGTACACTGCAGAAGTGTGTATGTGTGTGTGTGTTCTTAGTTTTCTTTCATAAAGATACCATCAAATCCTAGATTAAAAGTATCTGCTCTAACCTATCCTTCAAGAATCTAAGTTCCTTCTCTCTTGTGGCTCTGTCATCCCTAAAGCCTTACTGTCTTCTGTTTTCATTTAATGACTAGAAAAGGAGGGAAAAGAGAGCCAGTGTTCATCTTGGGAAGGAAAGAGAAGCCCACAGGGTCCTATTTCTAAGTGGCATTCAATGCTGCTTCTTGCATTGACCATGATGCATAACTGAGTGATGTGGTGATATCTAACAGCAAAGGAGTTTGGGAAATTTACTCAAACAAGATGCCTGGAAGAAAAGATCTAAGACTGGTGAAAACATCATCGTGTCCTATATGGCTGGAAAACTGAGCAGAGAAATATTCCTTAATATGAGTAGGAGGGACCCAAATGATAAGAAGGGACAAAAGAGCATCACAGCAGAGGGGTGAGTTGGGAGGGTTGAGGCAGCTGGCAATGGGCTGGAGTGGAGCACGGGGTTAACATGCACGAGGTCCTGAGGCCACGCCAGCACCACATGGTGGGATTCTTATAGACACAATGAGGTGAAGCAGTAAAAATGCAGGAGTCAAGGGATGGTAGAAATGTTGCTCTCTAGCAAGGAATTCAGACTTTGTCCTAAGGCACCTGGGAGTCACTGAAACTTTTTGAACACAAGAGCAGCCTGGTCAGGTTTGCATTTTAGAAGGTTATAGTGGGTCTGCTGTGGAAATCGTAAGGGTCCATGATTACACACTGAGATAGGGAGGGGAAGACAGACTTGAGAAATACTTGGAAATTCAAATGAAGGCATAGTTTCTGGTTAGATGAAGACTGGCTGCCTTGCCTTTTCTGGTTATTTGTTTGTTTGTTTAAAACTGAAAAAAAATTTAAACTATTATTTTATTGAATTTTTGTGTATTTCATGTAGAACATCTCAAACAATCTTTATCATCTTTATACCCCACCCCCATTGGCACCCTCCCATAGCCCCCCACCCTTGAGCCCATATAATCTTTCATCCTTGTTAAGGCCCACTGTGTTGTCAGTGTCCCCCAGCCATTCCCCAGTGCAAGTCTGTCCACTAAATCAAGTCAGCCTATCTAGAGTCCCTTGTTTTAGGAACATCAGCTCTTCCTCACCTAGCAGCAATCAGTTGCCAACATTCCTTCAGATAAGATTGAAGTCTGCTGTTCATTTTTCCAGTTCTATGCCTAAGTCTGCATGGGACTTGCTGACACCATTGCCATAGAATCATATGAGCAGGGTCCCAAGGGCTTGTAGAACTCTGTTTCCATATAGTCATGTACTTCCTCCATGGCCCTTACACTCTTTCCACCCCCTCTTCTGCAATGGTCCTTGAGCCTTGGGTGGGTGAAGTTTAATGAGGGGGTCCTGTTCAAGGACCATCATTCAGCAGACTCTTGATCTCTACACTTTGGCCATTTGTAACCTTTTGTGTTCCTGGCCCTCTGTTGCATGAGGAAGCTTCATTATTGAGAACAGAGAGATTCATTAGTGTCCTCTTCTTTATCCTTGATCCATGAGCCTTAGCATGCTTTGCCCTTTATATGAATTTAGTTCTCTCTCTTCATTTTGAGTCCCTTGGCAACCTTCTCCACCTGATGCTCAGTCCAAGCCTACTGTCCAGACCTATTTGGCTCTGGGATATTATACTTAATACCATCTATCAGGCATGTCTAATATTTTGCAATCTCATCTGAGGATTATGCATGGGAAGGATTACTATTACATTCCTACATCATAGATGCAATTTTCTGAACAGAAAACATGAAGTTTTCTGGGATTGGGCTTCATATTGGTAAAGTGTTAGCGAGCTGCTTGGATGATACCCACCCTCTTGCAAAGCATTATGGTCATCATGGCTAGGTGCAGGACTTCATAAAGAGCCTCAAAGGAAGAGAACAATGATGCAGGCCACTGTAGGTTACTTCACACATGGCATCGAATGCCCAAGGCTGGCTTCTGCCTCCATCACTAGTTATTGTCTCTGACATCACTCTGATCCTCTGAGGTTGCTTACTATATAGAGGTAACAAGAACTCAGATCCTGCAAGATTGTGATAGGATCCAGTGAGATAATATATGTCCAGTTTCTGAACTATCATAAGAATACTTCCACATAAACTACAGGGGAAGACATTTCATCCAGTTTTCTGTGTCCTGCTCCCATGTCAATGGTAAGAAATATGAAAAGAATGAATTGAATAATTAAACAAATATTTGCTGAGGTTGTAATTTGTGCCTGGTGTTTGGGACACTGTGGTGAGCAAAAGTGATCATGCGTCTTACTCAAACTGAGATTTCAGTGAAGTGTCAGAGGCAAATAATGGATGAATAACAGCAAATATGCAACTTGATGCTAAGTGTCAATGGCTGTTATGAAGAACAAATAAAGTGTGCTAGAAGACTAGAATGTTTCAGGAGACACTTTTAGGTGAGACAGGGGTCTGAGTGATGTGATGAATAAGGAGCTGGGGAAACACGTCTCTATAGCAACAACAGAACCTTCCAAGGATGCCTCTGTCCACATCAAAAAGTGTACATTGGATTGAGTCCTTCTGAGCACATGGTCATTCGGAAATCCCCAAATAATAATGGGCAAAGCAAATCAAACATGAGGAAAGAATGCCAAGAGTGACACAAAGAAATTAAAGCGCAAGCAGGAAAATAAACAACGGAGGTGGGTTCTTTATGACAATATCCACAAAATTGTTTAACCCCTAACTGAACCAATGAAGTGAAAGGAGCAGATCAAAATGCCCGTATCAGGAATACAGGGGTATAATGACAGGTCCTACAGACAAGCAACAACGCCAGACAGGCGATACCTTCTTTTGAGTTGTTGGCCAGGGTGGCCAAAGGGATTCCCAGACAGTAACCCAGCATAGAACTGGGAAAATGAACAGCAGACCCCAATCTTATCCAAAGGAATACTGACAACCTATTACCGCTAGATGAGGAACAGCTGACCCTCCTAGAACAAAGACCTCTAGATAGGCTGACTAGATTCACCAGAAGGGCAAGTAGTGGGGAATGGCTGGGGTGCCGACAACACAGCAGACAGTAGCAGGGATATCAGAGTATAAGGGCTCTAGTGGGGGGAGGGAGGCTGTGGGAGGGTGGTATCTAGGAAGTGGGTGTAAAAATAAATAAAAATAAAAAATAAAAAGAATTTAAAACAGAGATCCAAACAAAGTCAACAGGTTGGGTGAAGCGGAGAAGCAGAAAAAAAATGAAGCTCACTAAGACTGGTGATGAAACAGGACATCTTTTAGATTTTTTTTTTACAAAAACTTTATTGAGAATTTTATACATGCATATAAGGTATTTTGATCGAATCCATGCCCACTCCCTCCCTCCAATATTCCCCCCTCTGAAGAGGTAACCCTAAAACTTTTTAAGGATTAGATACAAGCTCCCAGATACCTTTGACATTTTTGGCCTTTGGAACAGAGTGTGTTGTTAACAGTTCCAAGGACATTTTGACTTTTAGCCAAGAAACTGGCTATATTTCTTTGGGGTCTTTTTACCCTAACTGCCTAGCCAATTCCTACCTCCTATTCTTATCACACCATCCTCTAAAGAGGTTACCCAAATTGCCAACAGGGAATACAGATGAAGAACACTGGTTTCTTCCATGCTGAACAGGGAGGCAATTAGAGTACCCCTACAGTGGGCCTATCTAAAAGACTCCCAAATTGCATAACTCTTGTCTCTAAGGGGAGAAGAAAGCCCTTGAATCTTGCCTAGGAGACGTGAAGAAGAAGTAAAGGCAAGAGTAATTAGCATTACAAGCTCTAGACAGGGAACTAGAAAAAAGTCAGAACAGGGCAATTTTCAAATGATCATATGAGAGTCCATTGGAGTTTCTTGAAAAGGGCTTCCAAAAGCATCCCTCTATTGGGTTCTTCCTCATTTTTCTTTTGTCTTCCAGGGCTGGACTAGTTGGCTGGGAAGAGTGGCTGGATACTCAGGAAAGGGTCCGGTGACCATGCTTGGCACTCCTTTAATGAATGAGCACAGATTTTTATCAACAGAAAGTTGAGTTGGGTTCTTGAAACATCTTCTTAGCAAACAAAATCTTCTTTCAAACAAATAAAATTCTGAGATCCATAGATTTCATTAGTGTCTTCTACCATTTTTATTTCCAGTTCTAAGATGCCACCAAAGTGCTGGGCATGTGCACACCTTTTATGCCAGCACTCAGGAGGCAGAGGCAGGCAGATCTCTGTGAGATCCAGACTCCAGACCAACCTGGTCTACATAGAGAGCTCCGAGCCAGCTGGAGCTATAGGGAAATCCTGTGTCAAAAAGACACACACACAAAAAGATTCCACCAAAGGCCACACACAAACTAGGTTTGTATTCTACCACTGAGCTGGAGAGGTGGCCCAGTAGTTAAGAGCACTCTCTGCTCTTACAGAGGACCGGATTCAGTTCTCAGTACCCACATGGCCACTAATAACCATCCATAACTCCAAGTTCAGGGGGATCTGACGCCCTCTTCTGGTCTTTATGGGTATTGCACCACATAGGTGCACTTACATACATGCAGGCAAAATACTCATACACGTAAAATAAAAATGATTAGTTTAAAAATAAAGAGTATTAGAAGCATTGTTGAAGGAAGAGTTCACGGGAAGTCATTTTACTACTGCTACATCTTGTGAATAAAAGTATTTTTAAGATAAAAGATAAAAGTTATTTTCAAGATAAAAGTATTTTTAAGTTACTGTGAAAAAATATTACCAAAATTCCAATGATGGTCTTCTTTTAAAAACATTAGAAAAACAATCATCTCAGAATTCATATAGAATTTCAAAGGACTTAAGCAGCTGTTCTTGAAGAAGAATGAAGCTGAGCTGAACGCGGTAATACATACCTGTAATTCAAGCGTTAGGGAGGCTGAGGAAGGAGGGTCAGGAGACCAAGGCCAGCCTGGGCTACACAGTGAGACTCTATTTCAAAATAAGACAAACTAACAGATAAAGGCAAAAGGACTCCCACTTCCTGAATTAAAAACTACAGTGATCAAAAGCATGTAGTGCTCGTATAAAGACACACTTTTAACCAAGGGGACATAATACGGAGCTCAAAGGTATGTCTCCACGAGCATTGTCAGATGCTTTAAGAACATGAATCTAATTTATTACTGTGCGAGTAAGTGGAGGGGCACTGTGTCATGGCATGGGTGTGGAGGTCAGAAGACCACTTTATGAGTCAGTTCTTTCCTTTTACCTTTATTGGAGCTCCAGGGTTTGAACTCAGGTTGTCGGAACTGTGAGACCAGAACCTTTACCTGCTGAACCATCTTGCTGGTTCTGGTCAGAAGATTTTGATGAGAGTGTTAAAACCCATTAATTAGGAAATGATAGTTTTATCAACAAATGCTGTTGGGAACGATGGATATCAGCATGAGAGAGTATGCATTGTTTAATATCACACACAAAAATGAACTCAAATGCATCAAAGGCCAAACGGTGTGACCTGGGGCTGGTGAGATGGCTCAGTGAGCACTACCATGAAGGCCCAGCACCCATGCTAAAAAAAAGCCAGGTGTGGCTGCACACACACCTATAACCCTAGAGCTGTGAGAGGGGTGGAGGCAGAGGATCCAGTTTAGTGAGAGACCCTGTCTCAAGAAAATAAGGTGGGTGGATAGTGATAGAGCAGGAGACCCAACATTCTCTTCTGGCCTCTGTGTGGATGCACAGGTGCATCCACATACATGTGAACATACAAAATACACACATACCACATATACTCATACACTCCCTCACACAAATATTATTCTGCCTTAAAAAAGAAGGAAATTCTGTTCTGACACACTACAACATGCATGAACCTTGAAGACATTATGCTAAGTAAAACAAGTCAGTCACAAAAAGACAAAGACTGGAAGACTTCCCTATGTGAGGGATCGACAGGCAACATTTTAGAGACCGAAAGTAGAATGCAGAGTTTCAGTTTTGAAAAAGGAGAGTTCCAGAGGTGGATGCGGGTGATGGCTGTGGGACACTGTGGCATCACTGAGTTGCACACTTAACATTGTTAAGATGATAAAACTATTGTATTTTATTGCAGGAAAAATGAAAAGCATTATAATGGTGGTATTAAAAGAAAAGCCATTCACTTGATTAAAATAGACTACCAGAAAAAGTAATGCAAAGTATATCCCTGGACTGGGGCTCAGTGGTTAGAGAGCTTGCCTAGCGTGCACAAAACGCTGTGTTTGATCCCCAGCACTACATGAACTGCATGCGGGTGGCACCCGTCTGTAATCCCAGCACCCAGGAGGCAGAGGCAGAAAAATCAGAGGTTTAAGGTCACCCTCGGCTACACAGTGAGTTCAGGAGCAACCTGGGCTACGTGACACCTTGTCAAAGTAAATTATTGATTTTTCCAATAGATTTGATGACAGATTCATAATATGGTGGGCTGCAGTGAACAGAAAACCCACTACCTTAGGCTATCACAAAGCGGGACTGACTTCACAGGCACCTCGTCTTGTATTATCACATTGATTAGGGAAGGAGAGCTGGGTGAGGGCAGCTCTGTGGACCTTTCTGGGGGAGAACACGTGGTCCTGATGCAAATCTGAGCAGAGCAGAGAGGGAAGATGAGAGGAACATAGAAGTAACGAAATGCATTCATGAAGTAATTATTAAAATGCTGTACTTAAGAAAAAGTACAGCTCATCCTCTACAGAAGTTCATAAAAATTCCACTATGCAACAAGACGGAGAGGTTTTCAATTATAAATGAGACATTAAAAGGTAGGCAAAGCCCGAAGCTCGTGCACCACGCAGCATTGTGGTGGATGGAGGGAAAACTGTCTGGCCCGTATTGACGGCGTATTTATAATTGAAGAGCTCCAAAATGCGAATGCAGATGAATCAAGCCAACAGGGATGCCTAAAAGACATAAGTGAGAATTACGGCAATTAAGAAGGTTGTCTCAGAGGAAATTAGACTGGCCCATTAATTACAATGCCTTAAAGAGAAAGAGGTCCCGATGAAAATGCAATAAATTAAAATATCAAAAAGAAAATTAGTGAGAAGAGAAGGTGCAAGTGCTATGAAGAGGGGCTGGTGGGGATGGAGAAGGGAGAGGACGCGGAGGGAACTCAGACAGAAGAGGCACAGGCTGCATCCCCAGCCCTCCCCTCCTTCCTCCCTCCTTCCTCCTTCCTCCTTCCTTCCTCCTTCCTCCTTCCTCCTTCCTTCCCTCCTTCCTTCCTCCCTCCTTCCTCCTTCCTCCTTCCTTCTTCCTTCCTCCTTCCTCCTTCCTTCCCTCCTTCCTTCCCTCCTTCCTTCCTTCCTCCTTCCTCCTTCCTTCCTTCCTCCTTCCTTCCT
>NW_008331824.1:1368423-1376652 GCF_000622305.1 Nannospalax galili
TTCCTTCCTCCTTCCTTCCTTCCTTCCTTCCTTCCTTCCTTCCTCCTTCCTCCCCCCTCCTTCCTCCTTCCTTCCTTCTTTTTCTCCATCTCTTTTCTCCCTATCTCCCCCTCCCTCCCTCTTTCCCTCCCGCATCTCTCCTTCCTCTCTCTTTCCCTTCACCTTAAGTCCTGTTCTCATGTGTCTTTACAGAGCTGATTCCTGGGTGGCAGAGAGGAACCCAGTGCAGCACTCCTCCAGGAAGAGATGTGTCCCACCTGGGGAAGCCTAGTGCCTGCTGGTCTCCAGTCCCATTCCCACCTTCTTTGTATCAGGTGAAAAGTGTCCAGGTGAACAGCCCCTAGGTAGTCCCAGGCGAGAGCACTTGTGAAGGGCGCTTCTGTTCCCCAGAAGCTGCCAAGCAATATTTTCATGTCTTTCTCTTCAGTTTGATAGCACACATATGTACACATATGATGTTTGGTTTACTTTTTAAAAAATTTTATTGAGATTTCATACATGCATATAAGGTGTTCTGATCAAATCCACACCTACTCCCTCCCCTCCAACACCTCCCATATCTCCCCGTGAAGGGCGCTTCTGTTCCCCAGAAGCTGCCAAGCAATATTTTCATGTCTTTCTCTTCAGTTTGATAGCACACATATGTACACATATGATGTTTGGTTTACTTTTTAAAAAATTTTATTGAGATTTCATACATGCATATAAGGTGTTCTGATCAAATCCACACCTACTCCCTCCCCTCCAACACCTCCCATATCTCCCCATCACTTTTTTCCGCCCTCTGAAGAGGTAACCCTAAAACCTTTTAAGGATTAGATACAAGCTCCCAAATACTTTTGACATTTTTGGCCTTTGGAACAGAGTGTGTTGCTGAAAGGCCCAAGGACATTTTGACTTTTAGCCAAGAAACTGGCTACTTTTCTTTGGGGTCTTTTTACCCTAGCTGACTAGCCAATTCCTACCTCCTATTCTTATCACACGGTCTTCTGAAGGGCTAACCCAGATTACCAATAGGGAATTGGGATGCAGACAGATCTGGCTTCTTCCATGCTGAATAGGGACACAGGGTTTGATTTACTTTTATGGAATAAAAATTTTCCTATCTCTTTTGGGAATTTTTTTTCTTCCAAAATATTTTCATTAAATGTTTGAGAATTTCATACAATATAGTTTGATCATCAATATAGTTCGCTTCCCCTATCTGCACACCACTTACTGCCCTTCTCCACTTCATGTACATATATATACTAATTTCTGTCCACAGATGACCTTTGGTGTGTGTCCATCCACTGGAGCCTGGTTAGTCTACAAAGCATCACAGCCTTAAAGAAAACTGACTCTTCCTGTCCCTGCAGCTATCAGTTGCCAATAGTTTCTCACTAAGGTTAGGGTCTATAACTCATTTCCCCACGTCTATGCTGGGATTCTGTCTGGCTTGAGCTTACACGGGACTTGTCCATGCTGTCACCATTGCTGTGAGTTCATCTGAGTAACTGCCCAGCTGTCTGGAAAACTCCATTTCCTTGTGGTCATCCACCACCTCTAGCTCTCACAATTTTTCTGTCTCCTTCTTCTGCAATGATCCCTGAGCCATGGGAGGCAGAAGTTTGATAGCGGTGTCCTATCCAGGGATAAACACTCTGCAGCCCTTTGTTCTCTGAACATTGACCAGTTGTGGGTTTCTGTGTTAATCACCATCTGCTGCATGAGGAAGCTTCTCTGCTGAGAGCTGAGAGATGCATTAATTATGGGTATAACAATAAGGCATTCTGACTCAGTTTAATACTATATACATTTAGCACAACAGTAGTAATAGGTTGTTCCCTACCTCCTATGACCTGCCTAGCCACAGGGTCCTAGGCCTGATGTCAGTGTCAGGTATGGGCTCCATCTTGTGAAGCAGACCTTAAATCCAATCAGAAAGTGGTTGGTTATTCACATAAGAGTCATGCCACTATTGTCCCAGCAGGCATATCTTGCCAGGCAAATTGTTATTGTAGCTTTCAGGATTCGCAGTTGGCCAAGGTTGATGATTACTTTTCTCTTCCAGTAGCATGCATAGTACCTTCCACACTGTCACAGCTGCCCAGCAGAGGTGAGGTTTTGAGGTGCGTACCCTGGATTTCTGTTTGTTCTGCAGTGTGTACATTTAGTATCCTCAACAATAGTGTCTTACCATCAAGTTCTGGTATCCAGAATATACAAAAAATCTAAACAACGAAGACGAAAACAATAAACAACCCAATTAAAAACTGGGGAAGGGAACTGAACAGGGAGTTCTCAAAAGACAAAGCACAAATTGGAGAGAAGTAAGGCATTTGATTTTTGATACTGATGCTTAGTGTCCCCCTGAATATGTATGTGTCTGTCCTGAAAACTCTCATTCCATTTCTATCCCAGGGAACAAACCGGCCTCTGTGTGACCAATGCTAGACATCTCCCCAGTTCTCAATCCCTGTCATGGCTCTACAGGACCATCTCAACTCCCCTGAGACAGGGGAGCCTCTTCCATGATGAAAAACTTTGCCAACTCCTGTGGTGCTTAAACATCACCACACGAAAATTTACTTAATATTACTCTATAACATATTTCTTTTTTTCTTTGGTCATTTTTGAGACATGGTCTCCTGTAGCCCCAGCTGGCCTGGAACTCACTATGTACACCAGACTGGCCTTGAACTCCCAGAGATCCACCTGCCTCTGCCTCCTGAGTGCTGGGATTAAAGGCGTGGGCCATGCCTGGCTGGTCATGTTTTAAGCTTATTTAACAATAAGCTCAGCCAAATCAGCACTTCACTATATTAATTCTATGTCTTCTTCTAGGTAGCAACATAAATACAGGACCACATAACTTAACCTGCATAACTGGTTTTGACTTACAGATTTCCTGTTGGGAGGCAGTAGTACTTCCTGCTGCAAAATGCACTGCCCAGTGAGAGTGAGAGTGTGAGATTCTCCTACTGACAACTGCATTTGGTCTTATTACTGTTGTGGGACTTTGGGCAAGTGCGTACCCCAGGAGCATTGGGTGTAGCAATATATTTTCAAAACCATTATCTTAAGGAGTTAATGCCTGTGTTTGATGTGCACTGATCCTTACCCTCTATGACTATATCTTTCTCCCTGGCCTGTGTTCAGTCTCAGAGGCTTGAAAGCCTTCTTTCTATCTTCACTGTAAACATTGGTCAGATCTAGCCCTATGCAATATGTTTACTTACATGGTAAAGGTCAGGTATTTGACTGCCTTTCAAATAGACCATAAGCACTCTGACAAAGGGATAATATTTCATAATCCTTTGTACCACCACGATGCCTGCCTGGGGCCCAGCACATTGTGGTGTCCTAAGAGTACCTCCTGACCTACTAATCCATTTCCCAACCCAGCCAGAACTCTGAGCAGTGCCAAGGTAGGCTCAGTTGGGGATGTGGGGCAGGTTGGCTAACACGTTCCATAGAACAGCCCTGGCTTCCAGCAGTTCCTCTTGGAACCATTTCCCATCTGTGCTTCTGTTTTTCCTGTGAGACTAGCTTTATTGATCCCATTAATTCTCTTTCCCATCTTTGGCATGGGGAGGTGATATTATCCTCGCTTTAAAGCCTCTTGTGCTTTGCAAATGACATGGATGGAGTGACAAGACAGACTATTCTCACGGAATCACAGAGAACGCTATGAACTGTCCTTAATTTAAACGACTGGGGGCAATGTGGCCTATGGTTCCATTCACCCAGGTCTGAGGTCCACAAACACAGATGGAGACTATCCTCCCAGGGGAACCGATTCCACAGGAGGCAGAAAGAGGATTTCTGCACTTGAACATTTTTGGGTTTGAATTCCTGAAGGCGCCTATGGGTTTCCTAATGAGGGAATTATTTTTTTTCCTTTTACAACAATTATAGTTGACATATTTTTCTTCTCTTGTTTGAAAATAAGTTTGAGGAGGTCATAAAAGGAATCATGTGAGGGAGGCTGTAGCTTGAGGTTTAGAGTTTGTTATAAAAAAGACACCTTTCCTGCCCTGCTGTAGAGACCAGGAAAAGTGTCTCTGACCATGTTCTTTTAGTTCAATAACTAATTAAAATCACAGCTACCACCAGCAGAAAAGTGTCTCCTGATCGTATCCGCCACTTAGAACTCTGTGCAAGAGAAAAAGAAAGAACGAAAATAAATGGATTCTCTATAGACTGTGAGTTCTCTGGTAGCCTTCATCTTTATGGATCTCCTCAGACCTCAGTAGACATCTGATAAATGATGATCAGAGAACAAAGTGAATGAACAATTTTTCCTTTGGCATGCTTTTATTAAATTATACTAATATATACAAAGGAGCATGTATTTGAAATGTACAGTTAGATGAATTTTCACAAATTCAAAACCTGTAAAGCCAGAACCCCAACCAAGACACCAAGCAGCACTATAACCCAGATGTCCCTCTATGCCCTCATCTAACCATCACCCCTCAGACATGGCACCACCTTGCAAACACATCAGTCTGCCTTGAGATTATACAACACTTCTTCTGTGTGTGATTTCTTCCATTCGACGTTGTTTCTGAAGTCGGTCCATACTGTTACACAGAGTTTTGGGTCTGTTTTTCTCTCATTGCTATGTGGAGTCCCATCCTGGGTGCTATGGAGTGGATGTTTATCTTTTCAGAAATCCATATATAGAATCCTCAAAGCCCAATGTGGTGGTATTTGGGGTGGAACCTTGAGTGTGAATAAGGCCCACAAATGGGGAGGATTTTCTCGGGTTATTGTACTCCCTTCCATTTCTGGATATTGGCATGTGCTGATTCTTCTGTCTGGCTTATTCTCCTTATCCAGGTCATGGGTGACCTCCTTGGGACTTCAGATCAAGAGTTCATGCCCCAGGTACACATGCCTTGATCCAGGTCATGGGTGACGTCCTTGGGACTTCAGATCAAGAGTTCATGCCCCAGGGACACAAGCCTTGATTCTTCCAGAAGAGTTCTGAGCTCTATGTGGCGAGTTTGCAGAGGACTGGTGTTTTATCCTTTGTGCTCTTATCATAACACACAGGTACATACACACATACACACATAGGTATGTTTGTATTTCTGTGAGCTATCTACTTAATAATGTCTTCCTGAATGTGGTGATGGCTCAGTGCATGAAGTCATGAGGACCTGAGTTCATATCTCCAGCACTCATGGAAAAGCGGAGCATTGTGTCACATGCAAGTCTGTAACTCTAGTATTGGGGTGGAGAGGAACAGACACAGGTGGCTTCCAGGGGCTCACTGATCATCCAGTCTAGTCCACACAGTGAGCTCCAGGTTCAGTGACCCTGTTTTAAAAAACAAGGTGGAGAGCAATAAAGGAAGGCACTTGATGTCAACCTCTGGCCTCTATACACTTGCACATAGGTAAACACACCCACCCACATGCACATACACACACAGATAACACACACACACACACACACACACACACACAAATATCTTCTTTATACAAATGGAGGCTAAAGGAACTGAGATAATATTTATTCTTGCTTAGCATTTTATACCCATGCTACAGTACGTGGCACATAGCAGGCACTCAAAAAATGCTCACAGATGGGAGGAGTGTATAGATGCAGGAGAAACTGAATGAGTTAACAAATCACCTAAGGATTTGAAGTCTCGAATACGCCTTGGCCACCTCTGGTGTTGCAGACATTCTGAAAACGTAGGGCACAGTTGTTCATGGACTATGAAGTCCCCAGGCCTCTGTGAGCCTAGACCAGCCTGCCTAGCAATTGTGTCTTTAAGGTCTTCCATTTGATTTCCATCCTCATCCATTGCAAGCTGGAGTTTCTGGTTTCCTTTAATTAAGGCTGGAAGGATGGCTTCCTGAGTGGGTGATATATTTCTGTGAGTTCAGTGTTTCATCTGCACGGTTCACATTTCACTCAGAAATGGGACAGATTCATTAAAAGTATGGCCAGACAGCTTCCTCTTTGGTTGCCTACATTTAATGAATGAATAAATAACATGCCTATTCATTATCAACTTTGGAGTGAAAATAATTGCTGGGCTCCCTCGTTTGCTTGGAATAGTATTCTTTGCATGTGGAGTGCCTTCTGCTTCTGTTACCATATTATTTCCCAGTCAATGGGCCAGAGCATCTTCCAGAGGCTGGCATGCACCTCGGGCTCACCTCTGAGAGCAGCCATCACTCTTCTGATCCTCCAGGGTCTCGTTCTGTACACTGAGAATGTTCATTTATGGAAGGAGACCTAGGACCCTCCAAAACAAATGAGTCTGGTAGCCCCATTAATTCTCTGAGCAAACCCCTGGGTACCTGGAGTATTATAATGTAATTACTACTAAGAAAGTTGAAATTCCTATGTACTTTGCCAAAATGGCATTTTACAGATAAGAAATACTCAATTTTCTCCCTCTGTCACCATGTGTCTAACCTTGGCTATGAGAAATAAGAGAGCTATCATGATGAATCTGGGGGAGGATGAAGGATTTAAGTGACCCTTGAGACTTGCGCACTCATCTCTAAACCATCAGAAACATTTGCAAAATGTCTACTCTGGACAAAGATTAAAGATTACTGGGTCCTTCACCTTGATCCTGGACTTGGACAAAGACGCTGTATCAGTTACTTTTCCTGTGGCTATGATAAAATACGTTCATACAAACAACTTAAGGAAGGAAGGTTTATTCAGGCTCACAGTTCAAGGGTACAGTCTATCATGGCTGGGAAGTCCTGGCAGTAGGAATCTGAGGCCACTGGTCATGTTTCTGGTAGTCAGCAACGAGAGATGAATGCTGGTTCTCAGTTCATGTCCTCCTTTTCATTCAGTCAGAGACCTCATCCCAGGGAATGGTGCTACCCACATTTAGAGTGGGTCTTCCCACCTCAACTAACCTAACCTAGGTAATCCTTCACAGTCATGCCCAGAGGTTTAGCTCCTAGGTGATTCTAGATCCTGTCAAGTTGGTAATCAATACTAACCATCACAGATGCCTACCTGGTAGTCCATCCTCTTTTACTTATTTGTATATTTTATTCTCTCCTCAATAGTATACAAGAACATGCTTTTCACAACCCTTCCCTGTTAAGAATCCCCAGCTCCCACTTCCCTCCTGATTTAGCCCAAAGCCCTTTACTTGCCTCTTGGGACATTGCATGTGTGTTCAGACCCTGTTTGCTTTCGTGGTTTTGTTTCTCCTTCCTCTCTGTTCTTTGAAATCATCTGCCTAGCACATGCAACCACTGGCAGCTTCCTGAATATATTTCATGATTTATGTCTCTAGGCCTTTGCCCACAATTTTTTTCTTCACTTCCTCTCAAAGTCATACATTATTTGAAATGATATGCCCTCCAAACGCTTTTGTGCTTGAACTGCTGGTCCTTAAATAGTGGCACTCTTTTGGGAGGCTGGGAGGATCTGGCTTTGATGGATACACTCCAGCCCTCCTTCCAGTCCCCCTCTGCTAAGATGTGAACAAGCCGTGCTGCAAGCTCCTAATGCCATGAACCTAGCTACTGGCGTTTTCCTGCCTTCCCTTCCACAATGCACTGTACCTTCTACACTGTGAGCCAGAACAGACCACCCGCCTTTGCCTTGTCTCTGTCAGACACTCTGTCATAGACATGGGAAAAGTAACTAACACAAGAGAATACCAATTCAAATCCCTAGGGTTCCATACCTTTCTGATAGGAGTTGGAGTCATGTGATAGGAAGTAGGGCAAGCTAGAACACATGTGCTATCTCTAAAATGAGAAGCAACTACCCAAAAATACCCGGTGCCTCCCAGGACACAATGTTGCTGTAGTGTTTTAAGACCCACAACAAGAAAGGTTAGTAACCTCGGCTTTTATTTTAAATCTGATGTGTGTGTTTCATATATATATACATATATATATATATATCAAATGGTGATATATATCACTTCTTTTTACTTTAGTTTTTAAAATCATTATTCTTTTTAATTTTTAATAACTACATGATTAGAAGTGTTTCATTACAGGTTTAACATATTCAGTAACACACTCCAGAGCAAGAGTACATCTCTTTCAAAGGTGGCTGTAAATTTTTAGGTTTACAGTTGAATTATTACAGTTATTCAATATTGTACTCAGTATAAACCCTATAATACATAAAATTAAATGAAGTTTTGACCTTTAAAAAAGATCTCCATTTCATTATCAAAATATACTGTTTAAAACAGAAAAATTCATTTTTAATGCAACTGACATTACGATGTTT
>NW_008331824.1:1376703-1378612 GCF_000622305.1 Nannospalax galili
TCGGTTGCAAACCGATCCTTTGGTGCCTGTGGCATGTTTATAAAGTCATCGGGTAGATTTCAATGGTATTGTTTATCAACTCTACTAATTAACATGATGTAAATTTCCATGCTTCCTCCTCAAATATAACACATTTTTAAAAATTGGTTGATTGTGTGTGTGTGTGTGTGTGTATCACACAGAGTATGCCAAACCATCTTATTCAACTACACACCCACTTCCCAGGTGGCACCCTCCCATAGCCTTCCTCCCCTGACTAGAGCCCTTATACTCTGTTATCCCAGCTACTGTCCACTGTGTTGTCAGCACCTCAGCCGTTCCCCACTACTTGTCCATCTGGTGAATCTAGTCAGCCTGTCTAGAGATCTTTGTTTTAGGAAGGTCAGCTGTTCCTTATCTAGCAGCAATCAGTTGTCAATATTCCTTTAGATAAGATTGGGGTCTGCTGTTCATTTTCCCAGTTCTATGCTGGGTTACTATCTGGGAGTCCCTTTGGCCACCCTGGCCAACAACTCAAAAGAAGTTACCTCCTATCTGGCATTGTTGCTTGTTATGTAGCCTTCAGCTGTGCACATGGACTCTTAAAAAATTATATTGGCCCCTCTAATCTTTGGTTATACTTCCCTTTTGGGTGTTTAAAGCCATACAGTTGTCCCACATAAACCAATTTATTTTAACTTCTAAGGTCGTTTGAAGATCTGTTCCTCAGGGGTCACATGGGCCCGGGAGGAGCCCCTGGCTCCTTTCTTTTACCAGTTCTGCCCATGAGAAGATAAGTCAAAGGTCCTGCTCGACCATGGTTGGCTTCGCTGGAAGCATGGAGAAAATGATTTCTCTGTGTTGACCATCCTCCCTGTAGACTGGACACTGGCTCAAGTCCATCTGGTGGGGTTTCCTCAGCCTCCTTGATCAAGAGGACAGGTGACCCACCACCATTACAGGACACCTTGAGAGATGCTCACAGTCCCCTGGAACTAGTCGACCCAGGAGGGCAAGGAGCAAAAACTGTCCTTTATGTCCCTCTGACCAAATTATCACAGGCCTCAAAGTATGTCCGTTAAACATCCAAGAAGGTTAGTTACACCAGTCTGATACTTTTAATTACTGTGTGTCATGTAGATAAATTTTGGGCAAAGACCAATTGTTCTCAGATAAACCTTACCTAGACATATATTTCTTGATCTGCTATGTATAATTTGTCAGTAGGTTGTAGGAGTAATATGGTTCCCTCTGGTTTTTAAAACTAGCTAGGCATGATTTATCTTTCGCATTGTTTCACCCCTCCATCATGGTTTTCCCACTTAAGGTGTCCCCATTTCCCCCTTTCTCAATAATGCCCTTCTCCTGTGGTCCCACCTCTCTTAAACTTCTTCTTTCCCTTTATCCCCTAGGTTCCTTGTATACCCTTCCCCCACGCTTAAAATAACCCAATTTTTATCCATAGCTCCCTTATTAAGGCCCGTTTCCTACTGTTCTTCTCTTTCAGGTTCTTTCTTTTCCTTTATCTCCCTGTTTCCTTTCCATTATCCTGGTTCCTGTAGTTATGTCTGGATACATACTCACTTATCAGGGTTTGGCTCTAGGGCCCACATATGAGGGAGAACATATGTTGATTTTTTTCTGAGTCTGTGTTACTTCACTTAGTATAAAAGTTTCTAGTTCCATCCATTTACCTGCAAAATTCATGATTTCATCGTTCTTTACTGCTGAGTAGAACTCCATGGTACAAATGAACTACATTTTCAATATCCACTCGTCAACTGAGGGACACTTAGGTCACTTCCATTTCTTAGCTATTGTGAAAAGAGCAGCAACAAACATGGATGTACAAGTGTCTCTGCAGCAGGATGAGTTCTCTCAGTATATGCCAAGGAGTGGTATAACTGGGTCAAATGGTAGGTTCATTTGT
>NW_008331824.1:1378891-1403003 GCF_000622305.1 Nannospalax galili
TTAATTGGGTTACTTCTTGTCTTGATTCTCTGTTTTTTGAGTTCATTATATATTCTGGATATTAAACCTCTGTCAGATGTATCGCTGGTGAAGATTTTCTCCCATTTTGGGGGTTTTCTCTTCACTTCCCTGGTTGCATCCTTTGATGTACAGAAGCTTTTTAGTTTAATGAGGTCCCATTTGTTTAGTTTTTTAAAATGTGGAAATCAGTAAAAGTAGATCTGAGTTCTCAGTAACTCTCATTGTTGAACTTTGACCCCCAGCTTAGATAGCCAGTAACAGGACACCTCCCCCATGAAATCACTGTCCTTTGTGTTAATAGCAGGGTTTGTGACTCAGCTAACAGCTACAGGAACCTGACTCACTGTGTCTCAGGAAGTCAGCCTAGTTTTTTAAAATGTGGAAATCAGTAAAAGTAGATCTGAGTTCTCAGTAACTCTCATTGTTGAACTTTGACCCCCAGCTTAGATAGCCAGTAACAGGACACCTCCCCCATGAAATCACTGTCCTTTGTGTTAATAGCAGGGTTTGTGACTCAGCTAACAGCTACAGGAACCTGACTCACTGTGTCTCAGGAAGTCAGCCTTGCTGCAGATACACCGGGATGCTCAGTGGCTCAGTGGGTGGAGCTTCCGTTTGTAAGTTTGTAAGTCACATCCACTAGAAAAAAGATTAGAGAGGTTGCCTTATCTTTTTTAACGATGAGGAAAATGTTTTTGTTTTAGCTGGACTTCAACTCTCGTCATAAGAAGAGCTGGCATCCACCTGTGAAAAGTAATTTGAGAGAGAACATTTATTCCTGTTGCCTACAAATACCCACTTCCTGTGGGCGGGATGGCTTTTCCAGCATCAGCACCTGTAGCGGACTGCACCATGGAGCATCTCCTTTGCAAGGTGTCCTTGGGAGCTTAGCTTAATTGCCATTCTGAAAGTGAAGATAAAGGTGTGCTATCGGCATCTTTTCTCACTGACACAAGCAAGTTGCAGTGTGGCTTCAGACAGCTTCCTTCCCTGCTCAGAACCCCGGTTTTCCCAGATGTTCATAAAGAACTGGGGCGGATGACGTCTGAGGTCTCTGTCATCATTGGTATCTGGTGTAGTACAGATGAGGGACTGGGGCTAAGTTGATAGAGTGCTTACCTAGCATTCATGAGCTCTGGGATTGATCCCCAGAACCATATAAAATGAGTGTGATGGTATAAGCCAGGAATCCCTGCACTCAGGAGGTGGAGACAAGAAGATCAGAAGTTCAAGGTCATCCTTTGCTACATAGCAACTTGGAGACCAACTTTAGCTAAGTGAGGCCCTGTCTCAAAAACAACAAAAAAACCAACAGAAACCCCACCCCTTCAACCTAGGTTAGAGCAGAAACTCAAATGCTCAAGAGGAAGAGATAAGCAAACATAAAGCTAGGTAAAGAATCTGGAAAGCGCAAACCTCACACCTGTCTGAAGGGGGTAAGTCACTCTTCAACACCAGCTAACTAGTGCCAGATGGGAAGACAAGCCCTGAGTTACCCCATCAACTGAATTTTTAAAACTAGAATCCATGATTTTCTATGAAAAGCCCCGATGGCTTAAATGTTGGCAGCTAAACTACTTGAGCAAACACAATGGATGCTGGTAACAGAAAACACTGACCTTGGATGAATTTCATCCATCCCTGACATAGGCCCCTGAGGACCGAAATGAAAGCTGATTGGCTAATCTTGTATTCCATCCCCTCTTGTGATGGTTCTTTAAGTTAAAATTGGAGAAAATGAAACAAAAGCAACATATGTCTGCCACAAGGCACAAACCCAAAAGACTAACACCACCCAGACCCTCCTGTGTTTTCACTAGACCCATGCATTGTTTATTTTGAAATTTCTTAGTTGAAAAGAAGCCAGACAGCTATTGTAAGCAGACCTCCCCCTCGCTCACGGTGGGTTTTTGCTTTCTCAAAGAGGCAGATCCTAATAAAAGCACACATTCCTTTGAGCCACACAGCGAATCTGCCCAACCAGACCCTGGCTTACTCAGTAATCTGACTTCTTGGGCCCTGGCTGTTGTTTGTTCTCCTCTCTCCAAAGCATTCATATTTCATCTCGGGCTTTTCCACATCAGCAAAATCCACCTCGCCAGTACCAGATTCCTTTTGAGCTCCAGGGCTTCATCCTGATTAACTCTATTTATATAATTTATTTTGGTTGCCTGTTTCCCTTTTGGGCGATCGATACAAACTTAAATGAGAAGTGAGAGTATTTTCAGCCACTTCAAGGGTTGATCAAACACAGCCACAGCTCCTGTTCTGTGTGGGAGGAGTACCCTGTGAGACCGTGAGTTTCTTCTTCTCCCAAATGGAGAGAGATGGAGAGGAGGAAGAGGAAATAGAAAGAGGACAGAAGGAGAAAGAGATGGGAGGGAAAGACAGATGGAAATGAGTGAAGGAGGGAAAGAAGCAAGAGGGAGGGAGGGAAGGAGAAGAAGTATAAAAGGGGGAAAGAAGGAGGGAAGAGGAAGAAGAACAGAGAGGGAGAGAGGAAGGATGGAAGAAGGAGGCCTGGTCCCACAGTGCTTCCAGATCCCTCTGGAGGCCAGGGTCTCTAGTCTCAGGTGCTCTCTGGATCAACTGGAGCAGATGGTCTGCTCAGGCAGTGCTGTCCAGTGCAGAGGCTGGAGTTTTAATTGCAGGTGCTGTCCAGATCCTCTGGATTTCAAGGCCTGGTTGTGTAAAGCATCCTGGTCCTGTTGGAGATGGAGGCCTGGGCTCCAGAATGTGGGTGCCCTTCACCTGGTAGGAACCGTGATTGATCTGGGTTGTGATATTTGTTTGGAGATGGAGGCCTGGGCTCCAGAATGTGGTGCCCTTCACCTGGTAGGAACCGTGATTGATCTGGGTTGTGATATTTGTTTAGGTGTCTCGCCTTAACAGAGAGAAAGAGAGAGCCAAGACTTCCAGAACTGAACCCAACTGTGCATTTGGAGGTATGAGGAGGAGGATCTTTCAGTCTTGTCTCAGGAACATCCTTCCCTCAGTTCTTACTCTGAACACTGTGTGCTTGTTTAAGAGCATGAAGCTGTCTTAGAAAAGTGTTGATCCCGGAAAACCTGGGAGGACACACAGGACAGGAGGGATTGGACATCAGCAGGACTTTATCATGGTGTGGTTCTGCCTGCCTCCTTGTCTCAGAGCTGACTATGGTGTCCTGATCTATGGAGATAGCTGTGGTTAATTCAGTCCACAGAACCATCGTGCTGGCTCACTGGAGGAAAACACAGATTCCCACATGAGTCAGGTACAGAAATCAGTTCTGAATGTAATGAATACATAGATGTTTTAAAGAAATAGGAAGACTATGAGAGCTATTTGGAACAGGAGATAGATCTGGGTAACTAGACAGAAAGTCCAGAAAGTGGAAAAACAAATGTCTGGAGGTAGCTCAGTCAGTGCGATCCTGTCCTTACAATCACAAGGACTTGAGTTAAATTCCCCAGAGCACATATAATAAAAAAAATAATACCTGGAGTATGCTGATATGGCTATAATCCCAGCCCTGGGAGGAAGGCTGAGACAGGCAGATCCCTGGGACGCAGGGGCCAGCCAGCGCAGCCTACTTGGTGAGTCCCAAGATGGTGAGAGACCCTGTCTCAAACAAAACAAAACAGAATCACAATAAAAACGAGGGATGACACCTGAGGAATAGCACCCAGGGTTATCCTATGGCCACCTCATGAATGTGCACACACACACACACATTCCCCAAATGATGGGTATACTGGTTACCGAAAAAAATTTAAGACCTTTTAAACCAAAGACAATATAAAAGCAAAAGCTAATGATGAGCCGAGATAGATCATTTGCCATGCATTCCACAGGCCAAGGGTTAATATTCAAATAAACTGATAAAAAGTAGATAAACAAGCTAGATTAAAATTGGACAAAACACATAAGCAGGCAGTTCCTGAGCAGGAAGACACACATGCATTTGCCCACCGCTAATCAGGAAAGTGCGAACTATGACAGCTATGTGATAGCACTCTTCTGTCAGAGTAACAAAACATTAAATGCTCATAACTTCTTATGCTGGGAGCATGTGGGAAAGGAACAATCACATGTACAAGAGGTTGAAACAGAAAACTTTCAACAGCATAGATTTTGCTAGTTGTATTAAGAAAATCAAAATATTCTTACCATTAAAGCTAACAATTCCCTGTTTTTGAAGTTCATGTTCCAGGAACGGATAAAAGTCATACAGAGATTTATTGGTCCAAGGTCACATATGAGCATTAAACAGTTGCTTGTTGAGTCCTCTTCAAATAAGAGGAGAAAAGAAAAGACACTGACAGTGAGAGAGAGAGGGAAGGAGGAAGGGATGGATGGAGGGAGGGAAGACCAAGAAGAAATTGGAATACTCCGAGTGAGCGTTCAGAAAGAAACAGAAGGGACGGATTGATAATATGTGGTGACATGACACTTCTGAGGTATGCGATGATGCCCTGTGACTGTTTAGAGTAGTGAGGCAGCTCTCTGTGTACTGACATGGAGGAACATTGATGGTGTAATTATGAACCAAGCTTAAAAACCAACAGCATGCGACCCTCCCCCAATAACAAACTTTGCAGAACATCAGGCTCACTTTAACTTGGTCTATGATGCTGAGAGTGAGTGTTAGCTGCTGGACCAAGCAGACACCTTTAGGGGAAAATTCGTACATGCATGTTTGGGAGAAGCTTCTGCTCCTTAAAAGACTGTTAACAGGGCTGGGGAGATAGTTCCGTTGGTAAAGCATTGGCCTTGCAAGCCTGAGAGCCTAAGTTTGATCCTTAGAACCCATTAAAGGGCCATGTGGTAAAATGGGGAAGTGGAGCTAGGCAGAGCCCTACACTTCTGGCCAGCTAACCTAGCCTGCTTTGCAAAATTACAGGCCCTAGTGAGAGGCCCTGTCTCAAATACACACACACACACACACACACACACACGCACGCACGCACGCACACACACACACACACACACAGAGAGAGAGAGAGAGAGAGAGAGATACAGGCCCTAGTGAGAAGCCTTGTCTCAAATACACACACACACAGAGAGAGAGAGAGAGAGAGAGAGAGAGAGAGAGAGACCACAAGCTCTCAGACCAGCTAGGCTGGAGGATGCAGGGGTGCTGACAGGAGACACTCTGCCTCAAACAATGGAAGGCAAGAATCAACACCTGAGGTTATCCTCTCTCACACACACACACACACACACACACACACACACACACACACACACACAGAGAGAGAGAGAGAGAGAGAGGGAGGACATTTACCAGTGTTCTTTCTTTGTGTTTGGGCCAAACTTCTTTGAAGACACTTACAAGGAAGCAGCTGAGGTTACCAAGTTAGTAGAACTCATTCTTTCAATGAGCTGGAATAAATGTGGCCTGTTGTAATACAGACTAAGCATGCCCAGAAGCTTTCAGCTCTGCAGTCTTTCCTTTGTAACAAGCTCTGTGTTCTGTGACCTTGAATTGAGCATGTCCAGAAATGGGCCCACCATCTTTTCTTTCTGAACACATGAGCATGACCTTAAACTGACCATGTACAGTTTATACATGTGCTTCCCTATGTGGGTGTGCCCAGCCCTCACTGCTTTTAGAGTAATTCATCATACATGAGCTGGCAGAATCTTCCCACTTTAGCTGAGAACCAATGTCAGCAGCACCGAGTGGCTTACTTCTGGTCAGGTCTCAGCATGAAGATACGTGAATGAAAGTTTAGTCAAAGGCTCAAAGCACTTGATATTTGTCAACAAAACTGGGGAGCTGGAAAGCTGGTTTTGGTCATTTCTTTTCTTTTCTACATTCTCCCTTTTCTGTGTAATTAAAAGAATCAACAAACTATGACATGGGATAGAACACACTTCCTTGGTTCAGAGAGAACATCCATTTGCAAGTAACCCAATGGTCTCGGTAGCTGCTACAGTCAATCTCTCCATTCTTTATCTTTTGCTGTGTTCCTTGACTTTGCACCAATGCTGAGGGTTCTGGTCTTTTTGAGACAGGGTCTCCCTGTAGCCCCAGCTG
The DNA here is from genome assembly GCF_000622305.1 of Nannospalax galili. Taxonomy (NCBI): domain Eukaryota; kingdom Metazoa; phylum Chordata; class Mammalia; order Rodentia; family Spalacidae; genus Nannospalax; species Nannospalax galili. The sequence goes on from NW_008331824.1 coordinate 1,384,938, forward strand.
GTCTGGAACTTGCTAGGTAGACCAGGCTGACCTGGATCTCACAGAGATCTGATAGCCTCTGACTCTTGAGTGCTGGGATTAAAGTCATGCACCACCATGCCTGGCATAACTGAGGGTTCTGAGTAGGCTAAGTGGATTTCATTCTCTCCTTCAGCACTTAGGACTTATAAGCTAATTAACCTCATTCTGCATCAGTTTCCTAAACTTGCAAACTTACTGAGATAGATTAATTAATCATAGAGGATGTTTAAAACCAGGCCTCGATTTGAAGAGCCAGAGAGGGCGGATGAACACAAAGTAACAGAGTTTTCTAGACAGCTGGGAAGTTACTCATATGAACTCACAGCATTGGTGACAGTATGCACAAGTCCCATGCAGGTTCAAACCAGACAAAAATCCCAGCATAGACATGATGAAGTGGGTAAGAAGTCCAAAACAACCTAAGGAAAATTTGGCAACTGGTGGCTGCTGGAAGGGGGAGAGACAGTTTCTTTTAAGGATGGGACTCTTGGTAGGTTAACCAGGCTTCAGTGAATAGACCTACACTGAAGGACATTTGGGGACACAAATTAGACTCTATAGGCATTATTGTATATAGTAGAGTACATGAAATTGGGAAGGGGACAAAAAAGGGGAAGTGTGGATGGGGAGGGATCTAAATACCACCAAAGTTTATTGTATAAAAATTGTAAAAATTCAGGTCAGGAGTGGTGGCACATGCCTTTAATCCCAGCACTCAGGAGGCAGAGGCAGGCAGATCTCTGTGAGTTCAAGGCCAGCCTGGTCTACATAGTGAGTTCCAGGACAGCTGGGGCTACAGGAAGACCCTGTCTCAAAAAGAACCCCCCAAACTTGCAGAAATTCAATAAAAAATATACATGACTGAGCCTAGTCAGCTCTTCACAAAAATTAACTGTTAATTTTCACAGCTTCTGTCCCACATCAAAGTGTGTGCATCTGTGTGTGATGTATGTTTACATGCATGTTTTGAGTGTGTGTGTGTGTGTGTGGTGTTTCTTTATGTTTAGATGTGCCCATGTGTGTGGTATGTGTGTATATATATGCATGTGGGTATGTGTATGGTATGTGTGCACATGTATATGTATATGTGTGATTTGAATGTATGTGCTGTATGTGTATAGGGTATGTATAGGGTGTGTATGTGTATATATGTGTATGTGCTATGTATATGTATGGTGTATGTGTGTGTGTGTTCATGCATGTATATGTGGTATGTTAGGTTGACAGGTGGGGTTTAACCGGCAGCAGTGTGACTCATTGCTTCATCATTATATTTTTACTATTGAAAAGTTTCAACCCATATTGTTATTGTTTGGTAATTAGAAAACCTTAAAGACTACAACAGCTGTTAAGTGCTGAAATATTTTGTGTTGGTTGACGAGTGTCCCGCACTATCACAGTCACTCTCCCTCCAGGCTTTTCCTTCTCCAACAAGTAAAAGATTAAGGTCTTGCCCCACATCCCAGCTCTAGCCCAAGGTCATAAACCCCTTATTCACATGCTCTGTATGTATGACATGCTATGTATGACAAATACAGAGCCTCTAACAAATCTAATACATTACCTGTGCAAAGTGTACTTCTTAAAAATCAATGAACGCTAACACAGTCTGTCATACAAAGCTACATTTCTGGCTTGGGCATCACTTACCAAAGCAAAGGTGGACTCCTGGGGTTTCAGCTGGCTGTCCCCATGCCACCATCACACTGTCTCTGACAGCGATATTCAAATTACTCTCTACCCAAAGCTGGCATGATAAATAACGGAACCTCTGAAAGAACTGTGAAGTCTTAAAAAATGAGCTTAACTATCACCTATATGCGCTTTTACTGCAACCTACAGGGTGTCTTCCTCAAATTCACTCCTCAAAATCTCTTGAGCTCTGGCAGTCTTTCAGAATAATACCGGGCAATGAATACCCACCTGATAATGCATTATATTTTCTAGATCTGGCTGTGGATAGAAGCCAAGGCCAGGTTTGTACAAGCTGGAAAAGAATAAAATGTCCCTGGTTCCAAATAAAGAGCAGTGCCAGGAGCAGATTTTAATGCACTTCATCCTCAGAAGCCTGTGAGGAAGAAGTAAGCAGGAAGACTAGATAATAGGCTTAGATGGGGTAAATGGAGCTGGTCTGCATTGGCTCCTTTAGGGTGGGGCAGTAGAACGCAACAGGCATCTAGAGCAAAGGTAAGAGCAGTGAAAATGGAAGACCTGTTTCAGGACTGAAAATGGAGGACCTGGATTCAGCACCCAGGCCTCAGCTGATGCTCCAAGAGAACTTATTTCACAGACCAGGAAACCGAGCTGCAGAAAGATGAGCTCTTTCACCCCAAACTCAGGAACTACAAGATTCAATAGGCACAGGGGGAAATAGCAAGTACCCATTTTCTATGGACATAAGTCCACAGAAGGAGGCATTTCTGTTCCCAGCAGACACACAGTGATTGCTATGTGTAGGTCTCCAACATGCACTGAAACTGAATTCATGGGCTGGAGAGATGGCTCAGTGGTTAAGAGCACTGACTGCTCTTGCAGATGACCTGGGTTCAATTCCCAGCACCCAGAGGGCAGCTAACAACCATCCATAACCACAGTTCCAGGGGCTCCGACACCTTCTTCTGACATTTGAGGGCATTGCACGATACGGGTGCATTTACACACATGCAGGCAATACACTCATATAAATAAAAAAAATTAAAAATTGAAAAAGAAATTGAATTTATGTGCAGACCTTCTGAATTAAAAATTGCCAGGCAAATCAATTTCTAGCTCACAAGTCAGTGAATCCAGGCTAGCTGGCTTGTGTGTTGACTTTGCAAGGAAGGCTTACTTCCTTCTCACTAACATGTACCCCTGCCTCTGTTCTGGCTTCTTCTCTCATTGCCTGTGCAGCAGTGAGGTAGCGTTGAAACCAGTGTCTCCATTAGCCTCATTCCCAACCCTTTCCTATGTCAGACTAACAGCAGGAGGTGGGGGTGAGATGAATACGAGGGAAGAGAGATCTGGATGGTGTTGATGTTACAGGAGATGCGCCATGATAATTTTTGTGGAGGATAGTGATTTTTCACCTCTTGAGATGGAATATTTTGTTTATATGTTTATATGTTCCCACCTCCCAAGTCTTTTCTGGGACAGTTTTCCTCAAATCTTCAGAGAGCTTTTTGGACCAGAAGAGGGTAAAAAGGGTCTCTGAATCAGCTAGGTCATGGTTCCCATCTCTATCCATCCTTCAACACAGGTGTTTTGAGCTCCTACTGTGGTTCATCAGGATTGGCTGCAGGGACTATGACAGAGGACCTGTGTGGGGCTTGCGTTTTAGATGTGGAAGTAGACATTAAGCAGTCATCTCAGAACTCAGGAGATGATAGTGTGAAGATCTTGGAAGAAACTAGGACAAGGCGACAGGGCACATTTCCAGGGCTGGTTTGGGGGAGGATTCCTTGAGGAGGGGAAATTTAAACAGCTTGGACGCATGAATTATTTATTAGTTGGGAGGATTGAGTAAAGGACGTTCTAGATCCTGACCTATGGAATTGAGCCAAGATTTAGTGTGGTCTTTACAAGACTCAGGGTGATTTGCAGATCAGCAGCTGATGCAGGGCTGGGGAGATATTTGGTAAAGTGCTTGGCTTGTGGGTTTGAAGACTTAAGTTCAACCCCAGAACACACGTTTTAAAAAAAAAAAAAGCTGGATATGGTCGTGCGTTCTTGTAATGCAAGCATTAGGGGTGGGGAGCAGAGACCTCCTTGGTGGGTTGAGAGGAAAGAGAAAGGGAAATAGAGGTGAATGGTGCCTGAGGAATGACAGTCTCTGGCCTCCACACATGCAAATGCTGGAAAGAGGAGAGAGAGAGAGAGAGAGAGAGAGAGAGAGAGAGAGATCGTGATCGTGATCATTATCATGATGCTTTGGGAAGAACATTAAAGACCCTACCTTGGTTGTCAGAGCTGTGGATTTGTTGGTCCTCTGTAGCAATTTCTTCCAAGTTGAAACATTTCCTGCAGGAAGGAGTTGGGAGGCTGGTGAGACTCTGGAAACAAACTTCACTTATCTGGGAAAGCTGAAACTTACAAGATTCACCCAGTGGGTCTCCAAGGTCACCCAAGCAGTAAACCACTACTGGAGGAAGAGATTCTGACCAGCCTACTTGCCAAGAGGAGAGTCTCCCACCGTCAAGCTGCCTCAGGTCCAGGCGAGAGCTCTGGGCTTGCAGTTTTCCTGAGTCATCTCCCATGCTGAGGTGCGCTTTTCAGTGATGGGCTGCTTTTGAGTCATCCCTTCTCCTGTAAATAAACCAAATAAACTCGTTGGCTTACCAAGTTGGACTTTAATGTAATCATTGCTTTGGTCTGTCCTGGGTTCCCTCCCTGAGGATAACTGTGTATCCCCAGATGTCTCGCACAGCATATGTGTATAACCATTCATGGAAAGCTGTTTGGGATTATGCTTCCTCCTCCTCCACTGGTGCCACACATCAGCTGTGAAGTGGAGATGGTGAATCCTCCACAGCTGGATCCTTGGGACCCTTTACTGGAACATTGCCTGCACCTACCAGGGTTGGAAGTATAAGAATTAGAAATGTTTATTTCTCATCCATTCCACAAATATTTGTTAGGATTCCTCATTTATCTCTGAAATAGGAGCTGGAGACATTACATATTAACAAGGTGCAGTTGATGGCCTTAGGGAGTTCAGAATCATTTTTGGAGAAACTGGGAGTCACACAAGTGGCTATGACAGACTGGGGAATGGGAAACACAGGGGCTGTAGGAACATATGCAAAGTAGACAACAGAATCCAAGGAGCTTCTGACTTACGCAGGAAAGAATACCCAGGCTGACACTGAAGAAAAAGTTTGAGACAGACAATTTGAGAAGAGATTAACGACTATGGACAGACCTTGAGACATACATACAGAACCAACAAGGGTTAGACCAGAGAATATACAAAGAACTTCTTATGATGCAAATGAGGAAAACTGATGGAAAGATGGAAAAAAATCCTCACAGAAAGATGATTTGTGTAGAAACACGAACAGCTTTACAGTATGTAAGTAGATGCTCAACCTCTTTCATAACCAGAAAAAAAGTCAATCTAGACAATAAAGTACAGCTTTCTACCCAGGATGGTGAAACAAGCAAGATGGCCAGTGCCAAGAAGCTCGAACTTGGAAGTCCCTTCCTTCCTGGTAGGATGATGAATTCACAACAACATTGGTATAAGCTTTCTGCTGGGTTTCGGCCAATTTAAATATCACCTATTAATCTCTCCTTGGTGTGTACCCCAGGAGAATTTTCACATGCTCATAAAGGGGCCAGTTTATGGCATTAAGTTTGTGTGGAGAACTAAGAAGTTGGATGCAATCCAGGTATCTATCATTAGGGGTCAAAATAAGCAGCTATTATAGGCGTGCATTATAGACATTCAATTAGCATGAGAAATTCATGAATTAAATAGACAGAAAGCAGTGTGGACAGATCAAAGACAGAGCTGAGGGAAGAGTGCCTCAGAGTGAGCTTACAGCTCAATGCTGTTTATGCTACTTAAAGCATTCAAAGTCAAAATGACTGTGTATTTTATACTTGAGCATGATGGCACACACCTTTAATCCCAGCGCTCAGGAGGCAGAGGCAGGCAGATCTCTGAGATCAAGGCCACCAGCCAGGTCTACATATCGAGTTGTAGCCAACTGGGGCTACAGGAGACCCTGTCTCAAAAAATAAAAATGAGAAAGGGTATCTAGTGGGGAAGGGCAACGATTCAGGGGACAAAGTCCATGGGAAATGAAATTGAAGAAGAGCAAAGTAAGGCCATCACCTGCCATTGATGGACCACATCCCATGGATCAGGAAATAAGATGAACTGAGTTCTTTCTCAGAGAGCCAATGCACAAACAGATAACCAACTAAAAAGAAAAGGGAAAAGTAGTTCAGGCAGAGGACATAGCACATGCAATTCCTTCCTTCCTTCCTTCCTTCCTTCCTTCCTTCCTTCCTTCCTTCCTTCCCTCCCTCCCTCCTTCCTTCCCCTTGCTAGGTACGGTTCTTTAAAAAAGAAAAAAATTCGGGGTTGGTTGGGGATTTAGCTCAGTGGTAGAGTGCCTGCCTATCGAGCACCCTGGGTTCGGTCCTCGGCTCCAGAAAAGAAAAAAAGAAAAATCTCCCTTTACTCCCAGATGGCCTGGAACCGCCTTCCTTCCTTCCTTCCTCCTCCTTCCTTCCTTCATTCTTTCTTTCTTCCTTTTTTGACTTTTCACTTTTTTGAATATATTTTTATTGAGTTTTTGTGTATTTCACATAATAGAACTTAATCAAATTTAGATGCCCTCCCCCGCCACATAGCCTCTCCCACTGGATTTCATGCAGTCTGTCATATACCTTAAGTCCTATTTGATTAAGCAGATGAAAAACAGGGCAGGATGCATTCTGGAAGGAATTCAAGAGCACTGGGATGAAGGCTGTTATACAAAGGGCGGGGGGGAACTAGGTCACATAACTCCTCAATACCGTACTAAAAAATTGAGATTTATCTCAAGGACGATAAGCTATGGAAGAATGATAAGCAGTCTGATTGTGTTTGTAATCTTCCTCTAAACTCCAATGGCAAAGTAAGCTGTTCAGCTGACTCAGAGGCTCAGGGTATTCATTTGTATTCTTGAGAATATTTATCAAGTGTTAATGAAATAGGCTTTTGGCATCTTAATACCCAAATCATGGATCTCATTTACTTGGCCTTGCTTTTAAAGCAATTTTGAAACAGTTATGGATGCTGGACACTTTCTCTAGTGTAATTGCACTGTGGCAACATTAAGCCATATCTACTAATGTGTGAGCTCAAGCAATGTCACCTGACACTGACCAGGAGTTTTCTTTTCTTGTCAGTAACAATGCAAGCTCTTCCTGCACCCAATGGCTATTAGGATAAGCAAGAATTAATTCTAAACCTTCTTATTAGCCTTGTAGGATGGATGCTATTTACATGATATAACTTTTCTCATTGCTAGGTCATGGAGAGAAAAGGCTTATTCTGGTCCATCATGGGGGGAAGGCGTAACTGCTGCTGTCTGGGTAGCAGGAGCATGAGGCTGCTTGCTCACATCTTAATGGACCAAGAAGTGGAGGTTGGGTTGGAAGTGGGGCCAACTATAAACCCCAAGGTCCTTCTCCCAGCGACCCACTTCACTTCCTCCACTGAGGGGCTGCTTCTTAAAAGTTCCACAACCTCCCAAAACAGTGCCATATTTTGGGTAGCAAGGGTTCAAAAGCATGTGTCTGTGAGAGCAATTTCACACTCAAACTGTAACAAAGATAAAACTCAAATTCAGACAGATTTTAAGTAACTTGGTCAAAGTCATTAATGCTTAGCGAGACACAAGCTAGGGCTGAGATTGTCTATTCTGTTAATAGACTAGGGATGTGCTCTGTAAACTCATCTGGCTACACTCACTGGCTTTATATTCCTAACTTTGAAGTGTGTAGCACTGCACAGGCTACTATGTATGGTGTACCTGACACAGTGGAACCCAGGAGTCCCAAACACCTTCTGAACTCTACTGCACATATGGAGGTTTTCGTTTGACTTGAATTTTCCAAATATTGTTTTAATAACCCATATTTAAAAATTTTGAAGATGTCCCAAAACTATTCAGAAATTTGGTTTTTTTATGATGTTAGACATTTTGGCAGTCTGCCTTCCCTTTCCCTTAGAGAAGAATTCAGTTGGAGCTGAATGGCAACTAGTTACTTGGGGAGTTGGAGCTGAGTGGCAACTAGTTACTTGAGGAGGTGCAGGCTGTCCGTTTACCACAGTCTCCTCTCCCCCTAACACATTCCCTTGTCTCGTTCCAGGTTGATTGACCTGCCCTAACACTTTAGTGCCATGAGCCCATCATAGGTGGCCTATGGTCCAATCACTGAGAGGACAACACAGCCTAACCCTTGAACCATCTCAGAACATCAATCAAAATGGAAATCTTGGAGACTTATCTTCCAGGTCTCAGCTCTCATTGGCTGCTTCTTCTTTGACTTTAATTCCTTGTATTATTAAATTGCCAAGTGTCATATGAGCAAATGTCATCAAAATGTGAGCCCTGGCGTCAGGCCTCTAGAAGCCAAGCGTGAGGCTTGGCTCTTCCAGTACCTCTCTAGTCATTCAAATCTAATTACCAAATGATTTTTAATCACTGTAAAATAAATCCACTCTTCATGTCTGGAAATGTTAAAGCCCTAATTTAACAGCAACAACCGAACAAAAAAATCTCTAATGGATTTTTCACTAAGAAACAGAACATGGCCCATGTTGTCAGATGTTCAATAATTTAACTGCAAATGAAGTGTGCAAAATACAATATTTGTGTCATAAACCACTGGGCTTCTCACATAATAGATTTTAGAAGAGTCACGTTTCACCACTCTGGGCAACTCAGTGTGGGGATTGTAGAGTTGCCATGTGGAAGTTTACAGGCTTCACTTGCTTATCGAAAAAGGGAGGAAGTTTCACTTCACCTAGCAATAAAAAGCTTGGAAATACAGAGTTTCTCTACATCCCACTATTTGAGAGCAGGGCTTGGAATCCATCTGTCTGACTTGAAAATGCAGTTTGTGTGTCTCTTTCTCTACATCACTAGACATGATATGGAGTACTTATGTAGGACCAGAGGGATTTTGTGAAAATCTCTTTACTGGTCCTAACTATGGTAAGAAGAATATACTCCCTTTAAAAGATGCACATGTTTGGGAGCTGGAGAGCTGTCTCAGTGGGTAAAGTGGTCCCCACACAAGCTTGGGACCTGAGTTCAGATTACCAACAATCATGTAAAACTCTGGGTGCTACAGTATGCGTCTGTAATTCCAGCACTGGGGAGGCAGAGACAGGCAGATTCCTAGCCAGGCCAACCAGTCTAGCTAAATCAGTAAGATCCAGGCTGAGTGAAAGACCCTGTCTCAAAATTAAATAATAAAATAAAATAAAAGGTAGAGAATAATTGAAGAGCATTGACCTCCTGTGTTCACATGCACATAGACACACCCAACATGATTCTATATGCATACCACACACACACACACACACACACACACACACACTCATCCGTGTTTGAGTCCCCAGACCCATGAATACATGAGGTAACATGGCAAAGGGTAAATGAAAGTTACAGATGAAATTGAGCAGCTTGTCACCACTGAAACAGAGAGATTTAACCTGGGGTTGCTAGATGGGCTCAATATCATCTTAAGAGTTCCTAACTGCAGAAGGAGGGGGCAGAAGAGTAGAGTCCCAGAGAAGTATCCTAGAGGCTCAGAGTGAAATAATTCTAGAACCTGGCCTTGTACTGCCAAGAAACAGCAGTGGAGGAAGGCTAGTGAGCCACGGAATGCAGGCGACCTCTAAACTGGGAAGACCCTCTTCATTCTCCTTTAAAATCCCTGGAAGGAATGCAGCCCTATCAAAATCTTGATTTTTGTTATGGTAAATTTTTTGATGAACTTATGGTCTACATAATTTTCCAGGTAATAAAATTGAGTTGCTTAAGCTGGTTAGGGTGGACCTAACCTGATGCAGCCAAGCAGAACCTAATACAGGAAAGACGGCGAGGGGTGTTCAAGTTGGCGCCTACCGAAAACTAGCAGGCTGGACACAAATGGTGTTACCAAGGCACCTCAGCTTTGCAATGTTTCCCAATTTGTGTTTCACAACTGAAGAAAACTGTTAATGGAGTGTTTTCCTCAAACTCTGCTACCCAAACTAAACACTGGTATTAAATGGATTGCACATTTTTGTAATCACAGGTACCTTAATATCACACAAAAGGTAGTCATTTTAACAACAGAGCAAGTGGAATTCAGTTCAACAAATGGTGATGGAATAACTTGTCAGTACTGAGTGTGCTGCCAGGCACTGAGGTTGGTTGGAGGTGGGGAGAGAGCCACTTTCCGCTTCACAGTTTCTTCAGACCGATGGAGCAGTGACTGCACCTGATAAATTAAAGCCTGGACTGATGCTGTGCTGCGAACCAAGACTCCGGCCAGCAGAGCCAAGGAAAGGACAACACGACACCAAGGTGAGGTTCAGACTTCTTCTTCTCACTCTCTCTCACTCTCTCTCACTCTTCATTACACACTTCAGCTCTTCATATAGCATTCCCAACAGCCCTCCCCCCAGCCAGGACCAATCAGGGCACACACACATGTAGCAGGCAGGCAGAGTGGCAGCTTATTGGGCCACATAGCAGGATCATACTCGATGATGTCTCTGATCAAGCAGGCAGCACATGATCGGGCTTATTGTGCTTGCACAGGTTGGAGTAAACAAGTGAGGGGCACGAGGCTTGGCAGACAGCAAGGGCGCCATCTTGGCCGGCTCGACCCCGCCTGTTTCCCACAATCCTTTAACCTCCGTCCCTTTTCCTGGGAACTTTAACCTCCGTCCCTTTTCCTGGGAACTTTAACCTCCGTCCCTTTTCCTGGGAACTTTAACCTCCGTCCCTTTTCCTGGGAACTTTAACCTCCGTCCCTTTTCCTGGGAACTTTAACCTCCGTCCCTTTTCCTGGGAACTTTAACCTCCGTCCCTTTTCCTGGGAACTTTAACCTCCGTCCCTTTTCCTGGGAACTTTAACCTCCGTCCCTTTTCCTGGGAACTTTAACCTCCGTCCCTTTTCCTGGGAACTTTAACCTCCGTCCCTTTTCCTGGGAACTTTAACCTCCGTCCCTTTTCCTGGGAACTTTAACCTCCGTCCCTTTTCCTGGGAACTTTAACCTCCGTCCCTTTTCCTGGGAACTTTAACCTCCGTCCCTTTTCCTGGGAACTTTAACCTCCGTCCCTTTTCCTGGGAACTTTAACCTCCGTCCCTTTTCCTGGGAACTTTAACCTCCGTCCCTTTTCCTGGGAACTTTAACCTCCGTCCCTTTTCCTGGGAACTTTAACCTCCGTCCCTTTTCCTGGGAACTTTAACCTCCGTCCCTTTTCCTGGGAACTTTAACCTCCGTCCCTTTTCCTGGGAACTTTAACCTCCGTCCCTTTTCCTGGGAACTTTAACCTCCGTCCCTTTTCCTGGGAACTTTAACCTCCGTCCCTTTTCCTGGGAACTTTAACCTCCGTCCCTTTTCCTGGGAACTTTAACCTCCGTCCCTTTTCCTGGGAACTTTAACCTCCGTCCCTTTTCCTGGGAACTTTAACCTCCGTCCCTTTTCCTGGGAACTTTAACCTCCGTCCCTTTTCCTGGGAACTTTAACCTCCGTCCCTTTTCCTGGGAACTTTAACCTCCGTCCCTTTTCCTGGGAACTTTAACCTCCGTCCCTTTTCCTGGGAACTTTAACCTCCGTCCCTTTTCCTGGGAACTTTAACCTCCGTCCCTTTTCCTGGGAACTTTAACCTCCGTCCCTTTTCCTGGGAACTTTAACCTCCGTCCCTTTTCCTGGGAACTTTAACCTCCGTCCCTTTTCCTGGGAACTTTAACCTCCGTCCCTTTTCCTGGGAACTTTAACCTCCGTCCCTTTTCCTGGGAACTTTAACCTCCGTCCCTTTTAGGGAACTTTAACCTCCGTCCCTTTTCCTGGGAACTTTTGCTAGCACTATTATTTCATTTTTACTTCCAACTCCGGAGCATCAGGGTTCCCCGTACTGGCCACCACTTGCCGTGAACCAAGACTCCGACCAGCAGAGCCAAGGAAAGGACAACATGACACCAAGGTAAGGTTCAGGCTTCTTCTTCTCACTCTCTCTCACTCTCTCTCACTCTTCATTACACACTTCAGCTCTTCATATAGCATTCCCAACAGCCCTGCCCCCAGCCAGGACCAATCAGGGCACACACACATATAGCGGGCAGGCAGAGTGGCAGCTTATTGGGCCACATAGCAGGATCATACTCAATGATGTCTCTGATCAAGCAGGCAGCACATGATCGGGCTTATTGTGCTTGTGCAGGTTGGAGTAAACAAGTGAGGGGCACGAGGCTTGGCAGCCAGCCAGGGCGCCATCTTGGCCGGCTCGACCGTGCCTGCTTCCCACAATGCTGTGGTCAAGGCTCCCTTCTGGCTTACAGAGGCCCTAGCACAGAGAATGTATACCTTTGCATGGCTTTGTTTTACATGCTATTTTGTTTCTGAGGAGGTCTTGATAAGTACTTCAGGCTGGTCTTAAACTCATAGTCCTTGTGCCTTAGCCTCCTGAGAACTGGAATTATAGATGTGCCTTTTGATATTTTTCTGCTATATGGATTAGGTTGAGATTTGACAATTGGAAACACTGAGACTTAAAGAGAGCCACTCATTTTCCCAAACCCATACATTCATCACTACCTTTGACCTGGGTTTCTCAGCCTTTGCATTACTGACATTGGCCTGGGGGCATCTCTGTGGCAGGGTCCCTCCTGTGCCTTCAGGGATGTCTAGCTGCATCCATGGTTGCAAACTGCCAGATGCCAGCACCCTGCTCTACTTGTGACACCCAATCAAAGTATTCCCAGGGAGGACAAGGGTGAAATTGCCCCTCATTGAGAACTACTGACTCAGACAATGACATTAAATTATGACTGCTCTTAAAAGACATCTTCAACAGCCTTCATACTCATCCTCTCAAGAGTTGGAGCTTCAGTGTTTAAGAACACTTGCTGCCTTGAAGAGGACCTAGGTTTGGATCCCAGCACTCACATGATAGCTCACAACCACCTGCAATTCCAGTTTCAGGGGATCAAATACCCTGTTATGGTCCCTTCTGGCATCAGGCACACACATGACACACATATATACATGCAGGCAAAGCATTCATACACATAATCTGTAAAGAGTTGGAACTGAATTCCTGTTCTCTTGACTATGGGAAGAATTTAGTGACTTGCTTCTGATACATATTGTGGATGTGGTGGTAATATTGATTGCCACCCTGATATGGTCTAGAATCTCCTGAGAGATAAGCCTTCAGGCACACTTGTGAGGGATTATTTGATTAAGTTAGCCTCTGATCACAACTAGGAAGAATAATCTTGATTAGGAAGGAAGGAAGATGCACCCTAAATGTGGGTGGTACTATCCCTTGAACTGTTGTCCTGGACTGTATAACTGTAAGTTGAGGTGTCTGCTCCAACTGGTATAGGGGCTGAGATCCCAGCAGACAGCCAGAGAGTGCCTGTTCTGGCCTCACTCTGGTATAGGGGCTGAGAACTCAGGGGGTTGCCTGAGTGCACCTGGATCCTGCTTCCACTTGGTGGGAGCATACCAAAATCATGCCCTACCCAGGACCCTAACTAGGATTATGTGAGGCCCCTCCCACAGCCCCTGGGCAGACCTTTGCTCTTTGGTAGGATAAGGCTGAGACCTTAGCAGACAGCCTGCGCATGCCTGCTCTGACCTCCATCATCGGGGCTGAGATCTCAGCAGACTGCCAGAGACTGCCTGTTCTGGCCTCCCTCTGGCATAGGGGCTGAGAACTCAGCAGACCACATGAGAGTCCCCAAATCCCCCCCCCCTTTAGAGAACTTTCCAAATTTTGCTCTGAGTTCCTGCTAGTAGGGATCCAAACCTTAGAAGGAAGCCTGAGTGTACCTGAATGGAACCTGACTTGGGCTTCTGTGGGAGCTCCTGAGTAGCTGATCTGCAGCCAGCAGTTCCCTCCAAAACAAAACCTAAGAGAACCTGAAACCTGGACCAACCAACTTTACATAACCAATAAGAAAATGACCAAAGCACCCCAATAATACAAACAGAAGCAACTTCAACTTAATTTTCATATCAGAATCACAAACAACAAAAGAAATTCACATGCCAAAATCACAATGAAAGAATAATAAAATGGAAAGCCAAAACACCATGTCCCCACAAAACTCCATCAATCCTGTAGAAAAGTTCTCCAAGGAGAAACCCCTAGAGATAACCCAGGATACAGAATTTAAAAGAACAATCATAAACATGATCAAGGAATTCAATGGATTTAAAGAACACATGAACAAACAAAGAGCTAAAAGAAGATAGGGATAAACTTCTGAATGAATTCATAAAATTCATAAAACCATTGAAGAAAACTCAGGAAGAAATGAAGAAGGAAGTGCAAAACTCAATAAGCCAACTTAAAACAACAGGGAAACACCTCACCACGATATCAACATTGGAGGATAAAGTTGCAGAACTGGACCATTCAAGCAAAGATTATGAAAAATTTTAAAAAACACTGGAATGGAATATGCAAGAGATATGGGACACCATGAAAAGGCCAAATCTATGTATCATAGGCATAGAGGAAGGAGAAGAATTTCAGGATAATGGTATTGTCCAGATCTTAAACAGGATTGTAGAAGAAAATTTCCCAAAATTAAGGAAAGACATCCCCATACAAAGATAAGAAGCACATAGAACACCAAATAGGACCAGAAAGAAACTCCCCACGACATATCTTAGTAAAAACACTAAATGTATACAACAAAGAGAGAATACTGAAAATAGCAAAAGAAAAACAAGAAGTCACATACAAAGGAAAGCCCATCAGAATTACAGCTGACTTAATGCAAACTATGAAAGCCAGAAGAGCCTGGACCAAGGTATTTCCAGTTCTACATAACAGTAGATACCAGCCCAGAATACTTTACCCAGCAAAAATGTCTATTATAGTTAAGGGTGAAAGAAAATTCTTCTAAGACATGAGTAGCCTGAAAGAGTTTATGTCCACTAAATCCGCCCTTCAAAGAATACTTGAAGCAATACAAAGAATGGAGAAAGGACTAACTATACCCAGGGGCAATGAAAGAAAACAAGTAAAGCTACAATTAAGGAAATGCAAAATTACACAGAGAACACAAACAGCAATCAAAATGATGGTAACCAATACACATCTTTCAATAATAACTTTAAATATCAATGGGCTGAACGCCCCAGTCAAAAGACACAGGCTAAGTGAATGGCTTAAGAAACGAAATCCATCTCTTTGTTGTCTGCAAAAAATCCATCTCACCTTCAAGGACAGGTACTGCCTTAAGGTGAAAGGATGGAAAAGAATATTCAAAGCAAAAGGCACTAAGAAACAAGCAGGTGTTGAAATACTAATATGTGGCAAAATAGACTTCAAAGTAAAACTAATCAGAAGTGATAAGGAGGGTCACTTCATTCTGATCAAAGGAACAATTAACCAAGAAGATATTACAATCCTGAACATATATGCACCAAACTCTGGTGCACCAAAATTCATAAAAATAGCACTCCGGGACTTTAAGACACAGATCAACCCCAACTCAGTAATAGTAGGGGACTTCAATACCCCATTGTCTCCATTAGACAGGTCAACTGGACAAAGAATAAACAGATGTCTGAATTAAACAATACCAATACATCAAGCGGAACTAACAGACATCTTCTGAATATTTCACCCAAGCACCAAAAGAATATAATTTCTACTCAGCACTCCATGAAACTTCTTCAAAAATTGACCACATACTGGGGCACAAAGCAAACCTCAACAAATAAAAAAAGAGAAAGAAAGAAAGAAAGAAAGAAAGAAAGAAAGAAAGGAAGAAAGAAAGAAAGAAAGAAAGAAAGAAAGAAAGAATTCCATGCATTGTATCAGATCACAATGCAATAAAGGTCAAAATCAACACTGGAAGAAACCCTAGTCACTGGCGATTAAACAACACAGTCACACACTCCTGAATAATGAATGGGTCAAAAGAGAAATTAGGAAAGAAATAAAAGTATTCCTGGAATTAAATGAAAAAGACAATACAACACAACAAAACCTCTGGGACACGCTGAAAGCCGTTCTTAGAGGCAAGTTTATAGCTCTAAGTGCCTACATCAAAAAAATTGGAAAGAACACAAATAAATGACTTAACGATGCAACTCAATGCACTTGAAAAGCAACAGCAAACGAAACCCAAACGCAGCAGACAAGAAGTAATAACAAAAATCAGAGCAGAAATTAATCAAATGGAAACAAAGAAAATAATACAAAGAATCAATGAATCTAAGAGCTGGTTCTTTGAAAAGCTAAACAAGATAGACAGATCCTTAGCCCAGTTAACCAAAAGAAAGAAAGAGCAAATCCAAATCAACAAAATCAGAGATGAAAGGGGAAACATCCCAACAGACACCCAAAAGATTCAGAACATTGTAAGGGAATATTTGGGGGGGGTAGGGTTAAGACTAGGGCTTAGGTTTAGGTTTAGATCTCAGGGAGGTACAGAGTTATTATTAGAATTAAGGCTAGGGATAGGCTTAGGGTTAGGCTTATGACTATCCATTGGTTTATGTTAGCATTAGGTCAAAGGTTGACATTAGGATTAGGGTTAGGTCTAGCAATAGTTTTAAAGTTATGATTAGGGTTAGGGTTTGGTTAAGGCTTGGATGATGTTTAGGTTTGGATGAAGGTTAGGATTAGGGCTAGGTTAGATCTAGGGTTAGGTTATTTTTATAAATATGGTTTATGTAGGGTAATTGCAACTGCTAGGATTAGGTTTAGGTTAGGTTTAGGGTAGGGTTAGAATTAGGGATATGGTTAGGGTTAGGGTTAGGGTGAATGTTAGGTTTAGGGCTAGGGTTAGGGTTAGATCTCATGAGAGGTTTAGAGTTAAAGTTAGGTTTAGTTTTCAGGATATGTTTATGTTTAGTTTTATTGCTAACATAGGGTTATAGTTAGTGTTAAGTCAATGGATAATATTAGGGTTGAGGTTGGAGTCTAGGAGAGGTTTATGGTTTAGTGTTAGTGTGATGGCTAATCCTGGGTGTCAACTTGACTGGATCTGGGATTAACTGAAATGAGAGAAATTTTCTTGATTGGATCATCTGAAGCTGGAAGACACACCCTAAATGTGGGTGTTACCTTCTGATGGCAGCCCGTATAAAAGGCTACGGCAGAGGAGAGCACCTGGCTTCTTGCTGCTTGCCTTCTCTCTTGTTGGTGAGTTCGTCTTGCTGCTGTAGACTGAAGACCAGCTGATCTTTTGGAATTTGTCAGACCTTCAGCACCAGATTGGGACTACTGAGACATCCAGCCTTGTGGACTGAGTGACTATGGATTCTCAGCCTCTCCAGTGTGGTGCAGCCATTGTTGGACTACTCAGACTCTATCCTGTGAGCTAAGCTGATAAATCTCTCTATATATATATTCATTCTACAGGTTCTGTTTTTTTTTTTTTTGAGAACCCTAATACAGTTAGCTTCAGGGATATGGTCAGATTTAGTTTAATTGATAACTCCAGCATTATAATTAGTGTTAAGTCAAAGGTTACTATTAGGGTTAGGCTTAGCTTTAGGGTGAGTTTTAGGTTTATGATTAGGGTTAAGTTTACTGCTAAGGTTAAGGTTATGTTTAGGGCTAGGGCTCAGTTTAGAGTTAGGGTTTGGGATATGGGCACGTTTAGGTTTATTTGTAACCCTAGCATTATAATTAGTGTTAAGTCAAAGGTTAATATTAGGGTTAGGGCCAGTTTTAGGGTTATGATTAGGTTTAGGTTTAGGGTTGTGTTTAGGGCTAGGTCTTAGTTTAGGGTTAGAGTTAAGGTTAGGGTTAGATATCAGGTAACTATTAGTGTTAGGTTTAGGGATAGGCTAGGAGTTAGTTTTATGGCTAGCATTGGTTTATGTTAGTGGTAGGTCAAAGGTTAATATTAGGGTTAGAGTTCAATCTAGTGTTAGTTTTAGGGTTATAATTAGGGTTTGGGTTAGATTAAGGCTTGGATGATGGAGGTTTATTGTTTGGATTAGGTCCAGGTTAGATCCAGGGTTAGGTTTAGGGTTAGAATTAGGTTTAGGGTTAACCCTGGGGCTACAGTTAGTTTTAGGATTAGGGTTAGGCTTAGGGAATATTTTAAAAACCTATACTCTACTAAATTTGAAAATCTAAAAGAAATGGATAGATATCTAAAATCTTGGAAACCACCGAAGTTAAACCAAGAAGAGATCAACAGTTTAAACAGACCCATAACATGTAAGGAAATCAAAACAGTAAAATAAAAACTCCCAACTAAAAAAGGCCCAGGCCCAGGTGGATTCACAGCAGAATTCTACCAGACATTTAAAGAAGAGCTACATCCAATACTACTTAAATTATTCAAAAAGATAGAAAC